>NC_029789.2:13610649-13614244 GCF_000816755.2 Arachis ipaensis | reverse complement strand
CTTTTAACAACATAAACTAGTTGAGATTTTTTAAAAAAAAAAATAAGCATAAAGCTACAGAAAACAAAGTTATAATAATAAAAGATAAATAAGCATAAAATACACAATAAACACAATGCCATAAACTCTCAAAATTTAATGCAAAACTATAACAACGAAACCTTTAAACATGAAAAAAAAAATCCTAAATCCTATATCATAAACCATGGACAATAAAAAATAAACACTTTGGCCATGGTAATTAATAGAGAAGATTAAGTTTGAGACCGGTTTCATTTTAATGTATATGAGTTTAGAACCTGAGAATGAACTCTTTGAAGGTCCTGTTCAAGTTGTGTAAGCTTTAATCTACTTTACTCTAATTGCTGCACATAAGCCTGTTCCATAGACAGCAAAAAAATGCATTTATTATTCATTTTTATCAACATCCAATCATTTTTTTTCACCATTTTACAATATATGCTATGCTTTAATCTTATCTCTTAACAACTATTTTTGAATTTGTGCAACCATATAATAATAGGACACACCTTTTTCCATAGATGGCTTTTTCTTGCAGCCTCTCTGTTTTGAGCCAAATGTCTCAATGTCTGATAGCAAAAGTAATATAGAAAAAAATAATAATAAACGTAAAAGAAGTTAACATAGCTTCAATAATGCAGAAACTATATTATAAAATATAATAGAGAAGGAGATATAGATACAAAAAAAATAAGTTTATGGAGAAATGATAATATATGCTTTCATATTCAAACACCTTTGCATCAAGTGGCTTCTCTGATGTGGAACCAGCTCCCTTCCTCTGCAACTCAAGGGAAAAAAAAAAAACTTATTTGAAACAGATTGATTATTGCAGAATAAAGAAGGAAAAAAAGCTTATTTGAAACATTTTTTTTTTGGCTAAAAAAAATCAGTGTAGAATTTGGGACTAGAAAACCAGAACAAAAATGTTTCCATAGCAGAAGCTTCTTGGTATAAAAGAGGGAGGGAAATGGATACAAGTTTAGAACATGTTTTAGATAGCTAAGCTATTAAAGGGGGCTACAATTTTTTTCAATCCAAAATGAAAAAGAAAAGAAAAATATGATTATATTTTCTCACAGAATTTCTAGGAAGAGTTTCTGAATGCTGATCAAGTCCCTTAGACCATTTCTCTTGAGGCATGCAATAATCAATATGATAAGGGTAGCAAAAGGGATCATTTTCAGCCATTGTTTTTTGTGGCTTAGAACTTGAGAAGAAGAAGAAGAAGAAGAAGAAGAGGAGGAGGAGGAGGATAGTAATTAAACTTGGTAGGACACGGGGGTTTAAAATGAGAAAACTTTGATACGTGATAAGTACTGAAAAGATTCTCTCTTTGTTTGTTTGTGAGTACTTTGTACACATCCATCCCTCTCTATTTCTCCTTCCTGATTTTGAACCTCCCTAATTGCGAAGATTTAATTTTGATGAGCATGATTCAAACCCAACATGATTAATATTAATATCATTATTGTTTGAACTTATTACTTGTAAGCATAAGAAACTTTATATTAATAATTTTGAATGGTCAAAGATGAGAGTAGTACAAGTACCCTTGAGGTTTGGTGAAATCTGATTGCCATGAAGGGAACATTTCTAGTGTAGCTGTAGGTCTGGGTGTTGTTGTGAATAAAGCTGCAAGAATCACAAAAGTAAAATCTGAGAGGATCACCAAACCATAAAGGACTATTGAAGCCTATACCAAAATAAATAAAATCATAGAAAAAGACAAGAGAAATGAGGAACCGAATCCTCCTCCTTTTGCAGCAGTTATGGAGTCAGTAGAAAAAATAAAGAAAGAAAATCATGCAAGGAGGGTGAGTCTTTGTCTTTTTCTCTGTCTCTATCTCTTTCTTTTTCTTTTTTTTTACTATTTTCTATGAAGAAACCTGGTTGATTATTGATTAATGTCTTTGGCTTGCTTTGCCACTCTCTCTAACTTGAAATCATATTTCATTTCATTTTGAAGAAAAAATATTGTGTGGTGCTTGCTTAACATACTGTGATTACTGTCCCAGCAAACATGTCTCTATCCCTTGTGGGCCTTCAAAGGTGGCTCAAGTAAAAATTATATAGAAAATAAAAATTTTACAAATTTAATAAAAAAATGGAAATTGGACATGTGGGTTCTTGTGAAGGAAGGCACTAGAATCAGTGAGTCCTACTCCATTCTCTCTCTTGTAACGGCCTGTGTTTTCTTATTGGTTCCCTTTGTGGGTCTCTTCAGGACAATATGTACTTAAAAACAAATATGACTCTTGTATTTTTCAAATGCTTAGTGGGAACAGTCACGAAAAATTTTTTAAGTCACCGAAAAAAAAAATGCTTAGTGGGAACACAATAAATTCAGCAATGAGATAGATTAATTACCTTTGATGAGACTTTGTTTTTTCTTTAGTATTTACTTTCCCATCAAAATATGGCCCCAAAAAAAGGGTGAAAAAGAAAGGTCAATCTTTGATATCCTTTTAAACCTAGGAGGACATTGGATTATTATTTCATTTTTTACAATTTAAGTTAAAAAATATATAATATAAGTTTTTAATATATTTATTAAAAAAAAATACTAGTAATATATAACAACTTTAACATGTGTTGATAAAGTTGTACTATAATGCCATGCCATTTCATTTCAACCAAAACATTATATTATTAGTATAATCTTTTGTTCATAAGCATATAGCATATTAGCAACCACTTTGTGTATTTAATCCCAGGTCTGAGATGGATTTGTTTGGTGTTATACTTCTTTGTTGATGAGTCAACGTCCATTCCCTGTTGAGATTCCTTTCTACTTATAGAAATTGGAAAATCTGTTTCAGACCAATATAGTACTCATTGGTAATCATGAATTACTTGCTGCAGCTTCATCTCATTTTTATCTTGTGCTCACAAATCCACCATTTAGATATATCTACAACTCTCTGTTTGACTATAATATGAGTAAATGGTCAGACAAATTTGTTCCTCATGAGAGATAACAAAATATAAAGCTAATGCATGTCTTTAGTGTTGTAGATTCGGGTCTGTTTAAGACCGTTAATATATAAACTTATCATGAGAGAATTGAGTTATCTGAATATTGTAATTGTGTTGTGTTGATTGCATATGAAACTAATGTTTGTAGAGTAGTAACTACCACACCAGAATACTATGCATTGATTTAGGTTATATGACTCCCAATGTGTTGGATATTCTATGTGAATTGTATATAATATAGAGGTGTCCATAGATTATTTTTTTAATGCAAAAAAAAAAATCATCAATTGTATTTGTGTATATGTGCATTCGATATTTTATACATGGGGATGCTCCCATAAAGACGGATAAAACGTCTTTTTTTAAAGATATTTTTTAATAATTAAAATTTAATACATATAATCACTTAAATTGTGTTATTTTTGTCAAAATTGGATCAGACAAATTAATTTGATCGAAAAATAGTGAATCAAATTTTGAATCGATCTAAATTAATATTATTTTTTATAAAAAATGACTACAATATCCCTATTATATAAAATAACTAAAATACTCTTATTATATATATTAATTTTAAAAATCTTAAATTTTAGTC
>NC_029789.2:13596015-13610624 GCF_000816755.2 Arachis ipaensis | reverse complement strand
TTTGATCTAATTTTAATAAAAATAATATAATTTAATTAATTATATGTGTTAAATTTTAATTTTTAAAAAATATCTTTAAATAAAGATATTTTTGACATCTTTATCTAAGTGGCTCCCTTTATTACATTTTCATATGAATTTCACATTTCAGTATGCATTCTACATAAGTGGTTGATTTAGTTCTTGAAATACAAATAGTCTAGTTCATATATAATATGTAAGGATCCTTTGTTTCTTTCTTGCCATTGTTTCCTTGTGTATACAAAATTATTTTGTCTTTTTAAAATAATTTCTATAGAGTCAAATTTAATTTCAATGATTGATTACTTTTGTTAAACAATATTCATCTTTCATGAATACAGTATTAGTTTAATTTTTTTTATTAGTTTTGCAGCCATTAAATTTATATGGTCAAAAATGGTTATTTACCCGAATAGTGATATTAAGGGTTGAACTATTAATCATATATGAGTTTTACATATTTTGTGTGGAATTAGACTTGTTTGGAGGAATTGTCCTAAAACATGACTTAATATTCTGATCTACTGTTAAAATTTAAAACTGAATGAGTTAAACAAACTCAATACCAAAAAATTAGTTATAACTTATAATAGGACAACCTTGTTTCACACAAATTAGTTATAACTTATAACAGGACAACCTTGTTTCACACTATGATCATTACCAATATAGATCGATATGAATACGAAACGTCAAATAAAAAGCAAGTGAATAATTGAAACCTACAATTGTTGATAAAATTGATAACAAACTTATCCTGCTTTTTAAATTTGTTTTGGTGCATCAATTTTCAGTTTTTCTCAATGCTTATCTAATCTCTCTTTCCACTTGTTATATATGCTCTATTTCAATCTTCTTTTTTTCCCTTTTAGTTTGACATATATATTTGCTTTTAAAAAAAATTGAAGGATTAGATTGAACCCCGCAGAACCAGCTTTTTCTTTCCCCTATAGTATGTACATATCAATAAAGTTCAGTTTGAAACATCCATAGATTTATACGAGTCACGACATTAGGCCAACTCCTTTAGTTAGTTTCCAAAATAAATATTGCAATTCAAGGAGCTAGGAATAGCCAAAATAGGATTAATAGAGAAACAGATCCATTTGAGATTCAATAGCTAGCATGCATGTGTTTTCAAAGTAACTAAGTGATCAAATAATAACATCTTAAACACCATCCTAACTAACAAAAACAATAAGAGGAGGCTGCATTAGTGGAAGTTCTGCTAATAGAAACAAATGCCAGTAGTTTAATTGAAAAGGAAAAAAAAAAGAGGGGTGGATTTGAATCCACAACTGAGGTAACTTTAGTACTGAAACTAGGGGAGCAGACGAGCAGTGAGAGAGTAACTATAGGTTCATGTAGATGATCAAAGTTTGACACTTTGACTTGTGACTGATGAGCCATGATTAATGCTTTCATTATCTTTATGGGGTGGCATGGACTTTTTAGAGAGTAGATAAGATGGGATGCCTTTTCTTTACTTGAAAAGAAAAATGACGTGAATTATGAAAGGAATGGACCACATCTTCAAACCATTTTGGAGGGGACTTCTCTGCTTACTTGATCTCGTGGAAGGCTGCATGCAAATGCCATTTGCTTCAATATATAACACATGCTTTACATTTCTCCAATGAAGTTTATTTAGAATGAATTCTACAAAAGCTTACCCAAGTCACTACCCTAGTAAGTTGTAGTTTATCTAAACACACACAAAGCTGATCTTAGAGATGTAAAATACATGTTGAAATTTTCAAATGTATTGATTATTATTGAATATTTTCTATTTAGAATTTTTAACTAATACCCTGGCAAAATCTTCACTAAATTACTTTCACAAGTAATAAGGTACTTTGTTTTGATTCTTAAACTGAGCAAAACTTGTAGCTTTGAAAAGCTTCTTTTTCAATGTAATGAAAAGAATTCAAGTAATCATGTGAACCCTATGCCTTTGCCTATGGGATTATTCTATAGTTGTCTATCAATATATTTTGGTAAATGATCAGCATGTTCATGGAAGATATAGTTTAGCAATCAGAATCAGCACAAGAGAAGAATAGAACTTCCATTCAAGGTATATATATATATATATATATACATACTGCTCTCATTCAAAAATTAATGGAGCCTTCGCTGGACGATTTGTATATCCTGTAAGCAGCAATGCACATTGTGAAGTTACCAATTTCGGTCAGCCCCGCTTGAAGAAACACCAATACCTGCAACTCATAACGGAACCACCCATTCATTTTGTATGTTCAACCTATTTTAATAAAGTTCATATTCTAAATGGAACGGGGAATGAAGCAACATATATGCCTATTGTTTCGTCCTGGCAATGGGGTGACCGAGCTTTAGCTGTTCCAAGCAGGCAGCTGTCGGAGAGGAAGAGCTATACGTCGGTCTGGATCGAACACCGCGGTGGGAATACCTGCAAAAGATACTCCGACGCTCAAGTTAGTAATGATCTTTAGTGAATTAGCTAAGTAAAGAATAGAAGACTGAGAATGGAACCTGAACCTTAGCCGAGGATATTAGCTCGGCTTTATAGGAGTTGTTTTATCCGTTTTACTGGAGATAAGTCCTAGTTTGTAGGTTGGTTATGATATTCTGTTTTGGTGATTAGGTTTGCTGAGCACGTTTCTTATTTTCAAATGGGTGAGGCCGTTCCTGTCTGCTTTCATGCCGAGCTTATCGGGCAGCTGGCGTAAGGCCGAGGATAAGGGTGACGTATCATAGCCCCCAAGCTTGCGTTGGTTTGGACAGGACTAAGGCGAGCTTTCGAACCAAGAGTACCGCAATCCTCGGTCGCTGAGTTGTTGTCGTATATGCTCCTTGCAGCCCCCAAACTCGGCTTGGTTCTGTACAGAATCCAAAACATTTTGGGTGGCTTCGTTCTGCGTGCCATTATGACATGATTGATGTGAAACTGCCCCGTTTTTCTAGGCACCCCTGTCCATTGGATTTTGTAGTGGGTTTAATGCTTATCTTTTTTAACAATCTGGATTAAATGCTTGTGGTATTGTAACCGTTTGTGTTTTAGGGGAGTTATCTATAGTTTCATTTCTCCTTTCCTTCACACTGCTGTGTTTTGAAAAAAAGTTTGTGTCTTCTACCTGACTGAGAATGAGTAAGAAAGGTCAGTGTTAACTCCTCTTCTATTTTTCTTTTTTGCTTTTTTGTCTTTCCGTTTCGTTCCTCGTTAATGGAGAACTGTAATGTGGGTGACCTATATGGTTGGGTGGATGCTAGGGTGAAAGAGTATGCCTCCTAGTTTGATGATGAGGAATCGGTGAGGTTGTTGGGTTCAGATTTCTGGATCAAGGAGGGTAGTAATGTTAGGATAGAGTTATTACCTTGTGAGAGAGGTGACCGAGTGTGCAACCGACTGGACGATTGGTCTTTCTTTTTCATGTATAGTTGTCTGTTTACTGAGTTGGGTGTGAGACTTCCCTTTACCGAATTCGAGTGTGGGGTGTTGTATTGGTTAAATTGTGCCCCATCACAGCTTCACCCTAACTCCTGGGGTTTTGTCCGAGCGTTCGAAATTTTGATGGATCTGTTGGAGCATCCGCCGTCTTTGAGACTGTTTTTCTCTTTATTTCAAGAAAAAGGGGTGAATAGGGGCTTGTGGGTAAACCTTAGTAGCTATCTCCGTCGTGTTGTGTTTGGTCTATATAAGTCTTCGTTTAAGGACTTTAAATCCATGTTTGTAAGGGTTAGGAGTGTACCTGAGGATTTCCCATTTTATTTGAACGAGCATTTAGTCGAGAGATTTCCTTTATTTTGGTGTGCCAAGCCGTATCAAGCATTGGATGTAGATGATAGGCTTCCTGATGATGATATCGTGATGGATTTTTTGTTTAAGTCCTTGGGTCCAAAAGATTTGTTGTCGGTTGCCGAGATGTTGAAATGGGATACTGATAGACAGGCTGTATACGATCACATAGGTAATTAGTTTTACTGTGTTTGTTTCCTATTTCTGTTTTGATCTGTCGTTCCTGATTTGGTTATTTGTGATTTGCAGTCGAGAAAGCTCATGCCATCACCACTGCAGGTTTGAAGTCTTTCTTCAATCAATGCAAGAAAGGTGAGAAAGAAGTTTCATCTAATGTCGAGAAAGGTCTTGCTGCTTTGGTTCAATATGGTCCTGGGCAGAAGCATAAGAGGAAAAGAGGACAAGCTCAAGGCAGCCTTGCCGAGGTCTTAGAGGGTAAGGGGGAGTCTTCTATGATTCTGCAGATGGTTGAGTCTGCATATGAATCACAAAAAAAGCTCTATGGGTACGATGAAAACGAGCATGCTAGGTCTTTGTGGGCAAAGTGGTATCCTTTTAGCACCATGGCTGATGAACTTTGCTGCTTCCCGGATGACATGAAGATGATTGACGAAGTTGGCCGAGCTGGTGTTAGCCAATTTCTTCAAGTACAGGTTTTGTTGTAATGTTGTAAATATTTGTTAATGTCACCTATTTACTTGTTTTCTTTTCCATAGGTGATTGGTGCTCGGATCGTTGCCATTGGTCGGGCACAGGAGCTTGCCTTGGAGCGGGAGGAGAAAGAGGCTTCCCGTGTAGAGGAGCTATTTGGGATTATCCAGGAGAAGGACCAAAAAATTGCTGAGCTCTCTGCTTCAATGGAGAGGAAGGAGCTGGAATTGGCTGACGAGAGGAAACTGCAGAAGACATCGTCTGAAAAACTGAAGGTTATGGGGTCCGAGAATGATCAGCTTTCTGCTCGGATCAAAGAGTTGGAAAGTGGGATTTATGAGGCTTTTGCTCAAGGATTTGATCGCACCGTTTCTCAGGTCAAGGTGCTATACCCGGAATCTGACCCTTCGAAGGTTGATGTTATGAAGGTGGTCGTGAATGGTGAGCTTGTGGATGACGAGGCTGGTGCTGGAAGTGATGGCGAAGGATCCAGCATGGGTGATAAGGCAGATTAGGCCTTTTTTAGTTTGTGCTTTTATTTTGTAGGTTTTGTATATGGTGTTTTGGATTTGAGACTTGTATCTGACTGTTTTGGTTCTTTTGGACAATTTCGAGTATTATTCTCGGTCGTGTTATTTTGGTTTCCGAGTATATAGCTCGGTTTGACGGTGACTTGTTTAGTTTTTTATAAAATATGATATTTGGCAAAGTTGTGATAATGGTATGTTGTGTTGTGATATCAATTGCGTGTATGTATTGAAGATGGCTATCTGTTGCCATTTCTTATCTTATCAGACTGTCAATAAGTAGAGCGGTAGCTTTGATATAGGAGGTATGGTGGAGTGAGCCTTTAGGCTTTGTTTGGGCAACTTAATGTTGTTTTGTTTGTTTGTATTTTTTCGAGTAATATGCTCGGCGTACGTTTTGTGTTTTCCGAGTATGAAGCTCGGATTATTTTGAATGTTTGTTGGTTGAAATATATGCTAACTGCCATGATAAAAATGTTTTACTTGTAATGTAAGTTACATTGGTATAATGTTTTGTGGCGTCCGGCCTCATTAAAACCCTCTCCGAGTAAAATCCAAGTGTTTTTTGGGAAAAAATCTTCGGAGGGAAAAAAGAGTACCATCATTCGCGTATTTACAGCATGTGTTATGATTGATATCCCCTTAATGAGGAGACGTTCCAGGTTCCCGGAAGTTGATCTCCTTTAAGGGTTTCTAGCTTGTAATCCCCCTTTCTGAGATTTTGGAGAACTCGGAAAGGTCCATCCCAATTTGCTGCTAATTTGCCATGTGCTGGAGGCTTCCGAGCTTCTTCTGTTTGTCTGAGTACGAGGTATCCTTTAATGAAAGACCTATGAACTACTCTTTTGTTGTGTCTTCGCTCTATGTACTGTTTTCTAGCTCGCTGCTTTATGGTTGAGATGTCTCTTTCTTCTTTCACAAGATCCAGCTCGGCTGCCCCAACTTGTAAATTATTTGATTGATCATATAGCTCGGCCCGTAACGTCGGGACACTGACTTCTACTGGGATTAGTGCCTCTGCACCATATACCAGTTTGAAAGGAGTTTCTCCTGTAGCAGATTGAATGCTGGTGTTGTAGCTCCATAGGATTTCTGGAATGAGGTCGGCCCACTCCCCCTTAGCCTCGCCGAGCTTTTTCTTTAATCCCTGCAAGATGATTCTGTTAGCTGATTCAACTGGCCCGTTGGTTTGCGTGTACTCGACTGAGCTGAAATGATGTTTAATGTTAAAATTTGTTAGAAAGGTAGCGAGCTTATGGTCTGTAAATTGTCTCCCGTTATCCGAGATTATCTCCCTTGGGATACCGTATCTGCATATAATATTTTTCCATAAGAAAGATTGCACTTTCTCTGCCGTTATATGTGCTAGCGGTTGTGCCTCTATCCACTTAGAGAAATAATCTATTGATACTAAAAGAAACTTTACCTGACCTGGCGCTTTTGGAAAAGGTCCGAGGATATCCAATCCCCACCTATCGAAAGGCCAGCTTACCTCTATGGTGTGGAGCTCTTCAGCCGGGATCTCCATGAGGGTGGCGTGTTTTTGACAATTATCACATGCCTTTACTTTCGAGATACAGTCCCTTTTTATTGTCGGCCAATAGTATCCTATTCGCAGTATCTTTGCGGCCAATGCTCGGCCACCGATGTGGTTTCCACAAACCCCTTCGTGGGTTTCTGCCATGACATCTTTGGCCTCCTCCTTACTCGGCTCCTCGTTTGGCACGGCACCTGTGTTGATGTAATTGAAAAAGGGTGTTCTCCAATCTGGTACCTGCATGATGCTTAAGATTGTGTCCTGCTCAAAGCTCGGCTTGTTGAGTGTTAGCTGTGACAGGGCCAGTGTGTTTTCCGCCTGCCTTGTTGTGGCTAACTTGGATAACACATCGGCTCTGGTGTTTTGTTCTCAGTTTACATGAATAATATCAAATTTACTGAACTTTGAGATGAGATCATTTGTTATGAGCCAATATTTCTCTAACAAAGGATCTTTTACCTGGTACTCGCCCTTGATTTGTTGTACTACAAGCAATGATTCGCAGTAGACTGTTATCTGAAGTATTCTGAGTTGTTGGGCGAGCTTTAATCCTGCTAGCAGAGCTTCATATTCCGCTTGGTTGTTACTTGCGTTGAAGCAGAATTGTAGTGATTGTTCGGCTATCACTTTCTCTCCCTCTTTTAGCAGTACCCCAGCTCCGCTTCCTTCTCTGTTTGATGCTTCATCCACATGTATACTCCAATTTGCTGATGTGTGTTGTGCCTCATTGGTCATCTCTGACACAAAGTCGGCGAGTATTTGTGACTTCAGAGCCTTTCTCGACTCGTACTGGATGTCAAACTCGGATAGTTCGATTGACCACTTTATTAACCGTTCGGCCAGCTCGGGTCTGGTTAGTATCTGCCTTAGTGGTTGGTCTGTTCGTACTATGATTGTATGGCTTTGAAAGTAATGTCGCAGCCTTCTTACCGTTGTGACTAGTGCCAGTGCTAGCTGTTCTATCTTCGGATACCTTATTTCTGCTGGTTGTAGTACCTTACTAATGAAGTACACTGGGTTTTGCTTTTTTTCCTGTTTCCATCACTAGGACCGAGCTTATGGCATGGTTAGATACTGATAAATAAAAAAACAACGGCTTACCTGCCTCTGGTCTCTGGAGTATTGGAGGTGATGCTAAGAGCTGTTTGAGTTCCGTAAAGGAGTTTTCACATTCGTCTGTCCATGTGAATTTCTTGCCCTTAGAGAATGTCTGGAAGAAATGATAAGATCGGTTTGCCACTGCAGGCAGGAAACGTGATAGGGCGGCTATTCTCCCTGCTATTTGCTGGACTTCTTTTACTATCTTTGGACTTGTCATGCTCAGCACTGCATTGCATTTCTCTGGGTTAGCTTTTATACCTCGTGAGGTTAGTATGAAGCCAAGGAATTTCCCTCCTTGGACTCCAAAAGCACATTTGTCTGGATTGAGCCTCATGTTATATGCTCGGAGTTGGTTGAAAACTTCTACCAAATCATCACAGTGTGACCCTTGTGCAGGTGTTTTTGCTACCATATCATCTACATAGACTTCTATATTCCGGCCTATCTGTTGTTGGAATACTTTTCCATTAATCTTTGATATGTCGCCCCTGCATTCTTTAAGCCAAAAGGCATTACCTTGTAACAAAAATTTCCATGTTCTGTTATAAAAGCTGTTTTGCTTTGGTCTTCTGGGTGCATCAAAATCTGGTTATAACCAGAGTATGCATCCATAAAACTCAAGGCTTTGAAACCAGAAGCATTATCAACTAAATTATCAATGCAAGGTAATGGATATGCATCTTTAGGGCAAGCTTTGTTTAGATTTGTAAAATCGACGCACATGCGCTATTTACTTGAAATTTTCCTTACCATTACCACGTTTGATAGCCATGTGGTGAAGCGGATTTCTCTGATAAAACCTGCGTTGAGGAGCTTTTTGGTTTCTTCGAGTGCTGCTTGTTTTTTCTCCTCTCCGAGGTTTCTTTTCTTTTGTGCTACTGGTCGGACTGCCTTGTCAATTGCTAACTTGTGGCAGCTGACTTCTGGGCTTATTCCAGGCATGTCGTCCGGTGTCCATGCAAATAGGTCGGCATTCTGGCGCAGTAAACTTATAAGCTTTTTGCGTTCCTCTCCTTCTAGTGCTTCACCAATGTGTGTGTACTATTTGTCATCTGATGTTAATATCACTCGGTGGAGGTTATCCATTGGCTGGGGTCTCTCGCCGAGGTCTTCTCTTGGGTCGAGCTCGGCCAACGTAGGGATCTCTGCAGTGTCGTGTATTGCTTGGACTTGTGCCCGAGCTGTCATGTTCGTCGGGCTTTGTTTCAGGCTGGCATTGTAGCACTGCCAAGCTTCCTGGTGGTCGGCGTACACTGTTGCTATCCTGTTTTCCTGTACTGGAAACTTAACACACATGTGTAAGGTAGACACTACCGCTTTGAATATATTCAAGGCGGGTCTCCCAATAATAATATTATAAGGGCTATAACAATCTACTATTAGGTACTGAATATTGATGGATTTTGACATAGGGATCTCTCCCATCGTGATCGTTATCCATACGTGTCCCATGATGTGGACCCTTTCTCCAGAGAACCCAATTAGCTCTCCAGAGGAAGGCTGTATTGTTTTTTCTGATAACTTCATCTTTTTAAAGGTAGAATAGAACAAAACATCAGCACTACTACCTGGGTCCAGCAGTGTTTTTCTTACCAACAGCTCTCCAACCTGGATGGAGATTACTACTGGGTCGTCGAGGTTAGGGCTTGCCGATCTGAAGTCTGATTGATTGAAGGATATTGTGACATCTGGGTCCTCCTCCTTCTTTGGCTGCAATGTTCCCTCGATTGCCAGCATTGCCCTATAGCTTTATTTTCTGGCTGAGTTTGTTTCACCTCCGCCTGCGTATCCTCCTGATTTTCTTCTCTCTATATTTAGTTACCACCGACCCGAGCCTATGCGAAGCAAGCCTACACCTGACAGTCTATTGCAGATCTTCACTTCAATCATAGGAAGCAGAGAGGACTGGATTTGGATACCGTAAGGCACATGCAACAAGACGAAAAGCGCAAGCATCTTGAACTCTTACCTTCACTATATAAGAACATTTGGCATAACAGCAGGAAACTGCCTTTAGTGCACAACAGAGGGGTTAAAAGCCACTATTCGTTCGATAGCGGAAGTCTTCATTTGCTTTACCACTTGTAAATCCTCATAGACTGTTCTAAGTAAGGTTATGGTACGTGGTTAGTCTCATATGTGGCTGATGATTCCTCTTGGCGGATCAGAAGCTGTATGTTCTTTGTTGTTCTTATCTGTTACTGCTTGTTTGTGTTCGTTCCTGTCCGAGTTTGTACCTCTGGCTTTTTGACCTTCGACATATTTGCCTAAGAGCCTTTGGTGTGCCAGTCTTTCGAGCAGGTCTTTTGCAACGACGCAGTCGTCTGTGGTATGGCCAAACTTCTGGTTGAAGGCGCAGTGCTTGCTTCTATCCACGAACCTTTGGTCTTGGTAGTTCCCTGCTCGGGCTGGTGGCTTCACGATTTTGGCATTCAGAATCTCTTTTATGATGTTCTCTCTCTTGGTATTGAATCTGGTATACGTGTTATATTTTGGTGTGAGCTTGAAGGGCCTCTTTGTATCCTTGTTGCCTGGTGATCTGAAAGCTTTTTCCTCATCCCTCCGCTGAGGTTGTCTCTCCGGCTTTTGGGCCTCTCGGAGCTCTTCAATCTCAATTTGACCTGCAGCCCTTTCTCGGAACTCCTCCAGTGTTTTTGGTTTTGTTATCGCAATGGTTTTCCAGAATTTGCCTGGTCGGAGGCCGGCCTTGAGGGCATGCAGGTGGACAGCAGGATCCAAATCTTGGATCTCCATAGTGGCCTCGGAGAACCTGGTCATGTAGTTCTTTAAACTCTCATGTTGGCCTTGCTTGATTGTGCCTAGGTAGTCTGATCTGTGGACATAAATTCTTGATGCAGCAAAATAGTCAATAAAGGATTTTGCCAGCTCCTCAAAGGAGGAAATTGAACCTGCAGACAGTTTAGAAAACCACAGTAATGTAGCACCATCAAGATAGGTAGGAAAAGCTCGGCAAAGCACGGGCTCGTTGTTAGCGCCGTTAAAAAACATCATGGATTAAAACTTTTTGACATGAGCTCGGGGGTCACCGAACCCCTTGTATGGTTCCAGCGCTGTAGGTAATACAAAGTTTTTCGGCATCTGAAACTTAGTGATCTCATCAAAAAAGGGGTTCTCGAGGGTGAGCTTTTCCTTTGGTGGAGTGATGTTCAGGAGTTCCGTATTGCCCTGCGTCGAGCTTTTAGAGCTTTCTCCTTCGTGCTTTCCATTGTTCTGTGCGGACAGTTCAGCTATCTTCCACACCTCCGCCTGGAGTTCGGCGATCTGAGCTAAGAGCTCTGCCTGTGTGGGTTGGGGGTTCCCATTGTCAGCCATGTTCGAGGATAGAGAATCCTGCAAAATAAGGTAAGATACTAAATAAAATGAATGGTGAGGTCAGATATATTCCGGCCCCATGGTGGGCGCCAAGTGTTTCGTCCTGGCAATGGGGTGACCGAGATTTAGCTGTTCCGAGCAGGCAGCTGTCGGAGAGGAAGAGCTATACGTCGGTCTGGATCGAACACCGCGGTAGGAATACCTGCAAAAGATACTCCGACGCTCAAGTTAGTAATGATCTTTAGTGAATTAGCTAAGTAAAGAATAGAATACTGAGAATGGAACCTGAACCTTAGCCGAGGATATTAGCTCGGCTTTATAGGAGTTGTTTTATCCGTTTTACTGAGAATAAGTCCTAGTTTGTAGGTTGGTTATGATATTCTGTTTTGGTGATTAGGTTTGCTGAGCACGTTTCTTATTTTCAAATGGGTGAGGCCGTTCCTGTCTGTTTTCATGCTGAGCTTATCGGGCAGCTGGTGTGAGGCCGATCTTATCTATTCACGTGCCGAGCTTTTCGGGCGGCCGAGAATAAGGGTGACGTATCACCTATTATTTTGCAGCAAGAAATTTTTCATAGCAATGTTAACTGGACTTCTGCATAGATTGGATTTGAGAGCACAACTCATTAATCCTAAAATTATAATAATTTGACATAATGAAGTTACCTCGAGGACTCAGTTATAAAAGAAATGTCATGTATATGCACGAAGTGCTCCACCAAGAAGAAGTACCTAGAACCAATCAATCAGAACAAACACACACATACACACAAATAAGAGCTAATTAATAATAAAAGAAAGAAGGGAGCCACTTAGATAAAGATGTCAAAAATGTCTTTTTTAAAAGATGTTTTTTAAAAATTAAAATTTAACACATATAATCAATTAAATTGTATTATTAATAAATTACAAAAAAATTAGACTGGACAAATCAGTTTACAAAAAAATTAATAAATTAAATTTTGAACCGGTATAAATTAATATTTTTTATAAAAAATATTAATTTAAACTGATTCAAAATTTGATTCACTAATTTTTTATCAATTAATTTATCTGGCATAATTTTGACGAAAATAATACAATTTAAATAATTATATGAGTTAAATTTTAATTATTAAAAAATATCTAAAAAAAGACATTTTATGCATGGGAGCATCCCAAGAAAGAAAATTAAGGAAAAACTCACCATACCCCAAGAGAGGCCCTTCCAAGCTTGATGACCGGATTTTTCGCCTTTTTGCCAGGACAAAGCCATGGCTATAATCCTTCAAATAGAAAAGCAACAATATAATGAAGCGAAATGAAAGCATGAATGATAAAGCAGAGAGTGTGTTAGAGAGAGAGAAGGACCATTCAGCGACGCTGGAGACGTGAACGGCCCACGTGGGCATGCAAAGAGAGGCCAACGGTGGTTCATGGAGCTGCAACGGCAGAGACAACGCGGGTTCTACATAGCTCACAAACTGCAACACAGTTACTCCAACTCCAACTACACCAACCGATTTCAATATATTGCTTTCACATTCAACCTTTCCCATTATCTCACATTTCAAAAGCTTTCTAATTTCACTGCAACTGGATCTTGACCTCCACGGAACAGGAATTTCCGCACTACACCAACCTCTTCCTGAGTACAAGCTTGCCACCGACATCTTTGCAATTTTCGGACACAACACCACAGCGCTATCCACTGCAATTTTCCAACCCTCACTTCGGATAACCTTCCTTTTTTGTTCACGATCGGGAATATTTTTTATTTTGGGCCTAAAAGCTAAACCCAATTATGAGGGCCCACGGATTTGAAAGCTATTTTTACCCCCTAATAGCTCAACCCTACTTTTTTTTCACTTATCCAAAAAAGCCCTATTTTGTTGAGCCTTTGGATGTGCATCCTATAACCAAGACTGAAGGCAGCCCAATATGATGTCCAAAAATAATCCAGCATAAAACAGTAGTAAAATTAGTATAGGACGTTCACCAAAAAATATTTGTATAGGACAATCAAACTATTGAGGATACCTTGTTCAAAAACAAAACAAATTTAGGATACCAAGACCAAAAAGAAAAAAACTATTGAGGATTCATGCCAAAAAGAGGATAAAAAAAAGAAAAAAGAAAAAAGGTTTTGACGATTAAATGCATAATCTGTTGAACTAAAGATATAATCATTGCTAAATCAAGTAAAAGGTCCTGACCCAAAGAAAAAAAGAAAAACAAGTGAAAGGTTCGGTATAAAAGTTTTAGATGATGATTCGGGTAAATATTCTTTTCAGCTCCTGATCATTTTTCTGTGAAACATATCGCACTTTAATTATCACTAAATCTCAATCAGGTCTTCACCTATCAATATGACTGGACCGATCGACTCCTGTAATCGGTTGCCAACGAATTACCAGTATGACATGTCAGATGAAGTCTAAGTTGTTAAAGCCAAGTGCCACGTGTCAATAAGAATCGTTGCAGGGATTAAAAACTCCCCTACCTACAATTGAAACGTCGACGTCACTTGCCATTCATAAACCCCATTTCTCAAATGATTGAAAAGGTAGAATTTTCATCTTGCATCTATGTGAGAAGACTAACCAACGATGGACATGGGTACTGCAAATTTTGGTTCTTCATGCAATTGCGAAAAAAATGCGATGGATATGAGTGGAGTTGGAGCACTCGAATTAGTATTGATGGAAGTAGTTTGGAAGGAATGTCGAGGAGAATGAAGAAGAAATTTGTTTTTCTAGTGTGTAATTGCGGAACTTACGCCATCTTATTCGAATTTGGCACTTCACAAAATTTAAGGAGACTTCTCTTTGGTTGTTCTTATTTTAAGGTAAGTTTTATATTTAGAGTTTTGTTAGGTTTGCCGAGTTATTTGGTGATTTTTAAAATTTAATAGTAGGTATCTTTACTATAGAACAACGCATGATATTACAAATATTTTGTTTGGCTAAATGAGTACATTGCCTCTTTATATATTGATGAAGTGGCACAACATGGAGTTGCAAACCCAACGAAAAAGATAAAAGAAATGATTGCAGAGATAGAGAAAAAAGATGGTTAAATACAAAAATATTGAGAAGGGCAGTGGTCTGGTGCTTTTAACAAGTGAAAACTGTTTGGTTAATTTTGTTGTAATCCTGATTGTTACTAAGTTCTCCTTGTTGCTTTAATTCTGTAAAGTATGGTTACTTATTTTGAGGTAAATTATATTGATTTGATTGATCTCTAGGTTAAGTGTTACGGAGAGAATTTTAAGTTCATGCAACTATTCTTATTGATACGTGACACTTGACTTTGACAACTCTGACTCCACCTAATACGTCATATTGATAACTTGTTGGCAATTGATTATGGGAGTTTGTCCAATTATATTAATGGGTGGGAACCTGATTGAAGTTTAATGATGATTAAGGTGTAATATGTCCCAAAAAAAAAAATGGTCAAGGACTGAAAAAGGGTATTCACCCTTGTGATTCTTAAAAAGGATGTTGTTTTACCTAAAGAATAATAAATATTTGTAAGTATCTCTAAAATAAACACAACAACTTGTGCTTATTAAATGTGCTGCATTTTTATAAACTATTGAATTTCATTAAATGTAAATCAAAATCTGCTATAAAAAAAAGAGTATTAATAGAGCATAATA
Source organism: Arachis ipaensis (assembly GCF_000816755.2). NCBI lineage: Eukaryota > Viridiplantae > Streptophyta > Magnoliopsida > Fabales > Fabaceae > Arachis > Arachis ipaensis. Next base: position 13,596,031 of record NC_029789.2, on the reverse strand, counting down.
AATATAGAATACACTA
>NC_029789.2:13594423-13595986 GCF_000816755.2 Arachis ipaensis | reverse complement strand
CAAGAAATAATATTTGTAAAAAGTCATTTAATTCCATTTTTTCATTTGTTTTTTAACCTATTATTCATTTGTAGATTAAAAAAATCATATATTGTAGCGGAGTATTTTATTCCATTTTCTTGAGAAATTAATTTTATTCTTAATCAATAATTAACCAACAAAATAGTGAATCGATCAAAAAATAAAAAACTAATATTAATTGAAAAGTATCAATTCTTGATTTTTATTTTTTATATTTATTGTGATGTTTTTGTATCCGTCGATGAAATTAAGGATTAGCAAATNNNNTTTATCAATACTCTTTCTTTTATATTAGTTTTTAATTTATATTTAATAAAATCTAATAATTTATATAAATATGACACATCCAATAAATACAATATTGTGCTTATTTTAGACATACCCAACATACTCAATATTTGTAATAGATATATTTTTGGAAAGAAGGGGGGAGGGGGTTGGGTTATATATGTAAATTGCAACAGATAATTATCGCAACAGCTTAACGCAATTAGGAACCAGAACCCACTTTTTTCCCCCTTATTTGGATCATTTTCTTTTTCTTAGAATTTAGAAGTCTCAATTTCCTGTTCATCAATGTACCAAAAAAATAAAAACATAGCAAGTCCAAAATAAAATGTACCCAAAAAGAAAAGGAAAAGAAAATGAAACGAATCGAAACAAAAATGTATGGTTGTTGGCTTGGTTTTCAAATCCCACTGGTGGTGGTGGATAAAAAGAACCAATGTAGTGTAGTGCGTGTGAGGGTGTTGTGTTGCAAAAGAAAAAAACAATGCAAAACTGCAAAGTAGTCTCCAGAACCGGGGATATCATAAGGCTCGCCGGCAATAAACTACCTGCCAGTGAAGGGTTTCCTTCGTCCATTCCTAACGTCAACATAGGAGAAAGAATTAAAATGAGACACGATTATTTAAATCAAAAGGCATATGTGAGTCCATTCGCACTTGATTCCTCAATTTTGATCTCTACTAAGCAATTTGCACAAACAATTACCTTCATACATGAAAATTTCCCTCAAACTTTCAAAGCTAAACGTTAAAACTGCTTTGAATGACATTTCTCCAACTGCTATTGGTGCCTCCTGAAAAATGTGCAGTACATACCTCAAACCATACCTTTCATCTGCTTTACTATCAACCTCTTACTCTTTCCTCTTGGCCCAAATCATCACAAGAGAAAATCCCATCAAAGACATTATTACAGTCTGCAAGCAAAATTAGCTTACTTATATTGCAATACAATAATGCATATACTTATCGAAAATGGTTGCATCAGTTTTTTCTTTTTCTTTTAATGAAAAGAAAAAGCTCTAGATTTTCTCACAACGAAGCAATAAGCTTGGTTGCTTTGAGTAAGTACTAAATAAAGACATTTAAATAATATGTCATTCATGCAGAACAGCAGAAAGTATAAACAGTTAAACAAATATATGCAAAAGCGAAAAAAGGCAGAGACTACTTAAAAACTACTCTAATTGGAGTCTAACAAGGTAGCCAGACTTACAGAAATTGCAGGAGGCACACTGACTAGTTGATCATCGAA
>NC_029789.2:13580376-13594162 GCF_000816755.2 Arachis ipaensis | reverse complement strand
CATTCGAGAAGACAACCACTTGATGAAATAATATAGAGAAAACTCGTACCTGTCTCAAAGGAAATTGTTCGCTGCAATGCCTTTACATCAGGAGAATCATGGAAGACAAATCCACTTAAGATATAACCAACTACAAATGCAGCCAAATGAAAACCAACAACAAGCAACAAGATAGAAGCTCCAAATGGGGATTTAACAGCCTCAATGTTAATTGCAAGAGGAGCTCCAACACAGAGAGCCGTCACAAATACTGACAGTGGAGGTAAAAACGGTCGAATAGCATTACAGATACGAGGAAGGAAGCTGTCAAAACAAATCTGTAAGAAAGATAACACTCTTTGAAAAAACACAGAGAATAACACCTTTATCCGAAACTATAGATATAACTACCGGTTTAGAAGCAGGCCAAGAGCAATAGGAGCCACCACAATCTGTGTAATGCTAAACACCATTCCTTTTACATCTACAGGCAGTCTCTTTCCAATGAGCAAAAGTGATAACAGGGGCGTCACAAAAACCGCAGATGCAGTAGACAGGGATGTCATAACTATGCTTAATGGCGCCATCTGTGGATCGGTGAGGAAAGTAGCATAATTCGAGAGCTGCGCTCCACTAACACAAGACACCAATGCAATTCCTGCGCCTGATTCATTTTATGGCCAGAAGTTAGAAAGCATATCCCACCAGGTCTTCCTAATCTTAACATAGCCCATCCTCACCTATAGGTGTTGGTAGACCAAATACAGTTACAGAAATTAGGGAAAACAGATACCCTAGAAGGGGCTTCATGACAAACTGGCCAACATAACCAACTACAATTTCTACTGGCCTGTTAAAAGCTTCAAGGAAGTCCTTTTCACTTGAATTTACCCCCACTGCAAACATCAAAAACCCTAGTGCAGGTGCATAGTATCTGCGAATCAAATAAACAGATAATGGACTAATGGCTGAAATAAATAACTTTTTAAAGGAAAAACGTTATTCGTCTATACAATTAGGTTTCGTAGAGATACATGGCAAAATGCAAATAATTATAAAAGGGTGATTTGAGATGCACAGACCTGGTGGTAAACCAGGTAAATGAAGGTGGGAATATTAGAGCTAGCAGCGTGCTGCCAAGGACTACATGAGGAAGGAATGAATTCGCCCGCTTCAGAATGTCCCCAATAGGCACTGAATCTGGCTTCACTGCCTGAGAAAATGAAATACGCATTGTCATGAATTGCAAATACACGGAAAATTACCCTAACAAGAAATAGTTGATATAAATACACGAGACAAACAAAAGAATTGAAACCTGAGGCAGGTGAGAGGGATCGGGTACAAGCGAATCGGAGGAGTGAAGAGGTGCGCATGGAAGACGAAGATTGGGGTTCCGATCTGTAAAGTGAAAGGAGTGGAAGATGGAGGGACGTTGACGTGGAGTCGGTAGATGAGAGTGGAGAGGAGTGGAGAATGGATTGGAGACGCATCGCAGTAGAACTGGTTTTAGCCTTGAAGTATGAATGGGACAAGGGGAGCTCACAGTATGCAATTGCTTCAACGAAATTGAATTCATTCTTTTATTATCTTATTTTCTTTGAACAGCACAGCACAGTTTTTGTTTGGCCGTCCTCTTCAGACGAGAGCTTCCCCTGAACACGATTCTATTCCCTCGCTTCTTTGTTGACAACCGGGCAGCGCTCCTGTTGACCACCTACTATCTTGGAATAATAATATTCCCTACAATTCTTCAAATTTTAAACTACAACTACAACAAGGAGCTTTCTTCGGTGGGAAAAATATAATCCAGATCTTAAAGGACCAAGCAATAAATAAAGATACCTAAAAATATAAGGATGGGTTCATAAATATTTAATTATTTTAATTAGGACAAATTTAAATATAAGTTAACTTTATGGTCATAACTAATATTATCTTTCTTGCAATAATCTTTGCATCTATACTGATCTTTTTTTTATTTTGGTCTATTACATTGTTCTTTCTTATTATTGTTATAATTATTATTTCACTTATTATTGCTGTTATTGTTTTCATTAGGGTCATTATTATTGTTACTGTTATTATTATAATATCTCTATTATCATTATTATTGTTATAATTAGTATTAGTATTTCTTTGATTATTAAAATGATTATTACTATTATTCTTATTATTATAATTGTTAATGTTATTATCATTGTTTTAAGAGTAATTATTTAAATTAGTCTCTAAATAATTTAAAGGTAGACATTTTAATCTCTAAAAAAATTAAGGACAAAAAACCCAAATGAGCCAAGGGCAGCTCATTTTAACCCAAATCAGCCAATTCAAACTTTGATACCTCAATCCACCAGAACTCATATTTATGTAATTCGAATCAATTGGATTCGAATCATTTTTCCACGTAATTCGAATTGATTCCATTCGAATTACTTGCAAGAACTTTATCAACGTAATTCAAAACAATAAGACTCGAATTATGCACGCAATATTTCTAAGTAATTCGAAACGATAAGCTTCGAATTAGGATAGGGTAGTTCGAATTATATAAATTCGAATTAGTAGGAGAGTTGCACTCGAGGGATTTTCGAATCAAATTGATTCGAATTAGGTGTAGTTGGTGGTTTTGAGTAATTCGAATGGAGTTGATTCGAATTACAATGGTTTCGGCTATATAAGGAGTTCGAACCAAGTTCATTCGAATCACTCTCTCATTCCCATACCCCACCAAATCCCAGAGAAAACGACCAACATTTGGGCCGAGTAAGACCGGAGCGGCATATTCAGGCGATGGGGGACGATCCTGGGAGGCTTTATCGTTTGGATGGAGTTGCTCATATCGCCGGGGTGATCAACGACGAGGTTAGTGGTTTATGATGTTGCGCTGTTGATAGTGTTTTCTGTTAGTGATTCAAGGTAGTGGTTGATGAAAGCGGTTTATGATATTGCCATTTCTCCGTGTCTTATGATAGTGGTTTAGTGATAGTGGTATTTCTTATCGGTTTTTGATAATGGTTTATGTTATTGGTAGTGGTTTAGGATAGTGGTTTAGGAAAGTGGTTTGAGATAGCGGTTTAGGAGAGGGGTTTAGGATAGTGGTTTAGGCAAGTGGTTTTTGTTAATGGTTTTTTATAGCGGTTTATGTTAGTGTTAGCGGTTTACTGGATAGTGGTATGGACAAGTGGTTTTTTTTAATGGTTTTTTATAGTGGTTTACGTCAGTGTTAGCGGTTTACGATAGTGGTGTAGGGAGGTGGTTTTTTTAAATGATTTTTATGTTAGTGGGTTTTGTTATTGGTTTCTGTTAGGGGTATGTAGTAGCTGCTTTTGTTAACGGTTTTACTTGTTAGTGATTGTTGTATTTGTTAATGGTTTTTTCACGTGGTTTGTGTTAGCTGTTTCTGAAGACAATGTTGATAATTCATTTACTATGCGTTAAGTTTTACGATTTTTGTTTCGGTTCTTTATGAAGTAAACTGTATATGTTATTGGTTTTTGGATATGTTCTAATTATGCGTTTTATCTATTGCCCAGCCTCGGCGTTGCATATCCAGCGTTAGGCGGCAGCAGGGGATGCGTCTTGATGAGAGGTACGTTCCGTACTTGCAGATGGCCGGCTTGTACCATCTTGCGAGACTGAACGACAGATGGTTTCAACTAGACGAGCCCCTAGTCAGTGCATTCGTCGAGAGGTGGCGGCCTGAGACGCACACCTTCCACATGCCGTTCGGAGAGTGCACCATCACGCTTCAGGACGTCGCATACCAGCTGGGGTTGCCAGTTGACGGACATTACGTCAGTGGTTGTCTGACAGACTTCCACCTTTACATTGAGGGTGGGAGGCCTGCCTGGCAGTGGTTCCATGAGTTACTTGGTGTTTTACCTCCCGAGAACCAAGTTCAGAAATTCGCAGTGAACTGCACCTGGTTCCAGGAGACATTTGGAGAGTGTCCCGAGGGGGCGGACGAGGAGACAGTTAGGCGCTTTGTCCGTGCCTACATGATGATGTTACTGGGCATGCAGCTGTTTGCCGATAAGTCCGGCAATCGTATACACATCAGATGGCTACCATATGTCGCTCGGCTTGAGGAGATGGGTGGCTACAGTTGGGGGTCGGTGGCACTAGCGTGGTTGTACCGGTGCATGTGCCGGGTCGCCAATAGACATGTCGTGAAGTTAGCTGGGCCTTTACAGTTATTGCAGTCTTGGATCTTCTGGAGGTTTCCTACTTTTAGGCCTACTGGGCATGATGCGTTTAGCTGGCCCCTTGCCTCGAGGTACCGATATTGTTTTGTATTATGTATGCCTGTTGTATATATTTTCGATTATGCAAGCAGTTTCATGCATTGTATAGTGACTCATGATTGCAATAAAATGTTTAACTTCTTACACAGATGGTCTGGTTACAATCCTGGGATTAGCAACAAGGGACCCCGCGTACAGATGGCTCGCCTGAAGATCGACTTGTTACAGCCTCGGGATGTAAGTACGCTGAGCCGATATGTATATCCACCTGTTCTTTCAGTTTATCTTTTGTGTCAGAAGTATAAAATTGCGTTTATTTGGTTTTTTTACAGTTCATATGGATGCCCTATAGCGCACTCGACGTCATCCAGGTTGTCCATCCGGAGGTCTTGGAGCCTCGGCATACGATGTTATGGCGGTGTGTGACGTCCCTGATTTACTTTGCGGTGGTCGAGTGGCATCAGGTTAATAGAGTGTTACCGCAATTTGGTGGCGTTCAGCCCCCACCGCGACCCGCCCTGAACATCGACTTCTTGATGTCGAAGGACGGGAGAGGAGGTGACCGTTGGTTCCCGTCGCACTTACCTGACTGGCATCTTCACTGGCAGGAGCGTGCGGATCACATTTTACAGTTCGACATCGTGCCCGATCCCGGCCCCTCCCATGAGTTCTTGTCATGGTGGCATCAGCACGGAAAGAGGTTCCTTTCACCGGAGATGCTCTTGGGGGATCCGAGAGGTATTCCTATTCCGGAGGAGGCTACGCAGAGGGGTGCAGGCCGAGTTCCAGAGATGGATCGAGTCGATGATGTTCCTGACAGACGTCGTATTGAGAGGAGAGCCCGAGTCGGGACACGTTGTAGCCAGCGTGAGGTAGATTGGTTGGAGCAAGCTATGGATGACGGTGACGACGCAGGGGGGGCATGACGGTGAGTGGTATGGTTCTGGTATGGGGGATCCCACGAGCCACGCTGACGCTGGGGGTGTTGGTGGTTCTCTTGGAGATTATTTTGTCGGTGTTCCCAGTGACGATCAGACCCTTCAAGAGAGTACTCCATGGGTGAGTCCGGGCTCCATGTTTCCAGACTTCCTTGCCAGCGATGGCGTTGTTGCCGAGTTCGGTGGACCACATTTCCTTGAGGATATCAGGACCATCATGCAGGAGGATGAGGCTGCACCAGGACGGGTTCACACGTCAGGGCCACAGGCACCGCTAGGTGTAGATCTGAACGAGCCACCCACGATGCCTCCTATGCATACCTTTTCCCTTGGTGGGACACCTGCATCGGCCCAGACTATGGGGTCACATTCAGTTGCCGGCCCATCATCATCCAGACCCGTCCATGTCCCGTCGAGGACCCCGACACAGGCAGCTCCCGATGACGACAGCGACTCAATTGAGGACGAGGAGCCACTTGTACGGCGACCACAGAGGACACGTGTTCCACGCCGTTGCTTCACGGGGTCCCACCTCTTTAGATGACTTAGGGATATTGGTGTATGTCGTGTTGTTATGTTTATCTATTGTACCTTCTTTGTTGGTTATCGTTCATATGTATGGTTTCATTAAGGTATTTGTTCATCAAGCAGTCACCTTATAATTATGTTATGTATTATCAGACATCCCATTACCTTATGAACTTTGTTTTAGAAACTTAAATCCATAACTAGAATGACATTCAACTTTCATAACTTATAAGTTACAACTTAGTTCCATGTAGAACACTGGATGATAACTGAAATTAAATACATGTGGTGATTCTAAAATAAATAAAACAAGACGCAACAACGCTCCTACTCAATCCCAACTGTCCCGGTGTGTCGTCCGGCTTGAGGACAACTCCGACGACTGTGTCCTGGCTGCCTGCAGAGGCCGCATCTCTTTAGCCGGTTTGGATCTGCATCATCCATGTTGGTGCGAATGCGTGTGGACCTTGGACGACCCTCCTTCGCACGCCTCATGTTCGGATCCGGTATAACGGTAGGCCCGACATAGGGTGGCCAGAAACCCTCCGGAATGGGAGGTGTAAATCCCATCTGGTAGACACCGAAAACGGAACTAAGGCGATAGACCTGGTGGACGTAAGGCTGCCAAGTAAGACGTGAATAAGCACAGCATGCTAATGCGTGAGGACACGGGAAATGAAGTGCTTGGAAGTATCTACAATCACATGTCTGAGACCCCAGTGAGACCCTGTAGGTACCAAGTGAGAATGAACCTGTTGGCGTCGTCTCTGCCACGGTGTACTCCGAGTTATCCCTATCATAAACAGTCACCGTGAAGCACCTGGCTGTCTTCAGGTTGGCCTCGATACACTTTACTAGGTATTGACTGAATTGTTGTCCGGTACCCATCTGAGCCTCGGCCTTCCTCCCCTTACGGACAAATAGCTCAGCCAGCCTTCCGTATGTGGCTTTCACTAGCGAGCACACGGGGAGGTTCCTTACCCCCTTAAGGATTGAATTGACACACTCTGATATATTTGTCGTCATGTGCCCGAATCTCCGACCCTCATCACAGTACTGTGTCCACAACGAGTACTCAATTCGGTTCGCCCAGTCACACATTGCCGGATTCTCAGAGCGCAGGATGTCAAACCAGTAGTCAAACTCCACCTCGGTCTTCGCATATGCGGCGTTCACAAGAAGCCTCCGGGCATCTTTGCCCTTGAATGTGAGAGCGAAATTCGCTGCAACGTGTCGAATGGAGAATGCCCGGTATGCAGACGGAGGTAGCCATCCCCCATCAGGTGCCTCAAGTGCTGCCTTGATGCCGTTATGCCTATCTGAAATAACTAACAGACCTGGCTGAGGTGTCACGTGCTGACGGAGGTGGGAGAGAAAGAAGGACCATGACTCAGTATTCTCACCCTCAACTAGTGCGAATGTTACAGGGAGTATGTTGGAATTCCCGTCCTGTGCAATCGCCACAAGCAACGTTCCCCCATACTTGCCATATAGATGGGTGCCATCAATACTCTCCAACGGCTTGCAATGACGAAATGCTTCGATACAAGGGGGAAAAGTCCAGAACATTCTATAAAAATAAGCCTGAGACTCGTCCACCTATCCACCAACTCGAACAGGACAGGTCCTGAGGACTGCTACAGTGCCAGGCATAGTCAACTGAACTCCTAAGACCCACCGAGGGAGCTCGTTGTACGACTCATCCCAGTCCCCGTAGATGATTACGACCGCCTTCTGCTTCGCCATCCACACCCTCCGGTATGTAGGCCTGAAGCCAAAGTGTGCTGCCGTTGCATTTAGAAGCACCTTGATGTTGACGGATGCGTCAGCCCTAACCATTGGCATGATGAATGTCGCTATCACGTGGTAGTCCAAGCTCCTATGGTCGCTGGAGATGGAGGTGGCGAGACAGGTATGCGGCCCGTTGTACCGCTTGACTTCCCAGATGCCCTTGCATTGTCGGAGGCTCAGCCTAATCAACCATGTGCACCCATTTCCAAACTCAGAACACTTTCTCACGTACCGGCGATAGTCAGACTCAACTACCTTGTACTGTACCCCTCGGCGGATGCTGTACCTCTTGACACTCAACAGCGCCTCATCTTTATCCTGGAATTGTTGACCAACCTGGAACTTTGTCATACCGGCAGACCCTTCGGTATCTCTAGCGCCAAATCTAGCTAGCTGCCCAAGATGTTCGTCCTGCCTCATGGCATCCAGATCCAAAGATGAAAAATGGGGTGGGTACTGATTTGTGCCAGAACTAGAACCACCAGTAGGCCTTATCGGATCACTCGCTCCAACATCATCGCCGCTTTCATCAGCGATAATATCCGGCTCGACTTCATCATCATCTGGATCATCACACAATCCCTCGCCAACACCAGCCGGTGGAGGACACTGTACTTCAGTCGGATGATGTTCCTCATATCCAACCTCGTCTCCAACATTGCCGGCGAGATCAACAGCAAACGATGGGGAGGCGGCAGGCTGGACCGCTGCCTCATACACTGGAACGGAGGAAGAAGCAACCGCAGGTCTCGAGCTCGAACCGGCCGCCGTGGCTATAGTGTTGGCATTCCGGTTCGACCCACCAGAGCTAGATACCACGTCGACAAAAAAAGGTTGGGACGAATTTAATTTTCACCCCAGACCTTAGGGACGAAAACAGTACTTAACCCTTTTATCTACTTGTTCAAATCATTAACTAATTTCGATTTATTTATAAATTAACTAAGGTTCAGTTGATCATTATTATTTTTAAATTATCATCTAATAAGGTCATATCATTTTCCTATTACTAAAGAAAAAAATTGGCTACTAAAGAAAAAAATTGGCTAATGTATATCAAACTTAGTTTAATGGACTGTATTATTGGTTCTGATTTTCTGTGGTACGATCATTAAGTAATTTTTGGTTTATTTTTTAGTTTAGTTTCAGTTCATTTCTTGTTTTTGAACTGAGTTTGTGTGTCGTAATCATTAAGTAATTTTGGTTTATTGCTAAGTTAATTAAGGTACATTTTGGTGTTATTTTTCTAATAAATTTTGCACAATTCAAAACTTTTTTTCTTATCTTCTACTGCTTCTTCTTTTTCATCTTTTTTTTCTTCATCTTCTCTTTTTTATTTTATTTTTTTATAATTCTTCTTGTTTCAATAATAATAATAATAATAATAATAATAATAATAATAATAATAATAATAATAGAGGAGGAAGAAAAGAAAAGAGATGATCAAAGAAATTCAAATAAAAAAAGAAACAGGAAGAGAAGATGAATGTGGTGGTATGATAGTGATGACGATGACGATAATGAAAAAAAAATGAAGAAAAAGGATAAAAAGAAGAAAAAGAAGCAAGAGGAGGAAGAAAGGAAGAAGAAGAAGAAAACGAAATCCTATACACATAAATTAAATGACTTAGTTACTTAATTGCGTAAATCGCTTGAATATATAATGAGACTCATAAAATCATAATTATATATGTAAAATCTATTTAAATGAAATAGATATGTAATAAATAATAAATAATCATTCAAATAGTGGGTAAGAAGGCTAAATTTAGTGTCTAAATTGAATGAATGTCATACGAAAAGAATTAAAATTTAATCCATCTTTTTATAATATGGTTTTGAAGGGCAAAACAACGTTGCATTTGCACTCTTTAAACCTCTTTTTTTCATCTATTCTCTTGTTTAATCTAGTTTAGCAAAATCTAAGTTTGACTTTCGAAAACTGATTTTAAATTTGACTTTGAAAGATTAGACTCGATTTATTATTTTTTTTATTAATAATTGAGTCCATTAAAATTCAGTAAATAAATAAATATATTATTTAATTTATTTTTAATAAAAAAAATTTCTACTAACAACATGATCAAAACTTTTAAGATAATTTAAACTTACAATATAACACACACGTGTCTGTCTTTTCTTTAATAATAGCACTTCTATTTCTCCTGTACTATCTATGAATTGATTTTGCTGATTCTGGGTTAGATCTTGTCCATTTTGGACTACAGCTTAATTCGTGAGCATATACTGAGAAATAACCATTTTTATTTATTTGTTTAAATAAAAAATCATTTTAATCATAGGACTTGCAACTAGCCGTCTATTATCTCAATCGCTCATGTAGTAATGTGTCATTATTTTGTACACACTTCAACACTGTTGTATTGTCATTTAGATTTACTCAATTTTTTGAATTAAGACCAAATCAGTTTAATGTTCAATATTTAGTAAGAAAGTTAATAATACAAGAGAAATAAAATTTTAGTGGAAAAAATTCTTTATTATTCAAGTATTTATTACAAATACGCCTAAACTCAAATTCTCACCCTCTATTTATATTCATCCACTTCTTCAATGAATACTTGGCATTAAATCTAATCAATGGTCCAGATCGAATATCCAGAATTTCCATAACAAATATCTAACCTACTATATTTCCCTAAATATTTTTAGATTATTCTACATCTATTTTTATATTTCTACATATATTTATACTCTTCTAGAATGTTTCATGAACATTTTTAGTCTTCTAGAATCTTTTGGAATCTTTTGAAACGTTTTAGAACATTCCAAAATTACCCAGAATATTTTCAAACACTTTAGAAAAATATATACGCATCGTTAAATCTAACATTCTAAAATTTACCGTAACAAATGACAGACATCAAACAGATTAGAATTGGATAATATTCAGCTACATTATCTTTATCACTTTAAATATTTAATCCCCAAACAAGTTAATGAAATATTAATATCTAAAATACATTTATTATTTCTACACACTAATCTTTTAATTTTTAAAGACTAGATTGCATTGAAATATTTTCTCACTTTTTTTATCCTTTTTTTTATGTATTATAAGTAATTTTCATATTTCCATATTATGCACTTGCTCCACTGTCAAACAAGGAATAAAAGAGAGAGTGAAAGGGGTGATCATAAATGACAAAGAATGCTATTATATACACGATAATAGGAATTCAATTCAAATTAGTCTAAGATCTTTTGTGTGACCCAAAGATAAGAAAAAGGGTCGTCAATAAGACCTATCATATCAACCTGCCAAATCCAAATAAAAACTAGTTTATGCATGGGAAAGGAAAAAAAAAAAATATAATTGGCTGGAAACATACAGAAAATGGAGATTTTTCTATAGGAACTACAAATAAAGTTCTGCAACACTAGATAAAATTCAGTCAAAATTATTAGACAAAAATTTGGAAGTAGGAAGGACTCCAAAAATCCAAAATAGTCATCTGAAAAATTATATATGGGAAAATTTTAACATACCAAATGAGAGATTCTCTATTTGGGAGTAGTGGAATCTGCTCAATTTGCAATGTTAGTAAGGAGGACATTATCCACGCCATCAAAAACTGGTCAAAGGTGTCAAAAATGTAAAAGCAGCTTATCAAACCTAAAATTGCAATGGAATTCTTCAATAACAATCTGCAACACTGATTCACTGAATAACTCTCAATTTAGATAATTAATTGGGTCTCAGCCAAAGACACAATTAGCTAGACATCTTTATCATTACTTGCTTAAAATTGTGGACATGGAGAAGAAGAAAAATAAATGATCAAAATTATCAAAGACCCCTAAACTCACAAGTTAATCCTGAAAGGGATAGAAGAATTAAAAGAAGCATTCAATAAGAGGCGAAGAAGGATTACCATGAAGAAAAGAGAGGATATCCACATTAGTTGGACTCCACCACCGCCAGGATAGATGGACAATGCTAAACACGAAAAATTCAAGGGACAGAAACACGAGCAAAGCTGGCTGCGGGGAGCTGCTACGAGATGCAAACGGAAGATCGGTAGTAGGTTTCTCTCATTTTGTTGGGAATTGTTCAGCGTACAAAGTTAAATTTTGGGTATTGAGGAAGGAATTGAAGTTGCATGGACTATGGACATTAAAAAAATTAGTAGTAGTGCAATGTGACTCCCAAATGGTAATTGGCAAAATTAATGGAAAATGGGATTTGAACAAACATCCAAATGCCCTTTTGAAAAATATTAGTTGCTGAAAAAAGAAAATTTGGGAGGTTCTTTTTGTAAATATATATTGAAAGAAGAGAGAAAATAGTGAAGAGATGAAACTTGTCCTCCATGGATAGTTAAGATGACTATCACGTGCAACATATTATTTTATTTTTATTTTTTATTTTTAAATAAAATTATCACAAGGTATCATCTGATGCCTAAGGTAATCAATTATATTTTTTACATCCAAACAAAAACTAATTTATTTTATTAAATCCTAAAAAGTTATCAAACATGTTTATAACTAATATGGAAGCTCTCAAATCATGTATTTTAATAGGGGATTGATGAAACTCAAGATAGCACAAAAATCAAAATGGCATATGCTCCTATTATACTATGGGGCACTCTACTATACAAATTGAAGTGGTATAAAGAGAGAAAATAAATTCTTTTTATAGTTATTTTTTATTATTTTATTGTTATTCAAAGTGTGGGTCCTATTTTTTTCAATCTCTCTTTCATTCCATAAAAAGAAAAATATGTAAACTTACATTTTTACCATATAATTCACCTTATATTATTAATATATGTATAAAACTATAAATTAAATAACTGTCCAAAACTAGATAGGCATGACAAAAGCTTAATTAAAACAACAACAACATAAGTAGATGCAAGCAGAATCAACAATACAAGCTTAATTGAAGTTTGGTTTGTTCCCGTTTTCCGATCAAGGAAGCTATTGGAAGTGGAATCATCCCACACAAGGATAAATCCTTATAATAATTTCTCATATTCATGCGATTACTTGAAATTGTTCTCGAAATTCAAATTTTTTCATAGTGATCCTCCAGATAAAACTCCAAGCACCATAGTGATCACTGTGTCATTTCTGGTACTGACATGGCTAAAATTTTGCCACACTGGACAATCTCAAAACGACGTTGTTTGGAGATTTCTTTTGCTAATAGAAAGTGTGATCAAATACAAACACACTCGATCATCTTCTTCATTGCCATTTTCCCCTTTTTCTTTCTTTCTTTCTTCATCGATGGAGCTACTCTAGGATTTGGTTTCTTGAACTGCATAGCTTGCGATAACTACAACAACGCTGAAGGACCAAGGGATATCATTTGCTTTCCCTCATTGCCGACCTCGCCCGATGCAGCGACTCCCTCGAGGCCCTCGGCGCCTTCTCCTCCATGTGCAAGCTGTCCCTCATTCCCAACCACAATACCTTCCCTTGCTCCATCAAACCTTGTTCTTCGCTCTTCGACCTTTGCGCTGGAAAACAGACCCATCAATAGGCTTTCATCTTTGGTTTTGAATTGGATCTCTTTGTTTCGTCAATGATGAGCGGATATTTTATACGCTTTTTGGGGTTAATTTCATATAGATTTTAGTATGTTTTAGTTGGTTTTTAGTTTATTTTCATTAGTTTCTAGGCAAAATCTATATTTCTAGACTTTACTATGAGTTTGCGTGTTTTTCTGTAATTTCAGATATTTTCTGGCTGAAATTGAGGGAGCTGAGCAAAAATCTGATTCAGGCTGAAAAAGGACTGCTGATGCTGTTGGATTCTGACCTCCCTGCATTCAAAATGGATTTTCTGGAGCTACAGAACTCCAAATGGTGTGCTTCCAATTGCGTTGGAAAGTAGACATCCAGGGCTTTCCAGCAATATATAATAGTCCATACTTTACTCAAGAATAGATGACATAAACTGGCGTTCAACGCCAGCTCTCTGCCCAATTCTGGCGTCCAGCGCCAGAAACAAGTTGCAAGTTGGAGTTCAACGCCAGAAAAGGATCCAAAGCTGGCGTTGAACGCCCAAAACAGCTCCAGACACGTGAAAGCTTTAGTCTCAGCCCCAGCACACACCAAGTGGGCCCCAGAAGTGGATTTCTGCACTATCTATCATAGTTTACTCATTTTCTGTAAACCTAGGTTACTAGTTAAGTATTTAAACAACTTTTAGAGACTTATTTTGTATCTCATGACATTTTTAGATCTGAACTTTGTACTCTTTGACGGCATGAGTCTCTAAACTCCATTGTTGGGGGTGAGGAGCTCTGCTGTGTCTCGATGAATT
>NC_029789.2:13578779-13580201 GCF_000816755.2 Arachis ipaensis | reverse complement strand
AACGTGTGTCTGACAATCACCTCCGTTCTACATCAGATTGAATGAATATCTCTTAGATTCCTTAATCAGGATCTCCGTGGTATAAGCTAGATAGATAGCAGCATTCATGAGAATTCGGAAAGTCTAAACCTTGTCTGTGGTATTCCGAGTAGGATTCTGGGATTGAATGGCTGTGATGAGCTTCAAACTCACGAGTGCTGGGCGTAGTGACAGACGCAAAAGGATAGCAAATCCTATTCCGGTACAATTGAGAACCTGCAGATGATTAGCCGTGCGGTGACAGCGCACTTGGACCCTTTTCACTGGAAGGATGGATGGTAGCCATTGACAACGGTGATCCACCAACACACAGCTTGCCATAGGAGAAACGTGCGTGCATGGACAAGAAGGCAGAGGAAAGCAGAGATTCATAAGACAAAGCATCTCCAAAACTCCAACACATTCTCCATTATTACATACCAAGTATTTATTTTATGTTCCCTTGTTCATTTGCAAGTCAACTGATAATTATAATTGACCTCCTAACTGAGATTTACAAGATAACCATAGATTGCTTCAAACCAACAATCTCTGTGGGATTCGACCCTTACTCACATAAGGTATTACTTGGACGACTCAGTGCACTTACTGGTTAGTTGTATCGTGCACCAAGTTTTTGGCGCCGTTGCCGGGGATTGTTCGAGTTTTCGGCAAGCTTTTGGTCCGGTAACATCAGTGCCAAGTTTGATCCGGCAACAACACCAAGTTTTTGGCGCCGTTGCCGGGGATTGTTTGAGTTTGGACAACTGACGGCTTATTTTGTTGCTTAGATTAGGAAAAATTTTTCTTTTTGGTTTAGAGTCTTTTATTATTTATACATTGTTAAAACACTTTAAATTTATAACTCAATTAGTTAGAGCGTGGTGCTTATGTTCTTGGTAATTGGCTATCCTATTTTTAAAATATTTTTCAAAAATAATTTTTCTTTGAATAAATCTTGTGCCAAACTCTAAGTTTGGTGTTTTCTTGTTGATTTTTCTTTGTTTTTCGAAAATTTTAGTTTGGTTTTCTAAAAATTTTAAGTTTGGTGTTCTTTCTTCATGTTCTTGTGTTCTTGTGAGTCTTTAAAGTGTTCTTGAGTTTTCCTTGTGTCTTGATCTTAAAATTTTAAGTTTGGTGTTCCTTGGTGTTTTCCCTCCAAAATTTTCGAAAACAAGGAGCATTAGATCTAAAAATTTTAAATCTTGTGCTATTTTATTGTTTTTCTTTCCTCACTAAATTCAAAAATATATTTTCTCTCTAATTTTAAAACAATTTTCGAAAATTATTTTTAAAAATTTAAAATCTTTTCCAAATCATATCTTTTTCAAAACTCCCTAACCATTTTTTTTCTTTTCTCTCTCTCCATTTTTCGAAAATCTTCACCCATTTTTATTTATTTTA
>NC_029789.2:13577901-13578641 GCF_000816755.2 Arachis ipaensis | reverse complement strand
TTAAATACCCATCAGGCGTGATTGAAGACATGATTGTCAGAGTTGGGCCATTCGCCTTTCCCACTGACTTTGTAGTACTGGAAATGGAGGAGCAAAAGAGTGCTACTCTCATTCTAGGAAGACCCTTCCTAGCAACTGGACGAACCCTCATTGATGTCCAACAAGGGGAAATAACCCTGAGAGTCAATGATGATGAGTTTAAGTTGAATGCTGTCAAAGCCATGCAGCATTCAGACACATCAAAAGACTGCATGAAAGTTGATCTTATTGACTCTTTGATAGAAGAGATCAACATGGCTGAGAGTCTCGAATCAGAGTTGGAAGACATCTTTAAAGATGTTCAGCCTGATTTGAAGGATTCAGAGGAGATTAAAGAGCCTCTGAAATTTCCTCTGGAAGAGGAAAAACCTCCTAAACCCGAGCTCAAACCATTACCACCATCCCTGAAATATGTATTTCTGGGAGAAGGTGACACTTTTCCAGTTATCATAAGCTCTGCTTTAAACCCACAGGAAGAGGAAGCACTTATTCAAGTGCTAAGGACACACAAGACAGCTCTTGGGTGGTCCATAGGTGACCTTAAGGGCATAAGCCCAGCTAGATGCATGCACAAAATCTTATTGGAGGATAATGCTAAATCAGTGGTTCAACCACAGAGGCGGCTAAATCCAGCCATGAAGGAAGTGGTGCAGAAAGAGGTCATCAAATTACTAGAGGCTGGGATTATTTATCCTATTTCT
>NC_029789.2:13570765-13577388 GCF_000816755.2 Arachis ipaensis | reverse complement strand
ATCTCATGACATTTTTAGATCTGAACTTTGTACTCTTTGACGGCATGAGTCTCTAAACTCCATTGTTGGGGGTGAGGAGCTCTGCTGTGCCTCGATGAATTAATGCAAGTATTTCTGTTTTCTATTCAACATGCGTGTTCCAATCTAAGATACTCATTCGCACCTCAACCTGAATGTGATGAATGTGACAATCATCATCATTCCCTATGAACGCGTGCCTGACAACCACTTCCGTTCTACTTTAGATTGAATGAGTATCTCTTAGATCTCTCAACCAGAATCTTCGTGGTATAAGCTAGATTGATGGCGGCATTCATGAGAGTCCGGAAAGTCTAAACCTTGTCTGTGGTATTCTGAGTAGGACTCTGGGATTGAATGACTGTGACGTGCTTCAAACTCGTGAGTGCTGGGCATAGTGACAGATGCAAAAGGATAGTAAATCCTATTCCTGTACGATTGAGAACCTGCAGATGATTAGCCGTGCGGTGACAGCGCACCTGGACCATTTTCACTGGAAGGATGGATGGTAGCCATTGACAATGGTGATCCACCAACACACAGCTTGCCATAGGAGGACGTGCCTGCTTGAATCAGAAGACAAAGGAAAGCAGAGATTCAGAACACAAAGCATCTCCAAAACTCCAACATATTCTCCATTATTGCACAACAAGTAACCTTTAATCCATGCTCCCTTGTTTATTCGCAATTCAACTGATAAATATAATTGACTTCCTGACTAAGAATTACAAGATAACCATAGATTGCTTCAAACCAACAATCTCCGTGGGATTCGACCCTTACTCATGTAAGGTATTACTTGGACGACCCAGTGCACTTGCTGGTTAGTGGTACGCGTTGTGAAAAGTGTGATTCACAATTCGTGCACCAAGTTTTTGGCGCCGTTGCCGGGGATTGTTCATGTTTGGACAACTAACGGTTTATTTTGTTGCTTAGATTAGGAAAAATTTCTCTTTTTGTTTAGAGTCTCGTATTATTGTCGTGCTAAAACTTTAGAATCCTTATTTTCTTGTTAAAATCTTTTTCAAAAAAAAATTTTTTTTCTATTAAATCCTTTGCCAAATTTTAAGTTTGGTGTTTCCTTGTTGATTTCTCTGTGTTTTTCGAAAATTTTAGTTTGGTTTTCTAAAAATTTTAAGTTCGGTGTTCTTCCTTCGTGTTCTTGTGTTCTTGTGAATCTTCAAAGTGTTCTTGAGTTTTCCTTGTGTCTTGATCTTAAAATTTTTAAGTTTGGTGTTCCTTAGTGTTTTTCCCTTAAAAATTTTCGAAAATAAGGAGCATCAGATCTAAAAATTTTAAATATTGTGCTATCTTATTGTTTTCTCTCTCCTCTTTAAATTTAAAAATATCTTTTCTCTCTGTTTTAAAAGTAAATTTTCGAAATCTATTTCTAAAATTTTCAGATTTTTATTTCAAAATTTAAAACCTTTTTCAAAAAAATCATCATATCCTTTTCAAAACTTCCTAACCACTTTCTCTCTCCTCAGTTTTTCGAAATTCTTCACTCAATTTTTTTTTATTTTATTTTAATTTATTTTATTTTTGAAATAAATAAATAAATAAATAAATAAATAAATAAATAAATAAAAATATTTTCTCTATTTTACATCATCTCCCTTTCTCCATCATGGATCTAAGTGGAAATGAACAGTCCAGGAGGACTCTGGGGTCATATGCTAACCCCTCTACTGCTTCATATGGGAGTAGTATCTGCATACCCTCCATTGGAGTCAGTAGCTTTGAGTTGAATCCTCAGCTCACTATCATGGTGCAGCAAAGCTGCCAGTATTCCGGTCTTCCAAAGGAAGAACCTACAGAGTTTCTGGCACAATTTTTACAAATTGCTGACACAGTACATGATAAGGAAATAGATCAGGACGTCTACAGACTATTACTGTTTCCGTTTTCTGTAAAAGATCAAGCTAAGAGGTGGTTAAATAACCAACCTAAGGCCAGCATAAGGACATGGAAACAGCTGACAGAAAAATTCCTGAATCAATACTTTTCCCCAAAACGGATGACACAGCTAAGGCTGGACATCCAAGGCTTCAAACAAGGAGATCATGAATCTCTTTATGATGCCTGGGAGAGATACAGAGAGATGCTACGAAAATGTCCCTCTGAAATGTTTTCAGAGTGGGTTCAGTTAGACATCTTCTATTATGGGCTTGCAGAAAGAGCTCAGATGTCCCTGGATTATTCAGCTGGTGGATCTATCCACATGAGAAAGACAATTGAAGAAGCTCAAGAGCTCATTGATACAGTTGCCAGGAATCAGCATCTGTACCTAAGCAGTGACCCTTCCATGAAAGAAGAGGTTAAAACAGTAACTGCTGAACTCAGCCCTGTAAAACAAGCTGCTGAATTCAATCAGCAATTGGACTTTCTAACAAAGCAGTTAGCCGAATTCAAGGATAAACTACAAGAGACAAGGATGGCTAATATAAATATGGAAGAACAATTGAAGCAAACAAAGCAGCAGCTGTCAAGACAAATAACAGAAGAATGCCAAGCAGTTCAATTGAGAAGTGGAAAAATATTAAATATCCCACCTCAAGGCAGCAAAGAGCCAAGGAATGAGCAAACACCCAAAATTCACCTAAGGACAGTAAGAGCCCAGGAAAAAGTAATTCTGGCGTTAAAACGCCAGCAATCTGGTGGAAGGCTGGCGCTGAACGCCCAGACCATGCCCAAGACTGGCGTTCAACGCCAGTAACAAGCAAGGACTGGCGTTCAATGCCAGAAACAAGCAAGGATCTGGTGTTGAACGCCCAAAATGGGCAGGATCTGACGTTGAACTCCCAAAATGGGCACAATTTTGGCGTTCAGACGCCAGGAACAGACAAGGAGTTGGCGTCTAACGTCACTCCAGCTTCTAACTCTGGCACTCAATTGCCAGTGAGGGATCAGACACACACAAGTGCTGATGACAACCCCTCTAAAAAGGCTTCTTCAACCACTTCTGTAGGCAATAAACTTACAGCAACTAAGGTTGAGGAATATAAAGCCAAGATACCTTATCCTCAAAAACTCCGGAAAGAGGAACAGGATAAGCAATTTGCTCGCTTTGCAGATTATCTCAGGACTCTTGAAATAAAGATTCCATTTGCAGAGGCACTTGAGCAAATACCTTCTTATGCCAAGTTCATGAAAGAGATCTTGAGTCATAAAAAGGATTGGAGAGGGGACAGGGGACCATATGTGATTACAAGTGTATCACCATATGGTTATGTGGAGCTTCAAGATAGTGATTCTGATAAGAAGTTCATTGTCAATGGATAGAGAATCAAGCACTATCTTGAAGGTAATGATGAGCAAGAGTGCTCAAGGCTGAAGCTAGACTAAAAGCTCAGCGAGGTCCAGCTAAAGACAATAAAGAAGCGCTTGCTGGGAGGCAACCCAGCCATGGGGCATCAATCCTCTAAGCATTTTGCCCTATTTTTATTTTTATTTGTTTATATAAAGTTCACTGATCCTAAGGTAAAGAGTCAATTGTATAAGTTCACAGGGTTACAGAAGGATTCTGCACACAAAACAGAGAAAAAGAGCTCACTGGCAAGAAAATGCCAGTAAAAGTCTGTTTTGGGCGTCCAACGCCCAACAGAAGCATCCACTGGGCGTTGAACGCCAGTGAGGATAGCCATCTGGGCGTTAAACGCCAGAAAGAAGCTCTTTCTGGGCGTTTAACGCCAGATTTACAACATTCTGGGCGTTCAGAAAAACTCCCAGTAACAAAGGACTTCCTGGCGTTCAACACCAGAAAGAAGCAGCAGCTGGGCGTTGAACACCCAGGAGAGGCAGCATTTGGGCGCTGAACGCCCAAAACAAGCAGCGTTTGGGCGTTCAAACGCCAGGATGGTGGGGAGGATGTAAATTCATTTTTTTTTCATATTTTTCATTTTAATTTTGATTTTCATGTTTCAATTCATGACTTCTTGCATAAACATGTTAAGAACCCTGATTTCTAAAATCCCTAATTTCTAAAAATCCTACTTTAAAAATACCAAATGTATCTTAATCCATAAGCACAAACCCTCTTTTTCAATCCAATGCAACTCTTTTTCAAAAATTTCAAAACAAATATATCTTTTCACTCTAAAAACTTTTCAACTAATATCTTTTTCAAATCTCCACATTATCTTTTTCAAAATTTAGATTTATCTTTTTCAAAAATCTTTTCCAAATCAATCTTTTTTTTTATCATATCTTTTCTAAATTTTTGAACCCACCCCCCTCCCTTTAAATATGGGTTCGGCCTCCCTCCCCTTCCATCAACAATTGCACCTAGCTCTCCTTATATCCCTCTCCTTTCTTTTCTTTTGCTTGAAGACAAGCAAACCTCTAAGTTTGGTGTGTTTATTCGTGATCACTAAGATCATGGCTCCTAAGGGAAAACAACCCACTTCAAGAGGCAAGAAAGAGAGCATTCCAAAACCACTTTGGAATCAAGGGAAGTTCTTATCTAAAGAACATTCAGACCATTATTACAAAAATTGAAGCGCCAGAAGTTATCTCTTGAAGGACCAAGCACCCCACAGATCCGAGGAACATCCACTTCCCAGAACAAAGGTTTTTAAATTCCAATTTCTGCTTTAACTCTGTGATAGTTGTCGTTATAGGAGTTTATCTTAGGAGTCATATAGTAGTAATTAGTGTCTATTTTGATTTTACCTCCAATTAAGTTATAGTCTATTTTTCTCATTATCAGCAAACATGAATAAAATAGTAGATCTTTTGAATAAGAGGCAATAAAATTCGAGTTTTTAATAAGAAATATTCTAATTAGCAACATGTGGTGGCAATGCTTTCTATCTTCTGAATGAATGCTTGAACAGTGCATATGTCTTTTGAATTTGTTGTTTAAGACTGTTAAATATGTTGGCTCTTGAAAGAATGATGAACATGAGACATGTTATTGATAATCTGAAAAATCATAAAAATGATTCTTGAAGCAAGAAAAAGCAGCAAAGAACAAAGCTTGCAAAAAAAAAAAAAAGAGAGAGAGAGAGAAAGAAAAAGCAAGCAGAAAAAGCCAAAGCTCTTAAAACCAAAAGGCAAGGGTAATAGAAAGGATCCCAAGGCTTTGAGCATCAGTGGATAGGAGGGCCTAAGGGAATAAAATCTTGGCCTAAGCGGCTAAACCAAGCTGTCCCTAGCCATGTGCTTGTGGCGTGAAGGTGTCAAGTGAAAACTTGAGACTGAGCGGTTAAAGTCAAGGTCCAAAGCAAAAAGAAGAGTGTGCTTAAGAACCCTGGACACCTCTAATTGGGGACTTTAGCAAAGATGAGTCACAATCTAAAAGGGTTCACCCAATTATGTGTCTGTGGCATTTATGTATCCGGTGGTAATACTGGAAAACAAAGTGCTTAGGGCCACGGCCAAGACTCATAAAGTAGCTGTGTTCAACAATCATCATACTGAAATAGGAGAATCAATAACACTATCTGAATTCTAAGTTCCTATAGATGCCAATCACTCTGAGCTTCAATGGATAAAGTGAGATGCCAAAACTGTTCGGAAGCAAAAAGCTACTAGTCCCGCTCATCTAATTAGAATCTGAACTTCACTCAAAAACTCTGAGATATTATTGCTTCTTGACTTATTAGTCTTCTATTTTATTTGTCTAGTTGCTTGAGGACAAGCAACAGTTCAAGTTTGGTGTTGTGATGAGCGGATATTTTATACGCTTTTTAGGGTTAATTTCATATAGATTTTAGTATGTTTTAGTTGGTTTTTAGTTTATTTTCATTAGTTTCTAGGAAAAATCTACATTTCTGGACTTTACTATGAATTTGTGTGTTTTTCTGTAATTTCAGGTATTTTCTGGCTGAAATTGAGGGAGCTGAGCAAAAATCTGATTCAGGCTGAAAAAGGACTGCTGATGCTGTTGGATTCTGACCTCCCTGCATTCAAAATGGATTTTCTGGAGCTACAAATCTCCAAATGGCGTGCTTCTAATTGCGTTGGAAAGTAGACATCCAGGGCTTTCCAGCAATATATAACAGTCCATACTTTTCTCAAGGATAGATGACGTAAACTGGCATTCAACGCCAGCTCTCTGCCCAATTCTGGCGTCCAGCGCCAGAAACAAGTTGCAAGTTGGAGTTCAACGCCAGAAAAGGATCCAAAGCTGGCGTTGAACGCCCAAAACAGCCCCAGGCACGTGAAAGCTTTAGTCTCAGCCCCAGCACACACCAAGTGGGCCCCAGAAGTGGATTTCTGCACTATCTATCATAGTTTACTCATTTTCTGTAAACCTAGGTTACTAGTTAAGTATTTAAACAACTTTTAGAGACTTATTTTGTATCTCATGACATTTTTAGATCTGAACTTTGTACTCTTTGACGGCATGAGTCTCTAAACTCCATTGTTGGGGGTGAGGAGCTCTGCTGTGTCTCGATAAATTAATGCAAGTATTTCTGTTTCCCATTCAAACATGCGTATTCCTATCTAAGATATCCATTCGCGCCTAAATATGGAGAAGGTGATGACCAGTGACACTCATCACCTTCCTCAATCCATGAACGTGTGTCTGACAATCACCTCCGTTCTACATCAGATTGAATAAATATCTCTTAGATTCCTTAATCAGAATCTCCGTGGTA
>NC_029789.2:13568166-13569907 GCF_000816755.2 Arachis ipaensis | reverse complement strand
TGGATTTCTGCACTATCTATCATAGTTTACTCATTTTCTGTAAACCTAGGTTACTAGTTAAGTATTTAAACAACTTTTAGAGACTTATTTTGTATCTCATGACATTTTTAGATCTGAACTTTGTACTCTTTGACGGCATGAGTCTCTAAACTCCATTGTTGGGGGTGAGGAGCTCTGCTATGTTTCGATGAATTAATGCAAGTATTTCTGTTTTTCATTCAAACATGCGTGTTCCTATCTAAGATATCCATTCGCACCTAATTATGGAGAAGGTGATGATCTGTGACACTCATCACCTTCCTCAATCCATGAACGTGTGTCTGACAATTACCTCCGTTCTACATCAGATTGAATGAATATCTCTTAGATTCCTTAATCAGGATCTCCGTGGTATAAGCTAGATAGATAGCAGCATTCATGAGAATCTGGAAAGTCTAAACCTTGTCTGTGGTATTCCGAGTAGGATTCTGGGATTGAATGGCTGTGATGAGCTTCAAACTCACAAGTGCTGGGCGTAGTGACAGACGCAAAAGGATAGCAAATCCTATTCCGGTACAATTGAGAACCTGCAGATGATTAGCCGTGCGGTGACAGCGCACTTGGACCCTTTTCACTGGAAGGATGGATGGTAGCCATTGACAACGGTGATCCACCAACACACAGCTTGCCATAGGAGGAACGTGCGTGCATGGACAAGAAGGCAGAGGAAAGCAGAGATTCAGAAGACAAAGCATCTCCAAAACTCCAACACATTCTCCATTATTACATACCAAGTATTTATTTTATGTTCCCTTATTCATTTGCAAGTCAACTGATAATTATAATTGACCTCCTAACTGAGATTTACAAGATAACCATAGATTGCTTCAAACCAACAATCTCTGTGGGATTCGACCCTTACTCACGTAAGGTATTACTTGGACGACCCAGTGCACTTGCTGGTTAGTGGTACGAATTGTGAAAAGTGTGATTCACAATTCGTGCACCAGTCAACTCTAGTTGATATGTACTCTAAGTGTGGCCATTTGGAAGACGCCCGAAATTTGTTCGACGAAATTCCCCAAAGGAATGTGGTGTCTTGGACTTCAATTATTGCTGGGTATATCCAAAATAGTTGCACTATTGAGGCCATTCGCTTGTTTAAGGAGCTATTAGTTGAGGAGACTGAGAATGTGGGGTGTGTTCAGGAGGAGGATGGTTTTGTGGATCCAATAATTGTAGGTTCAATGCTTTCGGCTTGTTCTCGGGTGCACCAGAAGAGAACTACTGAAGGCGTTCATGGTTTTGTGATTAAGAGGGGGTTCAACGGGAGTTTGGGGGTTGGGAACACGTTGATGGATGTTTATGCAAAGTGTCACTACAATAAAAATACTGTGTATCGTCGAATTTACCGTCGTACGTTAGTAGCACTATTACCAGGAGATTTATCAGCAGAATTTACGATGAATTCGTTGTGTTAGTAAGTTAGCGTCGGATTTGTTTTTTCGACGGAAAATCCACGAGCAATATTTGGAGGCAAAAAAGAAAAAAATTGGCATGATCATTATTGTTGGATTTACCGTCAGATATATCTAACGGTGACCTTGATTAGTAAAATGATTCGTTTTGGTAACACGTAAAGCCCTACCATCGGATTTATTCGCCGATAAATCCGACAATAATAGTGCCCTAAATTGAGAGTGCAAACCCTCTTCTCTCTCATTTTGAATTCTCTCTCTCTCTCTCTCTCTCTCTCTCTCTC
>NC_029789.2:13556767-13568059 GCF_000816755.2 Arachis ipaensis | reverse complement strand
GCACTCCGACCAACCACTGCACCTCCATTCCCCTTCTTTGTTTTTTCCTCCTGTTTCTAAATTTCAGGTTATTCATCAAATCCCTCTTCAATTCTGTTCTAGTTAGTATTAGCTTTAGGTTGATTTTAGTTAGTTAGCTTGAATTGTCTGATTTTAGTGAATTTAGATGGTTAAGATAAGTTAGAATAAGTTACTAGGTTCTAAGACTGCTGAAAATGTTTGAGTCCCCTTTGTTGTTGATGGATATGTTGTTGAAACTATTTAGTTGAATGATTGATTGTGTTTATTCACTGTGTTAAGGATGGTTTTGCTAAAAAAAAATTGTTGCTAAAATGTTGGATTATGTTTTGCTTGTTTGGAAAGGCCTTAACTTGATGAATTTCACTTTTTGAATTTAATTTTCTAATTAGGATTTGTTGTAGTTGCGGCACGACCTTTAGATTTGAATGGTTATAGTTGATTTGTTGTTAATTTTCACTTTATTCTGATTTTTTGTTGTTGATATGATGAGTCTTATTGCTGATTATTTAATTTGAACTTAGCAATTAAGTAGTATTCTCTTTATTAATATGATTATTGATGCTGAATTTTATTGGTATTTTCTTTGTAGACATGACGACAGATAGAGGTGTCAACGATCAGCCTCGTGGTCGTGGTTGTGGTAGGAGGAGGAGTTCTCAGTCGACCCCATCTACTCCGACCACCCATGGTCGTGCCATAGGGGATAGGTATAGTGGACCAGACGTTCATCATAGTCCCTAACCCAAACTACGTGCCTCCCACCACCTCAACGACGCCGTCTCCATCCGCTTAGGACTCAACTACCTCGGCTACACCTCCTCTAGTGGCAAACACTGTGGTGCCAAAATCATTGCACGGATCCCAGCCAGCTGGTGCCCCTCCCATCGCACGGATGACCATTTGGCCTGACGGAACCTTGGCGTGAGTACTATTTTAACTCTTTTAGATGCAATCCATTTTAGTTAGTGAGCTTAATTTAGTTAACTCAATGTTCCAGTTTTAGTGGATTTAGGTTGTTAAGATAGGTTTGATTTAGGTTAGTTTGTTTAGGTTTGTTAATATAGGTTTGATAAGAACTAGTTCAATTATGGCTATGAATGAAGATTGAATGTGTGAATTGTTGGTTTCATAAATTTGAAATTGAAATATGATGAATTAATTCCTGAAAAGTTGTTGGTTTCATGAATGTTGAGGAAAGATTGGTAGTGTAAACCCCGTTAAAATTAACGAATAATTAGTCAATAAATTAAATTTTGACAAAAAAAATAAAAAATATGAATATTATATTAAATTAGGATAGAGCTCATTAAAACGAGAATTTTGACACTAATTTTAAAGAATTTGGTCCAAGATTGGGTCAAACAGGCCGAACCAGTTGAACCAGGCCCAAATCGGGCCTGTGAGCCCAACCAGCCCACCAATTAAATGAGCCAAGGCTCATATTCTTCCCCAATTTAGCAGAAAGCAACGCTGAACACAGCCAAGGAAAAGAAGGGTTCCGAACCCTTATTCCAATTTCTAACCACCGTAACTCTTCGCTCCAAACTCCGATCGCTGCACCGTTTGTGGCCATGCGACCACCGCATCAAGTTCTACGATTCTACCGGAACAATTTCATAGGTAAGCCACAATTTTACCTCAGTCTCTCTACCCCTTTTATTTTCAAAAATTGTGAGTCTCTATGTTAAAATTTTGTTGATTTTGGTATTCTAGGTTCGATTTAGCTTGCGAAGCTTATCAGACTTGGATGGTTTTGTCCATGGGTATGGTAAGGATTATTAACCCTAATTTAATTCATTGAATTAGTGTATGAGTATTGAATTTTATATATGGATATGTGAATTTGGGTGTATATGTGTTGTGTACATGTGTTAGGTTGTGTAAAAGTAGTTGGAGCTTGAAATTGTGGACGTTAGAATTTTAGTGTTTTGGTGAATTTTGGACCTTGGGGATGTGTTGATTTGGTGATTTTGCCTTGGAAAATACTCATAAATCGGCCAAGGTATGGTTTAGGTTTTATGTATATAATATATGTTCTGTGAAAACTTAGGCTAGATGACCATAGGATAGGATTTGAATGCATATGCATGTTAAATTATTTAGTTCCTTGAAAATAATTGTGAATTAAGTTAGAAGTTGATTGTTGTTTGACATTGGGTATGGAAGAACGAATGTTGGATTATGTGTTAATGATGATTGGTAAACTGATGGTGATGGTCTTATATGGATGATTATGTTGTTGTAGGTAGGAATTAATGTACTAGAATTGTTAACATTGGGGTTTGATGGATGGTGATTGAATTGGAGTGAGGTTGATATAATATTGTATGAGTTAGGGCTAAATTTGCATGATACAGGTTGATTTTGAAAGGATATTTGTTGGAAAGTGGAGGTTTTGAAGTTTTGTGAAAAATTGGTTTTTGGCCGAACTTCGGCGAGCCATAACTTGGCTTCTGGACCCCCAAATGATATCAGACTTGTTTTATATAAAAATTGGGTCCGCGAAGTTTACGCCATTAGACAAACGGATAAAAAATATTTTAAAACGAAAAAGTTATGGGCGTCAAAAAATTTGAGCAAAAAGCTATTTTTTTTAAGTTCTGGCCAAACCAGAATTTCTGGTATATGTGCGCACGCACACCCTTATGCGCACGCTCTGAGCAGGGCCAAGTTTTCACTTGTGCGTACGCACACACCTTGCTTCTCAGCACATGTATTTTTGTAATTTCAGAATGATTTCAAACTTCTAAACCTCTATTTTCATTCTTCCAATCATAAATAATAGTAATGAGCCCAGTATTTAGATGAAGTTAGGAAATGGAGATAACTTGGAGGTGAAGTAAAGCTAAAAAGGTGATGAATTGATTATTCATTGTTATAAATGATTATGTATAGTATTTGGCTTAAGCATTCAAATGATCTGAGATATGAGTTTCCCTGTGTAAAGTACCTTGGCTTGCCACCAAGTGTTCCAGGTTGAAACTCGATACTCTGTTGACCCTACGTCGTAAGGGTGACCGGGCACGTATAAATTTCCGGGAATGGTAACCCCCATTGAGTAAAAATGAATGTATGATTTATGAATGAAAGAGAAAAAGCTATCAAGAGGTGCACATGGGGTCGGGTGATGCCGGGTTCGCCGTGACCCGAACCCGACCCTAAATAATGACCGGGTCTGTTTATGAGACCCTTACCTGGCCCTAGACCCAATAAAATCGTGTTACTTTTGGGCCATACTTAAGCCGGGTCTAGACCGGGTGAAACCCGGGTCTTGATCAACTTTATCACGACATCACCAAAAATTATATTCTACATCTTTTGAACCTCTAAATTTTGGAAAATAATTATTCCATAACATTGTAACATTCACATAATAATAATTTAGAATCTAATAATAATAATTTAAAGTTTCATAATAATAATTATGTCAATTACACACTAAACATTCAAAGTTCAAAAGATAATTAAAACAAAGTTAACAACCAACACAAGATTAATATAATAATAATTTATAGTGTCATACCAACCAATAATAACAAACTATTAAGTAGCAAACAACTACAGAATAAAATTCATTTGATTCGTAGCTTGCTCTCAAGGTTGTGAACTTGATTCTTGTTATGTGGATGTGTTAGTAACATCTGCAAAACATAAAAATTAGTCTCTCAAGATTATCATATGAATTAAATTAAATAATAAAAAAAAAGTAAAGACATCATAAAGTAAATATACCATTAACAGTCTTGTCACTACTGTCAAATTGATCAATCTCAAGTTCTTCAAATATCTGCTTAGAAGGATACAACCAACTTTGAGTGCAGATTAAAGCTTCTGCCATTTTTGGTGACAAAGAGCTACGATAAAGATCAACCACACGCCCACCGGTACTAAAGCATGATTCAGATGCAACAGTTGAAACTGGAATACCAAAGATATCACGGGCTATGGGATAAAGAATTCTATATTTTGATCCATTTAATTTCCACCAAGCCAATATATCAAAATTCTCATATTCGATGTCCACAGGATCTTCGGCCAAATATTTCTCAACATCAGATTTGCTATCTGCATTAGCTTTTTTCTTCTTTTGTTTTTTCCACAAATTCACTCTATTTGCAGCAACACACCTAGCACTAGACTGACTAATGTCTTTATCATCCAAAACAGCTCTAGAGGAACTGACACCATCATCAAAAACTTTATCATCTACAATTTCTTTTGAATAAAATTTGTACAATGTCTCCAATGTAAATTTCACAAAACTAGTCATACTAGTAGCCACTTCCTTATCATATACATCCTCCAAACACCAAGAAAGATAATCAAGTTTGTATCGAGAATTTAAAACAACGTCAACAAGTATCAAAGGATTAAACTTGTCAACTGGTCCCCAATATTTATCGTATTTAGCCTTCATAGAGCATGCCATAGTTCCCAATAATTCAGAATTGTTGTGGCTTCAAGATGTTAGTTGAGAATTTATAGATACAATTTCATGAAAGCATTTGTTTGAAGTAACATGTAAAGAAGATGAGAAACACAAAGTAATCTTATAGAAGATTCTCAAAAAATCAATGAATAGCCTAGCATGTTGCCAATCAAGTGCTGTGGGTGGACCAACTTTCTTTTTACTCCCACTATCCTCTCTAAACCATCTAAAAAAATCAGTTTCTTGATCATAAAGTCTATCAAAAGCTTTTTCAAATTTTTTAGCATGTTCCAACATTAGATAGGTGGAATTCCATCTAGTTGGAACATCTAAACAAACAAGACTTTTAGACTCTATCAACTTAGCCTCAATGCATTCTTTAAATTTTTTAATTCTTTGGGAAGAAGATCTAACATACCTAACAGCATTCCGAATGCTTTCAATGGAGGCATGTTGCTCTTTAATTCCTTCATTCACTATCAAGTTGAGAATATGAGCACAACACCTCATTTGTAAATATTTTCCTCTGCACACCAATCCACCCCTTGCAGCTAATTTTCTTTGAAGGTAAGTGATAGCCCCATCATTTGAAGATGCATTATCTAATGTGATTGTGAAGACCTTTTCAATTCCCCACTCTCTCAAACATGTCTCAATTTCTCTCCCTATTGTTTCTCCCTTGTGGTTCTCAATCAAGCAAAAGTTGAAAATTCTCTTTTGTAGCTTCCATTCGTCATCAACGAAATGTGCAGTTAGGCACATGTAGCTAAAATTTTGATTTGATGTCCAACAATCTGATGTTAAACAAACTCGAGCACATGACTTTGCCAACCAAGCTTTAAGTTTTTTCTTCTCATCTAAATAAAGCTGAAAGCAATCTCTTGACATTATCATCCTGGATGGTACAGTGAATCTTGGCTCAAATCGATTAATCATTTTGCGAAACCCAATCCCTTCGACCACTTTAAAAGGGTGTTCATCAAGGATAATAAACTCAGCCATTGCCTTCCTACAATCTTCCACGCTATAGCAGCCATTGACTTTGAAAGTTTTGCCGGCTTCACCTTCTTCACCAACCTTAGGCATATAACCATGAAGTGTCCCATTTTTGCCTGCTTTGTAAATATCCACTTGTGAGAAATTTTCAAGTGTTTATTCAAAGAATTTGTGCCATGTCTAGTTGGATGACATAGATATACTTTTCGACAGTGATTATATTTGGCCTTGTGCTCTCCATTGGTCTCGCTAAATGGAAGCTATTTAAAATGCGTCCAAACATAAGACTTTGTTCCCTTGTGAGTAGCCTGCTGTCCCTCGTTAGCCTGCTGTCCCTCGACAGCAGCAACCTCATGCTCTATGTCCATAGCTTTGTTGTCCTCATTACTTTGGACTGCAATAGAACTAGGATCTCCTCTTCCCATTTGTGTTTATCTAAACATAAAAAAAACTGAGCATACTTAAACAAGTGTTCACTGTTCAGTCTCATCATTTAACAATAACAAATGCAAAAAGAATTAAATGTTTAATTTACTAATCCAAAAAAGAAAAACAAAACAAATAAGAAAGATTCATAAGTATGTCGGTCTCATTCTTATTATTGTAAAACTTAAGTGAAATAAGGCATAGAGCCATAGATAATAATTGAAGGTAGGTTGAAATGCACGTAAGGATAGAGGTAGAACAGCTAGCATTACTCAATACTCACCAAAGCATTATTAGCGGGAGATCAAACCAGAGCATTACTCAATACTCACCAAAGCATTATTACACAATAACATAAAGTGCAGTAGTGCACAAACCAGGAAGTTCAATTTTTAATAACAATAAAATTTTAAGTGGAAGAGATCAATTACAATTATTAGCGGTGCAAATTACAAAACTAAAATTATTGTTCCTACTTCCTACTTCCAAGAATTTGCTAAGGCAGCCAACAATTATAATTGCAAATTTTTGTTCCTGCTCCCAATTCCTCTCAATTGTTAATTCCTATCTCTAATCAATAACTTCTTCCTACTTTCATCTAACTCGTAACTCTCATCATTGAAGTATTCAAAATACAAACCAGAAAATTAAACACAAAAAAATCAATTTTGTTAGTTTTTCTCAAAATTAAACCAATTATAGCAAGAAAAATATCAACGATTTCATTAGTTCTTTCCAAAAATTAACAAAACAAACAAAATAGGTGAAATATTTAGCACTCAATAGCCCGGTAGTTGCAAGAAAAAATGAAAATCAATGGTTTTTAGCAAAAACAAATTACCTGCTCTGCGTCTTGCGATGAACACTGCGTTGGTGAGAACTCTAAGTCTCTGAGAGATGATTAAAGGCGAGTTACTGGTGCGCGCGGTGTTTGACGGTCAGCAGTTGTGGTGGTTGATCAGACTTGGTGGAGAAAGAGGAAGCTCTCCGTTGGCCGTTGGGGGCTTGGGGCTACGGCGCTGCGCCTCAGGAGAAGTGGGAAACGAGTTTGAGTGATAGAAAGTGAGAGAGTGTGTTGTATGTTGTGCAGTGTGCCCTAACCCCTGAATTTTGTGGGCTATTGGGTTGTGAAACGTGAAGCCTGAGTCCTGAAGAATGAAATTGTGGACATTAAACACAAAGCCAAAAAACAATAAAAATAGTGCATATTTTTTTATTTTTTCTTACTGCACGCACAGGTCCAACGGGCCGGGGCCGGGTGACCCAAAGCTTGGCCCGAACCCGATTTAATAAATAACCGGGGCCATATATTGAAACCTCGGGTTTGACCGGGCCATAACAAAGCCGGGCCAAATTAGCCCCGAAGTCACCGGACTTAGTCCGGATTTTCGGGCCGGACCGGGTCTTGTGCACCCCTAAAGCTATGCATAGACTCATGAGAATGCGTGACGGGGGATAGTCCAAGGGTTTAGCAAACCGAACTTGTCGGGTTGGCTTGATAACCGACAGATGAGACTCATCAGGCATAGGACAGATATGCATCATATTCATATTGTCTGATTTGCTTGTTTGTGAACTATGTAGGATTGCCTATGTGACTATAGCCTGCTATTTGTTATAACTATTAGAGTAAAGTATCGTTTTTGTCCCCAATATTTGGGGTAAGTCTCAAAGTTGTCCATAACGTTTCAAAATTGACTCAATGTTGTCCTGCCGTTAGGGATCCATTAACAGAATTGACTGCAGGACAAAATTGAGATGATTTTGAAACGTTAGGAACTTAAATAGGACGAAAATATTGGGGACAAAAACGATACATAGAAATAAATTTTAATTTTATCCTTTAATAATATCAATTTTTTACTATACACAGTATTCAATTATTTTTTAATCACATCTAAGTAAATTACACTTAATCATATTATTTTCATTATAAATAAATTAATTTTTTTTATAATTTTACTCTTAAATATTTTTAGTTATCATGAAATATTTGTAGAATGATTAGTATATAAACTTGCGGAAAAGAAAAAATAATATATATACAATAAAATATAAATTATATCTTTTGTCTCTAATGTATCAAAATTCTTTAAAATAATAAAAAAATTTATTTAAAATAAAGTAATGTGATTAAGCATAATTTACTTAGATGTAATTAAAAAATAATTGAATACTATGTACAGTAAAAAATTGATATTATTGAAAGACAAAATTGAATTAAAAATTATTTTTATGTATCATTTTTGTCCTAACGTTTTCGTCCTATTTAAGTCCCTAACATTTCAAAATTGTTTCAATTTTGTCCCGCCGTCAATTCTGTTAACGGATCTCTAACGGCAGGACAACATTGAGTCAATTTTAAAACGTTAGGGACTTAAATAGGACGATTGAAACGTTAGGAACAACTTTGGGACTTACCCCAAACGTTGGAGACAAAAATGATACTTTACTCTAACTATTATTTGTACTACTTGTGAACTACTTGAGTTTGCCTTGTTTTGCTTGATTGTCTGTGCAAATCATAGGAGACAGAGGTACGGAGGAAAGATGGGAAAAGTTTAGTGTATAGGTTAAGTTTAGTTAGGTTGAGAACCTTTAGACGACCACGTATTTATGGCTTCTGTTTTTAGTTCCTTAAGCTTTACATTTGATGTCGGCGTTCTAAGATTGTCTCTGACATTCCCTGCGTGGCACCTTTACCATACTGAAAACCTCTGGTTCTCATCCCATACTATGTTGTTGTTTTTTCAGATGCAGGTCGAAGGGCACTTTGCTAGGCGTCTGGACTTCTGAAGCGGAGTGGTTACTGGGTTTCCTTTTGATGTATATTTATGTATATATGTACTTAGTTTTCTCTCCAGACAACCTGTTCTTTTGATCCTCTTAAAGGCTTATGGAGAAATAGGGTTTTGTTTATGTAAATTTGGATTTTGGACATGTATATATATATATGTAAATATTCTTCGGACAGCCTTGGCTTCGCAAGCTGCGTCAGGAGCTAGTTATTATGTATCCTTGACTCTCTAATCTCACTTTCTGTTTACTTATACCTATGATCTTTAGGTTTCTTAGTACGCAAGTAATCCCATTTCCTGAGCATTGCGCTTTTATTTTCGCAATTTTGTTTCACCTGTTTTTTTTAAGGCTCTTAGTTTATTATATTCTTTCTACTATTATATGTATATATTTTATTTTAGAGGTCGTAATACCACACCACCTCTGTTTTACGGCTTAAGCGTAAAGCTCTGTGCGGTAGGGTGTTACAGGTGGACTATTGTGATTGGGAGAATCCTTGAAGGGTGGTTAAATCCGAGTTTTAGGGGAGTTCTGCCGAAATTTCTAAAAAAACATAAATCCTAATAGTACTTTATGATTGGTTTGTTTATGAATCATTGATAGGTCTGCGCTGAACAACAATGCATGTACTCAGGAGATGACTAACATCATCAAGATGATGTACGACCATCCGTGGCCGAGCTATAAGAAGGCCCCAGCTGATACTAGAGACCGATGGTTTCAAAAGTGGGCGGTAAAAATTAAACATTCACAATCATTATCTAGTTTATATCTTTTATTTTTCTTACCACATTAGGTTTCGATTAATTAATTTTAAATGTTTCTTTTGTGCAGGAGAAATTTATATGGGATAGACAACACGATGCCGTCATCTGCAAAATTTTCAACCATCGGATGGGCAGGCGACTGCAGCCGATGATGGAGGACACGCGTAAAATTCACAACCACCTCACCACCTGTCTCCACAACGACATCAAGAAGGCCCTGTTCATTCACTGGGAGACTGATGAGGGGTTTAGGCATCGCCGTTTCACAAATCAAGTAAACATGGCATTAGCCAGGTCGTCGAAGTACGCTGATGGCTCGACCACTTTCATGAAGACAAAGGCCAGACTGGTATATATACAGCTTCTCTCATTTTGTTTTTAAGTCATGTATAATATCTGATATATAATGTCATTGTAACATATTGTTTCAACATGTGTAGTCTAAGTCGCTGGAACGCAAGATAACAATGGTCGAGCTTCAAGTATACCCACACCTTGATGGAAAACAATGAGAGATTTGCTTATCAACGGTCTTATGATCATTATATGAGATACAAGTTGTGATTTTAAATATTTCAATTAACTGTACTAATGTCATACTAATTATAACATGTGTTACACAGGAGTCCTACACGCAGAGACTGGATGCCGCAACTCAGCAATCTTAGGGGAGTAGGGAGGACGGAAGGCACTCTGCCACATCCACTGTCGATCCTTATGCGGTTTGGCGCGAGACCGCATTTGAGTCGTATACGAACCGCATCTACAAAGTGGGCTCGTTCTTCGCTAGCAGCCTCCGCACTTCCGACTTAGAGCCTCTGTCCGCCTCTGTTACTAATCGTGTCATCGATCCCAAGGACGGCATCGATTTGAGGTAGCCCATGAACTTCATGATAAGGGTCAGGAGCTGCAGCAGGCTAAAGAGAGCTATCAGGAAATCCTCACACACGTGACGGACATGATAACCTTAAGCTGGAGTCGAGGTGGGAGCTGAAGCGGCTGCAGCGGATAAAAGCTTAGGTAGTAGCTTACTAGTCTTAGATGGGAGCCAATGGCAGTGGCACTGCCACAGGGGCTCAAACGTCACCGCCTCGTCAGGACCTAAGAGATGACGACGACGACTTTCAGGACATTTAGTGCTTAGGACTTTTTATTTAGACCATTTCATTTATTTCTTTGTATTTGAATAATAGTTTATTTGTATACTTGTTATTTGGATAATCAATTTATTCGAATAATTATTTAATTTAATACAATTGGTTTCAATTTTTTAGAATTTGTCTACTAGTTTTAGAAAACATAAAATTAATTAAAAAAGCACAAAAAAATAAAAAAGCCTTACCATCAAATTCACCGGAAAAAAATTCGATGGTAATGTAGCACGCATCCCCAATTTATGGTGCTACATTTATCGGCAGAATTAATTTGATGGTAAATGTCTATCAAAATTTCAATCCCAGGCCTTAATTTTCGATGCTAATTCTGTCGCAAATTAGCATCAGACAAGAAAATCCGACGATAAAGATTTACTGTCGAGATTTATACCGTCGGATCCAATCCGATGTAAAATATGATAGCAAACTTATTACCATTGGATTAGTTTGGTTTTTTCCTCAGTAAATCTGATAGTTTTCAGCGTTTTTCTTATAGTGTGTGGGGAGATAGATGTGTCAAAGAAAATGTTTGATAGAATGATTGAGAAGATGCTTACTGTAATATTCTAAATTTTTAAAAATTAAATAATGAGTTATTCATGATTATTATTTTATTTAAAAAAATTATTTTTTTTAAATAATTAAATTAAATTTTATAATATTTTAAATTTAAAATCTATTAAAATTTTTAAATAATTTA
>NC_029789.2:13549352-13556727 GCF_000816755.2 Arachis ipaensis | reverse complement strand
TTGGTTGGCGGAAGCCAGTTGGGAGCAAAAGAAAGAAACTGAAACATGGCTTTTATATATATATAACCAATGTCATTAAAGGAACAAAGAAAGAAAAGAAACGTAGCTTGTAAGTATATATACATATTTATATATAATCATGACACATAAGCTCCTCATGTGTCACTTTAATACTAATTAATCATTCTTTTTTCATTAATAAGCAAGATCGAACCATTTTCTCAAGAAAAGAAAGAGAAATGACCGTGGGTGAGGGAGAGAATTATGGAACCTCTGGAATTCCGGCTCTAATTTCTTACGATCCGTAATTCTAATAAAAAATATAATTCGATAAAAGTGTTTGTATTTTTTTTTCTCTGTGTTAGTATCATTTTTGTTTGGTATAAATTGACAGTGACATAGTTTTTCTTTTTTTTTTGAGTTTGGCCAATTGAAATTTTAAGAAGCATAGACAATTTCTAACATTTTTTTCTTCAGCAGCTCGATCAAAAAATTTTTTCGCAATTTTTGTTGACTTTGATTTCGTACGGAAGTAGGGGGTTCGTTTTAAAATTATATGTTTTTAATTCATGAATGCTCAAAAGTTTAATGAGTAATTACAAATAATTTATAACTGTTTGGACTGATTGAATGACAAATTTATGTTGAATTTGTGACTGTAAAAATAATTGAATTTGATGAATATGTGTTTGATTTTCTGAATGTTGGAGAATGCTAAAGATTCTGATTTATAGCTGGTTGTGATGAGAATTGTCGAAATTGTGACTGTGAATAAATTATGTGTATGTTTTAGTAAAATGATGTAAAAATTGAGAATAATGTATGGATTGAGATAAGTTAAGGAATGATAAAAGTGACGGAGCCGTGAGGGTGGTGAAGTCTATTTTAAGGAGAGGTTCTGTCAAGTTCTTGTAAAAATATGTGATTTTATTTTAGAAACCTTATTTACAAGCTTATTTTAAAAAATGACTCTATATTAGAAAAAGATTTGTTTACATATTTATTCATAATTGAAAAAAGGGTTTTTGTATTAAAAATTTGACTTATTGAAAGTGATTTTTGAGAATTGAAAATGAATTTATAATATTGAATTTGATTTGTTTGAATTATCAAGAAGGAGCTTTTGAGAATTGAAGATGGTTTAGCAGGAACCCTTGAAGGATGGCAAAGTCCAAATTTTAGAGTAAATGTTGTAGAAAATTTTATAAAACTCTGGGGTTTGTTTAAAGCGTTATTTAAAAGAAAATTTGATTCAAAAATCATATTAATGGATTTCGGTTTATTAAGAAAAGATTTTGTTTTAAGTTAGGAATTGAGTTTGGTTTATTAAGAAAACGAGTTTTATCTTGATTAAAAGTTAAAGAAGTTTGAGTATTTGGAAAATTAAAGGTTTTGATGCTAAAACTGAAAGTATACCTATAAGGTGATGTGGAGGTAAGAGTAATTGATTATTTGGTGATGCGGAGGTATGTGCAATTAAGTGGTGATGCGGAGGTATGTTTAATAATATAGGTGATGTGGAAGTGTGTGTATGTAATTGGTGATGTAGAGGCATAATACAGAAGAAAATGAGAAGCCATGTACGAAATAAATAACTGAAACAAATAATGAATCATGAAAAGTGTATGTCGAATGGTCTTGTGTCAAAGTGCTAATGCAGAAATGCCCGCCTGACTGATAGCCTAAGATTGCTAATGCGGGAATGTCTGCCTAACCGATAGCTTATTGTATGTTGAATGGGCCTTTGTGCCAAATTGCTAATGCGAAAGTGCCCGTCTAACTGATAGCCTGAGTTGCTAATGCGAGAATGTTCGCCTAACTAATAGCCTGTTTCTACCGTGATGCCAAGATATCCTAACTGACATGGGTTCGCCCATAATAATAATTGTGCCTGACTGACACCGTAAAGAAACCATATTCAGGGTTCGCCCTGAATAACATCGGGTTATGGGTAGACAACCGACGCGTGAGTTCATGGCCTGCTTAGGACAGACATGCATCATATTTTGTTTGCGTATTTGCATTTGGTTGTGTTTTGCTTGTTGGATTTCCTCTGTAATTATGCTAGTTGTCTTATTCTGCCTTACTTGTGTGTTCAATTGGATCTCTGATACTATTAGTTTTTTGTTTGTAAATGAGTTTTGTTTTAAGTTCGAAAATTTAAAGAAAGCAATTAATTATCTAAAGTAGAATTAAAAAGTATTTTCAAAGGTTTGATAAAAGAATAGTTTACCGAGTAAAGTCAATTATTGCTATGTGAGTATATATGTTTTTGTAATTAAGATTTTTAAAGTAAAGACCTTTCGTTTTCTTGATTAAAATTCTAATTCGCATTCGCGAAGTCTCAATATTAAATAAAGATAGTATAAAATAAAAAGGGTTAGAGGTAAGTAACGCCTAAACTTTTAGGTAGCGTTTGTTTTAAGGTACTGAGACAAAGATTGGGAGATTGAGACTCAGTATCATGTTTGTTGTTTCAAAGACTGGTACTAAAATTTCTGTCTTTGTCCCTAAAATTTCAGTATTTCAGTACCTCCAAAAAGTAAGGACAAAGGGGACTAAAATTTTTAGAGATGGAGACTGAAACTTTAATAACATTTTATACCTAAAATATCCTCATTTCAATTAATTAATTCTAATTTTATTTTTTGTACAAATTAAATTAGAGTTTCATTCTTGTTTTAATTTCTGTCTCCCAATTTGCACCAAATAGAATACTGAAATTTATTTCAATTTCTGTCTCTTAGTCTCTGTCTCTCAGTCTCAATCTTTTCGTCTCTGTCTCTCCACCAAACGCTACCTTAGTACGATCATAAAATACTAAAAGTTAGGGTGTTACACTTACTCTTGAAACTCTATGATAGCTAAATATGCACAAAATGGATGATCAGATAAGGCATTCAATGTTTTCAGTGGTATGGTGAAGAGTGACGAGGTCAGATATAATGCTGTGACATTGTCGACGGATGAAAAAAAAGAAAGACATAGATAGAATCCTTTACAGATTTAGGATTAGGATTATAAATTGGGAGTAAGGACCAAATTAGGTAGGAATTGGAATGAGTACACGTTAGCTAGTCATTATAACTGTTCAGCGTGGCAAAATTTTAGCCACGCTAATACTCCGACAGCTAGCTCCACACCGAAAATAACATAGGGATTATTATAGTACCCAAAACTCTACCTGAGGGATCACTATAGAAAAATTTAGCTCTCCAGAATAATTTCAGGTCGCGTGATGGAGATTTATTCTCCCACACAAGGAGCCAAACTCTCACTCCTTCCTAACAGCTGCACAATAGCGCGTTGGCAAAAATTTGGGATTTGCTGAAAATGAGTTAATTTGTACCTCGGAGGATCCATTAAGGAGACCAAGCATGGCTGAGGTTGTCCAGGCCCTTGAGTCCATTAGAAATGGATTGGGAGCACACTGCACACTAAGCTACTTGCTAATTGGTTGTGTTATAGAAGCAGCAACACAAAAATTCTTTTTCATTCATTTTTATATTGTCATTGTTTTTTTCTCTTCATAAAATTGGGTACATTTTGCAATAAAAGGCATTTGTTTCATTCCATTGTCTCAGGTGTTTTCAAGTGGAAAACAAAATTTGCACATTGTATTTAAAAATGAACATGCTTGGAATTACTGATCATCTTAGCATGGTTCGGTTTCTAATATTTTACCATTTCTTCTTTGCCATCTTTGTTTTATTGTGTATCCTTCGCTTTTCATGGTTGTAAATTTTGGACACACCACACCACCTGCATCAATTCATGCCAAATCATGTTTTTGGATTTGGCATTATGTACCTTGATCACGTTGCCCCAATTCATAAACATATTCCCATATTCCCAATTTCCCATTCCAATACCGCTAATGATGATGCTTATAACTCTCCGTGGTATACAAATTAATGCAACATATACAAATGGTATCAAAATGAACAGTCATATACACATTATTAAGTAGGTCAATTATAATGTACAGATCTAAATTTATACAAATTTTATAGAGATTCTATTTTAGTCACAATCTAAGTGAGGTGCTGTAAGTTAGAAAAATATCTTGCTAGAATATTTTATTACCATTAGTTAGTTAAGCATTTGATTAGAGGAATGAGGTAGATAGGATTATGCTAGCGGCTTTGGAAATACAGATTTTAAAAAACACACAAATATTTGTATTAATTGATTAATATTAATTTATATATCTCATAATTAATTAGGGGATAAAATTTTAAACTTTAAACCAAATTATAAAATTTATTATTTTTAATATTCACAATCAACAACCACACTTTTAAAAATATTTCTATAATGGTATTATAGTTTTATATTATTTGCATTACATTAGAATACATAAAAATTAAATCAATTTAATTATAATAGTAATGATAATAGTTTGGATAACTTTGTAGTATTAATATATCAATTATCGGATATATATGATTAAACTTTATAACTAAAATCTTGTTAACATATTATCATTATGTATTTCTAAGCTTAACAAAAAGAATTCATCTAAAAAGTGTCACAAAAGGCATTTGTTAATAGGTTTATTATTAATAGCAAATTTTGTAATTTTTTTTAGAAATGACGATTTTTAACTCTTTAATAAAAGTTTTTTAAAATTAAATACCTTATTATCAAGTGATCTATGTTGTTAAATGATAGGATTGTTATCATAGTTATAAGAATTGAACCGATTAGATTATTAGTTCATTAGTTTATTGGTTCAATTGATGAGTCACTAATTAAATCGATAAAATTAGTTCTATATAAATAGTAAATTACAATAATATCTAAAAAAATTATTATAATAATTTTACTGTATGATTAATAATTAGCATACAAAATAACAAAAAATACCGTAATTTAACAACAAGAAGAGTATATAGTATAAAAAAGATTTAGGTTCAAATTACATCTTCATCAATTTTTGACACCAAATAAATTTTTTTTGTAGTATAATTTTTTTTCCAAATCAACAATATTACTTTTGTTGATTCACATTTTAAAATTTTTACAGTACCTTTTTTAATATAAGAGTCCAATATTTCTTATTTAATCAAGGTTTAAGATTCACTTTCAAATTGGTTATAATCTGTTGAATAATGAATTATTTTTACCCATGACATAATATTAAATTATAATTTAGTAATAATCGATAAATAAAATAGTTTCCAGTTTTGATGTTCCAATATTTTCACATATTTATTTCGTTTATTCTCTAAAGGAAAAAATTGATATTGAAGTATAAATAAACTTTTTTAATTATTATATACAGCTATACTAACGAAAAAATTAGAGAGTATATTCTAACAATTTAAATTTCTTATAAAATCTATAACTTATTTATGTCCTTTATTATCAAACAGATTATTTTAACA
This sequence comes from Arachis ipaensis, assembly GCF_000816755.2. Lineage (NCBI taxonomy): Eukaryota > Viridiplantae > Streptophyta > Magnoliopsida > Fabales > Fabaceae > Arachis > Arachis ipaensis. Next base: position 13,551,337 of record NC_029789.2, on the reverse strand, counting down.
TATACTACAGGAAATAATTCTAATTATAATTTAGAAATATTATTTTTATTTTTAACTGAAATGAGTATTTTATTTTTGGTGTCTATTTATTTTAAAAATGAGTGAAAAATGCATAGCTTATAAATAAAGTTGAAATATTTTTTTTAATTTATTATAAAAAAAATTTCAAAAAGGGACACCACCGTACCCATAGCATATTTGATCAAACTCTATTTTGTTCTGCCGTCGTTTCACAGGTAAATCTGTTCATTTGTTATTGTATCTCAATCATAAATTCCCTCTAAATTAGGAAAGAAATTTGTAAAAAAATTATCAATCCATTCAATGTAAATAAAAGATTTTTACCTAAATATTGTCAATTTTAATTTGGTTTAAAGTTAAAATGTTGTCAAATAATTTAACTTAGTTTAAAATTAGACAATTTTTCACTTTTCAAAAAATAAAAAAAAAAAATACTAAACCAGTGAATAAACTTTAAAGCAGGTAAAAATTAAATAACTTACTTTTTTCGTGATTGAGTGCCAAATATTATCTGTTGTATGAGTGACAACGTCCATATAGCTTCTGTCAATGCCTCAGCTTGCTTCTGGGACACTCCGTACTTGTTAAGTGGACGAACCTAGAAACAAAAAATTAAAATTGAATTAATAGAAAATCTATTAAAAACACAACAACAATAATAAAATCTTATCGTTTACAATAGCAAAACAGTTGAGGTAGACAAGCCGTTTTATTGACCTTACAAAATCCGAAAATCTTTCTACTATTATATGCTTTAATCCAATGAAATTATGAAAGTATTTAATAAAATTGAAAGAGTATCTAATAAAATTGAGAGAGTACGTAAAGAATACTATATTTCTTATTCAATTTAAAATAGAAAAAAATAATACATAAAAACAAAATAAACTAACAGAATAACAACAACAATAACAAAGTCTTGTCGCTTATAATAGTAAAACAGTCGAAATAGATAAGCTGTCTCATTGACTTTACGAAATTAAAACATCTTTCTATCATTATATGTCTTAATCCAAAGAAATTATCAAAGTATTTAATAAAATTGAAAGAGTACGTAATAAAATTAAAAGAGTACGTAAATATAACTGTATTTCTTATTCAATTTAAAATAGAGAAGAATGATACACAAAAATAAAATAAATTAATAGAATTTTGAATTTTAAAGTACGACTAACAAACCAATAAAGTTTTGAATTTTAAACTTCTTTGTAACTTCTGATAGTTGCTAGTAGTGACGGACCCAGACAAATTTTATAACGGAAACAAAAATATAATAAAATTTAGGTATAGATATATTTTATTTTTTTGCTTCCTACAATAGTTAATAAGTTATGAACTAATCCGTCATGAATTTGAGTTCTATATAATAGTGTTTGGTGAAGAGATAGAGACGGAAAGACGGAAACGGAGAGACAGAGACCAAGAGATAGAGATTGAAATAAATCTCAATATTTTGTTTGGTGCAAAATGGGAGACAGAAATTGAAACAAGAATGAAACTCTAATTTAATTTGCACAAAGAGTAAAATTGGAATTAATTAATTGAAATGAGGATATTTTAAGTATAAAATGTTATTAAAGTTTTAGTCTCCATCTCTAGAAATTTTAGTCTCCTGTGTGAAATATTGAAATTTTGGAGACAAAGACATAAATTTTAGTACCAGTCTGAACCAACAAATATGATAGTGAGTCTCAATCTCTCCGTCTTTATCTTAATACCTCAGAACAAATGCTACCTAATAAGAGTTTGCAATTGGTCAACGAGTTGTTAATACAAGACGAAATTCGAACTCCCAATACTTGTTTAAGTGGATGACTAAACTGTTTATTTGACCAACCCAAATTGGTTTAGATATATTTAAAATTTTAAATTAGAACTATTTATACATGTTGATAAAAACTAGAAAAATACACACAATCATTTATTATAGTTTTTAAAATAATAAAAAGATAATTTCACACATA
>NC_029789.2:13526778-13546561 GCF_000816755.2 Arachis ipaensis | reverse complement strand
TTCCGCTAAATTAGCATATAATTAGTTAATAATTTAAATTTTAATAAGAAAAATTAAAAATAAAAATTTTATATTAAAATAGGATAGAACTCTTTAAAACGAGAATTTTGACACTAATTTCAAAGAATTTGGTCTAAGATTGGGTCGAACGGGCCAAACCGGTTCGACCGAGCCCAAACTGAACCTGTAGGCCCAATCGAACCCATCAAATAAATGAGTCCCAAGCTCATCTTCTTCCCCATTTCAGCAGAAACCAATGTTGAATAGCCAAGGGGAGAAGAGAGCTTCCAAACCCTCACCACAACCTTAATCCACCATAATTTCTTCATCCGAGTTCCGATCGCCGCACCGTTTGCGGCCACGCGTCTACCGCATCGAGTTCTACGATTCTATTGGATCAATTTCATAGGTAAGCTTCAATCTCACCCCAGCCTCTCTATCCCTCAATTTTCAAAATTAAAGGGTACCCATGTTGAGATTTTGTTTAATTTGGTACTTTAGGTTCAATTTAGCTTGTGGAGCTTGACAGATTTAGTTCATTTAGTCCATGGGCACGGTGAGAGTCCTAAACCCTAGTTTTTCTTGTTTGGATTATGTTGGATATTAAATTGTTGGATATATGTATGTATATATATATGTGTTAGGTGTATGAATGCATGATATGGAGATTCTTGGAATCATTGGAAGCTTGATTTGAGAGCTTGGTAGAGTTGGAGTTAAATCTTGGTGATTGAAGCATTGCCCTTTTGCCTTGTGATTTGCCTTGGTTAATACGTTGAAATCGGCCAAGATATGGTTTAGGTTTTACGTGTATAATATATAATGTCGTGTGAAAACTTAGGTTAGAGAACCTTAGGATAAGCAGAAATGATTATGTGTATTGGATGTTTAGTAATAATGATATGGTTTGTGAATGTGTGGTATTCACTTGGTTTTGTTGGTATTTGAATGATGAATGATGAGGTGATGATGTTTGAAGAACTTGTGATTTTGGCATTATGTAAATATAGGTTGGTTTGTTGATGTTTGATGATAAACTTGTGAAGTTTAGGTTGAAGTGAGATGGTATTAAATTGAAAAATGGTAGGATTGAAGAGATTATTGTGATATTGTCAAAAGTATATGATATTGATGATTATAGGTATGATGAATTGGGCTCGAATGAGCTTTAAAAAGAAAATGAGGTTTGAAGCTTTTTGTAAAATTTGGTTTTTGGTCGAACTTCGACGAGCCATAACTTGGCTTTCGGATTCCCAAATTATTTCAAACTTATTTTGTATGAAAATTGGGTCCGTGAAGTTTACACCGTTCAAAGAACGGAGGAAAAATGATTTAAAACGAAAAAGTTATGTGCGTCGGAAGTTTGAGGTGAAAAACGGAAATTCTGCAGCTTTTGAAACTTAGTGAAATTTTTGGAAAAACGCATGTCCACAGGTACGCGTGACATAGAACTTTTGCGTACGCATATACCCCCTTCGTGGACAAATGCTACTGCCTGATTTGCATGCGTACGCGTAATAAGGGAATGTGTACGCGTAATGGGCCATCTGCGCGCTCACGCGTACGCGTGACTCCCCTGTTTTCAGCAAAGGTATTTTGTGTTTTAAAACTCAATTTTGAACCTCCAAACCTCTAGTTTTACTCTTTTAGCCCTAGAACATAATGATAAGCTTAGTTATAATTTAGAGCTAGGAAATAGAGATAACTTGGGAATGAAGTAAAGGTTAAAAATGATGAATTGTATAAGAAGGAGGTACATGTATGAATGAGTTCTGACGCTAAGGCTTGAATGATTGATTTTCTACAAGTATTATGAAATGTATGAGGCAAGTAAGAGAATAATGTAAGAAATTGAGAATTGATGATATTAATTAATCAAGGATAATAAAATGTATGATCAATGAGTTAAGTGAAATTGAGAATGATGAGATGAGACATGAATTAGTATCGAGAATGAAAATGATAATTATGAGAAATGATTGAATATTTTGAGCTTGGGGTATTATTTTTCCTATGTCAGCTTGGGGTGTTGTCTCTTCTCCCCATGTCAGCTTGGGTCTCCACCCATGGATATTATTGAGTTTGGGGTGTTCTCTTCCCCATGATGTTTTTTTGAGCTTGAGGACATGTCGGGATGGCTACGTAACCGACAGTTGATATCAACAACCATAGGACAGGCATGCATCATGTGCATATTGTTTGAATTGCTTGCTTGTGAATTGTTTGGGATTCGCCTACGTGATTACAATCTGCTACTTGTTATAATTGTTATCTGCATTACCTGTAAATTACCTGTGTTTGCCTTGTTTGCTTATCTGTCTATGCATATTCACCGGAGATAGAGGAACGGAGGAAGGATAGAAGGGTCTAGTGTTTAGGTCGAGTTTTAGTTAAGTTTTGGAACCCTTAGAAGGCCACTTCTTATGGTTTCTGTTTAATATCTTAAACTTTATAATTTGAGTGTCGGCGTTCTAGGATTGCCTCTGGCATTCCCAGGACCTTATATCTTATATGCGTAGCACCTTTACCATGTTGAGAACCTCCGGTTCTCACCCCATACTGTGTTGTGTTTTTCAGATGGAGGTCGAGAGGCTTCTCGGTAGGCGTCTGGACTTCTGAGACGGAGTAGTTCCTGGGTTTATTTTGATATATAGCTTATGTATATACATATACTTAACTCTCTCCGATTGACTTGTTATTTTGTTCCTCTTAGAGGCTAATGGAGAGTTAGGATTTTATTTATGTATTTTGGGCTTTGGGATATGTATATATGTATGTAAATATTCTCCGGCCAGCCTTGGCTTCTCAGGATGAGTTAGGAGCTTGTTATTATGTATCTTTTTGGCTCTCTACTCTTAGTTTCTCTTTATATTATGTTCGTGACTTTCGGTTTCTTCGCACGCAAGTTATCTCGTTTCCTGAGCGTTGCGCTTTTACTTTGCATTTTTGTTTTACCCGTTTTTCAAGACTCCTAACCTTCTTTGTTGTATGTGGGTCCGTCCTGGTTGTTAGAGGATGGTATATATCGAGAATCTCCAGCTTGAAAAGATTAGCATGAAACAATTGAATAGACAAAAGTTTGATAAAAATATCTGTCAATTGTTGTGAGGAAGTAATGGAAAGTAATTTCATGATCTCCGTTTGAGTTTTTTGTCGAACAAGGTGCCAATCAACCTCCAGATATTTGGTTCTTTGATGAAAAATCGGGTTGGCAGCGATACGTAATGCACTTTATTTATCGCAAAATAGAACCGGAGGTCTTACCCAAGTAATGTGAAGGAATTGCAGCAGGTTTAATATTCATAGAAACTCACAAATTGTATTAGACAAAGCACAATATTCGCCTTTTCTAGAAGAACGAGCAATAGTGGTCTGCTTCTTAGTTTTCTAAGACACTAAATAATCCCCAAAAAGAAGCAGGAGCCAATTAAGGAATAATGGGTATCGAAGCATTTGGCCCAATCAAAATTACTAAATCCACATTTGAAGAGTAGAGTCTATAAGAAAATACAACCATTTGCGTGGACTATTCTTGAGATAGCAAAAAACCCGCGGTGCAACTTTGCAATGAGCCTTAGAAGGAGAGGCCATGAACTGGCTAAGCTGGGTGGCGTACATAATATCTAGTCGAGTAGTGGTCAAATAAATTAACCGGCCAACAAGACGGCAAAAAGAAGAGGACTATCATCTTGGTAAAGCTTAACAGTACTATCCATAACGACAGCCAGCTGATTTAGCACAAAATAATTCAGAATCATCTAATAAATCAAGACAATATTTATGTTGAGAAAGAGAAATACCATTTGAAGAGTGAACAACTTCAATGTCCAGAAAATACTTCAGTATACTAAGATCCTTAATCTTAAAATTGCATTCTGAAATTTTTTTAATAGAAGTAATTTGAGCAGCAGAATTTTATGATGTCATCGACATAAACTAACAAAATGCATGTTTTATTGTCCAGGATTTTGACAAATAAACTATAATTAAAAGTTGTATACTGATCATAAAAAAGAAGAAAAGAAAAAAGTTTCTCATACCACATTCTACTTTAGTATCACAACCCATAAAGAGACGTAAAGAGTTTACAACATTAATTGAGACGTGATAGAGCGATACTAGAAGGATTTTTTGGATATATATAAAATTTTTGAGGATTGATCTAGATAATTATTCTGTCGAAAAATAAATTGAAAATTCATTTATCTGTTGAAATAAATTTTGAAGATATATCTATATATTAATTTTATTAAAAACTAAAATATTCACTTTAAAATATTTGAGAATTGATTTGAATAATTACTTGTAAAATAATTATGCTTCAGATACACAAAAAAATTAATTATCGATATCGATATAGAATAATACATATTACGCAAGATACAAAAAACAGTTGGCTGATTTAATACAGTTTGGGGAGAGATAAAAAATGAATGATGATTAATTTAACGGCCACGTTGTTTTGCATATAACTGTCAAAACTAATTGTATTTGAGTTAACGTATACCACACCATTTGCGTATAAAAAACTAATTGCTTACACGTAGTGATGAGCGGTTAATGCGCGACAAAGCTCCATCACCCTCCATCCAACATTCCACTAAAATGTCGCTGTCCTGCGACGCGCCACGCGACTTCAAAACGACATCGTCCCTGTTTCAATTCAAACGGTTTTCTATCGTTATTCTTTTCGTCAGGTTTCATTTCCCCTCTCTCCCTTCTATCATTCTGCGAGCAAAAAAGCCGTTTTCGATTCGGGTCGGGTCGCCAAGCATTCCTCTTTCCTTTTCACCTTCACTACCTGGTGAAGCTTGCGACCCACCTCACATAATTCGATTCGGATTTCTGCTTCTGCGATTGAGATGACGTATCGCGAGGACGAAGACGACGCTACTTACGTAAAGGAGGTGGATCCGAGCCCTACGTTCCGAATCCATGTCGATGATGACAATGGTGATTACGTCAAATTGAGCAGCAGCCCACAGGAAGAGGAGGAGAACCCTTCTCCTCCGTCAAGATTAGCTGGCGTCCCTGTGTGGTATCTAGTCAAATTGTCCGTCACTTGCACGTGCCTAGCGATCGCCGGTTTTTTCCTTTTCAAATGGCTTGGACCTCCTTTCATCGAAAAGGTTCCTTTTTTTCCCCTCCAATCATCACGCTTGGCGCCGTTTCTATCCTTGGGGGCTTTTTCCCCCTTTTTTCCGGTGTAAAAATTGTTCGCATTAGATATGTGTTTGTTATCTTTGATTCTGTTATTTCATTGTGTTGCTTTTATGGTTTCGTTATGCATGCTTGCATGGTATAATAATTATAAGGTAATAGCTACAAACCTCACATTAGGGGTGTGCATGGTCCGGTCCAGTCCGAAGATCCGGTCCAGTCCCGAACACTTTAGGGGCTAATTTGGTGTGATTTTATCGGGTCTAGGATCGGATAAGGGTCTCAAAAATAGACTCGATCATTATTTCGGGTCGGGTTCGGGCCATAACTCGGGTCACCCGAAATCGGCCCGGTAGTCCGGTCATCATACACAATTAATATTTTATGTTATTAGTGATGGATGATGGCTATTATTATGTAGAATTTAATTATTGTAAATCTTAATATTTTGTGTTATTAGTCATTATATATAAGACTATAAGTTAATGTTTTATGTTTAAAATGCATAAGACTTTAGACTAATGCATAATATTGTGTTATTTGTATTGATTTAAATATTTGGTGTTATTAGACAATATTGGTATTGATTATGGTTATGCTTTAATTTTAGAGAAGAGTTGGTTCTTGTTATATTTTTCTAAGTGAATTTTACCATGTCAAATAATGGTTGGAGTATTGGAAATTTGAATATTTTTACATGCTAACTTACAAAAAGGTATCAAGGTAATATAATGTTAACGGCCCGGTTTTCACCCAATTTTTATCCGGTATAATCGTGGTCCGAAAGTGTATAGGTTTCATCGGGTCTAGAGCCGGGTTCGAGTCTAATAAATAGACCCAGTATATATTTCGGATCGGGTCTGGGTCACATCAAACTCGGTTTCACCCGGCCCATGCACACCCCTACCTCACATGATGATGGCTTGCTTGCTTTCATTCATTCATTTTGTATTGAAATCATATCGGGTTGCTCTGGGTCATCAGAACCTTGGCAATTTCAATTGTTCACCTCAATTTCTTTTGTTAAAAGAATCAACCGATTGAAATTATGACACTGTTCACTCTCAATGCTGCCAAGTGCCAACTCTTGTATTTTATTATCAACATACAACATGGAATTATAGTGCATTGATAAATTATAATGTTGAATTGATTATCTCATTGACGAAATGACTGTATTTTCCAGGTGATTATTCCCCTAATAAGCTGGGAGGAAGAGACATTCAGTCCTCCAGTGTTAGCTGCTCTGATGTTTGCTTCTGTAGCACTATTCCCTGTTTTCTTTTTGCCATCTTCACCTACCATGTGGATGACTGGAATGTCGTTTGGTTATGTTGTTGGGTATATGATAATAGTATCTGGAGTAGCTATAGGAGTATCACTCCCCTTTTTCATTGGTTCATTCTTCCATCGTAGAATTGAAGTATGTGCCTTGTCCTTCAGTCAAAGTTGGATTCTATGTACCTGTGTTTGCTTTACCTGTGCTAATTGGGGTTAAGTGTTTTCTGATTCTTTGCAGGAGTGGTTAGAAAAGTATCCAAAGAGAGCTGCTGTTCTAAAAGCTGCTGGTGGAGGAAATTGGTTTCACCAGTTTAAGGCAGTGGCTTTAATAAGGATTTCTCCATTCCCATACATACTTTACAACTATTGTGCTGTGGCAACAGAGGTTCAATACTGGCCTTACTTGCTTGGATCCTTGGTGGGAATGCAATTCGATATAATTACTTCAATCTATACGTAGGGTCTCCATCTCTCCCTCACTTTCTCTTCCATACTGTGAATACTGCAATTGGTTTGGCTAGCTCTGGTTCCATCGTGTTAAATTGTTGGACATTTTCTTAGTAGTATTATGCTCCACTTGTCTCTTTGTAGCCCTTTCTGAAACCTTACATTTTCATTGTCATCTCTTTTATTTGTTTCATTTATCTGCAGCAAAAACATTTTTATGATAGGGCACAGTGGCATTTAGTCAAAAATGATTTGGTGGTTTTATTAGCCAATAGTTATGACCCTTACGTAATCCTCTTTCAGTTCTCCCCTCATTTTGACATGTTCATATGTTGTTAGCCATTCCAAATAAAAGGAATAATGCTGTCTAACTCTTTGTATGGATGGATGTCTGTCTCTGTAGGGGAATTTTGATAAGGGCATTTGCTTCTGTGCATAAAGAGAACACTCTATCATCTGCTGCGCCCCACGTTTCAGTAACTTTGGTTGGCTTCGGCATGATTGTGGGTACAGTGATCTTTTTCACGGTCTATGCAAAGAGGCAGCTCAGGGAGCTCCAGAAAGAAGACCAGCGGCTTTTGGGGTAATCAACTAACTTCAACTCAAATCTGATAGCGTCACTACTAACATTGCAGAATTTGGGTGAGGCTTGAACATCATCATCTATGGAAATTGGAGGGCCAAATATAGGAATTTTCTATCGCAGGTAGGGGGGAGGGGTGACCAAGGAGGAGCTAGCTATAACACAAACCAATTGGCATCTCTTCCTTTTTCCATTTTGTTTATAAAAATGAAATTTTGTTTCTGGGTTGCTTCATGCTTGCAGCTCAATTGTCATTGTTTATGAATGAAATTTCCACTTAGGGAGTTCTTTTATGAATTCGCAATTGCTTATGCTTAAAGCTTCGTTTTGCCGCATGAACCTTTACATTTAGTAAAGTACAAGAACCGAGATGTAAAAATGACAAGAAGTGACCATAGTGAGTGTAGAATCACTGACATGAACATTTTATTTTAACGTTTGAAAACTATAATTTAATTGATTGCTATAAATTTGGTGTCCAAAAAACGAATACTAATTCTAATATACGAATAACATTTTTCATACCGTTCTGGTATTCAATTTATCTTATTTAACTGAGATATTTATACTCGATTTTTTATATTTTCTTTAGAGGAAAAAAAAAAGACCATTTTGAGTAGTGGTTAGTAGAAAAAAGCAAGAGATAAAATGAGGGACCTGGGTCCACAAGTGAAACAAGCCAGCCAACCATGCTTCTTTCTTATTCTTATTAGATAGATAGAAAAAGCACCAAATAAATGCATTTGGAAAATATGGCAGAAACCGTGGCAAAAGGAAACCTATAGGAGACATTCACTTTTTTTTTTTTTTGGATTACATGGAAACATACCCTTATTATATTGCATATTGTATGTGTCAATTCGTCATTTTGTTGTGTTTATGTTTTAACAGTGGATCAAACCCCACTCTCTTTTATTTAAGACAGACAGAGAATTCTCGAATTTAAAGTGAAAAGACAATGGATCCACAAGCTTTTCACTGCTTAGTCAAATGCTAAAAGAAAAGGTTCAACAAAAGGAAGTAACGTTAAAGAAAGGGACGACTCGGAAAATAATCGCAGGTTTATAAAATTATAAATAAAATAAAAACCGTTGAAAATGAAAAGAACCAAATTAGAGAAGGACCAATTTTCTTCCATGTATTTAATACATAAAATAAATTGGAGGGCTAAAATCACCTAATACAACGGGCAAGACAGCGAAGTATATGCCGCGTGTCAAAGACTCGTTGTGGTCGCATCACAATTCTTGTATTGCTCGCTGTTAGAATATTCTCTTAACACCAATTATTTAGTTGTAAGTTGTTATTACTTCAACAAATATTAAATAAACAAAGTATACATCTTAGGTCTTTAAAGTAGTAGGAAGGAAATCGAATTAAATTAGTCTAATAGTCAGTTTATTAATTTACTTAAATAAATATTAAATATTTAAATTTAATTTTATATATATAGTAATTTATTTGTCAACAATAAATTTTTAAATAAAACTCATGATTTTAGTTTTTCATGGTCTTGCAACATAAGCACAGTAAAAAAGACGTAATAACATTAGTTTAAAAAAAGCGTAGTACCGCATTATTCTATTTATAGATATCAATTCTGATGTTTGTCTCTAAATGTGATACCTGACTCACTCCAAGCGTTTTTTTTTTTCAATTAACGAAACCCAATAATTCAATACATTAATAAGTAATAATGTAGAAGTAAATGCTAGTACTATGATGTGACTACATTTTCCATTATTGGTACCGTAGTTGATTAATACTAACTACTTTGTAATAAAAGCTGGTAATTACGACGAATTCCAACTAATAAAGGTATCCCTAATAAAACGGATACATAACATGTCTTGGAATAAAAGCAAAGCAAAAGCCTTCACCAAGAAACGCTACTACAGACAAAACAGCTCACTGCCTCTATCATCAATCCACCATCTTCTTCTTGTTTAAGTTGAATGTTCAAACTTCAAAGCATATTCAATATATCTATATCTATCTATCTATCTGTTGCATAGGAGTAGTGGCAGTAGTATAATTGAGATAGTGATTAAGGTGGTGGTGGTGGCTTGGTTGGTGGGGAAGAATAAATGCCTGGGTAAGAGAAACTGGTCCCTACTTAAAACAACACAGGAACAGGACAACTTAGTGGTGCTGGTGCTAGTAACTGAGAAGTGAGAACTCAAGCTCAAACACACATATAGGACAGTACACATAATAATAGTTGAGGTTTCCACTTTCCATTGAAGAAAGGGCATCATTTGCATATGAATAAGGGTAAGTGAGTGAGTTAGTGTGTGCCACTCTAATGCACGTGGTTGAGTCTTCACTCTGCAGTTGGTGGCAACAACAAGGTTCTCAATTTATATTTCACAACACAATCCAACACTATTTATTACTACTAAAAGAAACAAGAGAAGAGAAGAGAAGAGTGAAGAGTGAAGACCCCTTATTTATTAATTCCCTCTCACCTGCTTCCCTTTCCAGCAAAGCTACAGCCACCATTTCCACCATCCTCCATTTACTCTCCCACTCCTCCTTGCCTTTCATTCCCTCTCTCTCCACTTCAAGCTCACATTTTTATCCCACCATTTCCACCCCACAAACATCAAATCATACAAATCGAACAAGGGATTAAAAGGGTTACTTTATTAGTCCACAGAACTTTCCAAGTAATCATTTTTATTTTCTTCTTTTTTTCTCTTTCTTCTCCAAGCTCGGCCCCCTTTATTGAGGATGCTCCCGGTTGGTGATGATGATGCTGATGTTCATGTTCTTCGTTTCTCATTGGTTCAACAGTTGCAAAGACTCAAACTTTGCAGCTGAGAGGAAACAACAACCACAATCTCCACCGCAATTTGGTTCCAACAGTGATAATAATGCCTAACGGGTAATCACATTCCCACCGACGACGCCTCTGTTTCGAGAGCATGAGAAAACACCGCCAAATTAACCTCTTTCATGCTCTGTTATGCTCCATTCTCCTCTTGGTTTCTTGTGTGACGGTATCACCAGCCACTGAGAGAGAGATTCTGCAACAATTTAAGGGCAACATCACAGAGGACCCTTTCAACAGCTTGAGTTCATGGGTTTCCAGTGGAAACCCCTGCCAAGATTACAGAGGTGTTTTCTGCAACGATGAAGGTTCTGTGGAAAGGATCATTCTTTGGAACACTAGCTTGGCTGGGGTGTTGTCTCCAGCATTGTCTGGTTTGAAGAGGTTGAGGACATTGACATTGTTTGGGAACCGGTTCAAGGGTAACATCCCAGATGATTATGCTGATCTTCACACATTGTGGAAGATCAATTTGAGCTCCAATGCGTTATCTGGTTCAATCCCAGAGTTCATTGGTGATTTGCCAAACATTCGGTTTCTAGATTTGTCCAAGAATGGCTTCACTGGGGAGATACCTTCAGCCTTGTTCAGGTACTGTTACAAAACCAGGTTTGTGTCTCTTTCTCATAACAACCTTGCTGGTCCAATTCCTGTGTCATTGGAGAATTGCTCCAACCTTGAAGGATTTGATCTTTCTTACAATAATCTGACCGGTGCTGTCCCTTCGCGGCTTTGTGATATTCCGAGCTTGTCATATGTGTCACTGAGAAGCAATGCCTTATCAGGGAGTGTGAAAGGTCTCATATCACCTTGCCGGAGCTTGAAACATTTGGATTTCGGTAGTAATATGTTCACAGATTTGGCTCCATTCAGCATCCTTGAAATGCAAAATCTTACTTATTTCAATATATCCTATAATAGGTTCGGAGGAAATATTTCTGAGATCACAACCTGTAGTGAGAGATTAGAATTCTTTGATGGTTCCGGGAATGATTTGGATGGAGAATTTCCCTCCAGCATAATTAGATGCAAGAACCTAAAGCTCTTGGCCTTGGAGTTGAATAGACTGAAAGGGAGTATCCCAGTTGATATTCAGGAATTGCAAAAACTACTAGTTATCAGATTGGGTAATAACTCAATAAGTGGAATGATTCCTTAACTTTCTCAAACTGACATATACATTAAACTTGATCTTATGGATTACATCTGAGTTCATTCTTTCATGTTGCTGCAGGGACCTTTCTGGTAATAGCTTAGAAGGTGAGATTCCTCAGACCCTATACAACATGACATACTTGGAATCCCTCGACTTACATCAGAACCGGCTCAATGGAAGCATACCACCAAGCCTAGGAAACCTGTCAAGGTTGCAATACCTAGATCTGTCACATAATTCACTATCTAGTTTAATCCCATCTACTCTTGGAAATTTAGGAAACATGACTCATTTTGATCTTTCATTCAACAATCTATCCGGTCTCATTCCTCAAATTGAAACCATACAGCGTTTTGGTCCATCTGCTTTTTCCAATAATCCTTTTCTCTGTGGTGCTCCTTTGGACACCTCTTGCTCGGCGAAGGGAACTCCGTCACCTTCAGCACCTGGGAAGACTAAAGTTCTAAGCATCTCAGCAATTGTTGCGATTGTTGCTGCAGCTCTGATCCTTGCAGGGGTTTGTTTGGTAACCATCATGAATATTAGGGCTCGTCGTCGAAAAAAAGACAGTGATGAGATCATGGTTGTTGAGAGCACACCCCTTGGATCATCAACAGAATCAAATGTTATAATTGGAAAGCTGGTTCTGTTTAGCAAAAGTTTACCATCAAAATATGAAGATTGGGAGGCAGGTACAAAAGCATTGCTTGACAAAGAGTCTATAATAGGTGGCGGATCAATTGGAACAGTGTACAGAACTGATTTTGAAGGCGGCATCTCAATTGCAGTGAAGAAGCTTGAGACTTTGGGAAGGATCCGAAACCAGGAAGAATTCGAACACGAGATTGGACGACTAGGCAACCTCCAACACCCAAATTTGGTTTCTTTACAAGGTTACTATTGGTCCTCTTCAATGCAATTGATACTATCAGAGTTTGTCCCTAATGGGAATCTCTACGATAATCTACATGGGATTGGATATCCAGGAACAAGCACTAGCAGTAGCAACAGGGAGTTATATTGGTCTAGAAGGTTCCAAATTGCACTTGGTACTGCAAGAGCACTAGCCTATCTTCACCACGACTGCAGACCTCCAATTCTTCATCTCAACATTAAATCCTCTAACATACTCTTAGATCACAAGTATGAGGCTAAGTTGTCTGATTATGGTTTAGGAAAGTTGCTCCCCATTTTGGACAATTACGGTCTGACCAAGTTCCACAATGTAGTCGGCTATGTCGCACCAGAGTTGGCTCAAAGCCTAAGGCAGAGTGAGAAGTGTGATGTGTACAGTTTTGGGGTCATTCTTTTGGAGCTGGTTACAGGTAGGAAGCCAGTAGAAAGTCCAACAACAAGTGAGGTGGTCATCTTATGTGAATATGTAAGAAGTTTGTTAGAGGTTGGTTCAGCTTCAAATTGCTTTGACAGAAACTTATTGGGATTTGCTGAGAATGAGTTAATTCAGGTTATGAAGTTGGGACTAATTTGTACCTCGGAGGATCCATTAAGGAGACCAAGCATGGCTGAGGTTGTCCAGGTCCTTGAGTCCATTAGAAATGGATTGGGAGCACACTAAGCTACTTGCTAATTGGTTGTGTTATAGAAGCAGCAAGACAAAAATTCTTTTTCATTCATTTTTATATTGTCATTTTTTTTTCTCTTCATAGAATTGGGTACATTTTGCAATAAAAGGCATTTGTTTCATTCCATTGTCTTTGAAAATGAAAATGCTTGGAATTACTGATCATCTTAGCATGGTTCGGTTTCTAATATTTTACCATTTCTTCTTTGCAATCTTTGTTTTGTTGTGTATCCTTCGCTTTTCATGGTTGTAAATTTTGGACACACCACACCACCTGCATCAATTCAGGCCAAATCATGTTTTTGGATTTGGAATTATGCACCTTGATCACGTTGCCCCATGCTTAATTCATAAACATATTCCCAATTTCCCATTCCAATACAGCTAATGATGATGCTTATCACTCTCCGGATTGTTCTCAACACAAACGTCCCTTTCTTGTAGGGAGAACCCATGTGTAGTGCCACAAGCTCAGTTTTTGTATGATACTGCAATGACTGGAGTCTCCTCAATCATCACGGAATTACCAATAACACCACCTCGAATTATGTTGTCCAGGGAAGTTGCCATCAACATTACTTATCCATCCTTAGGAACTTTCCTGAGATGTCATCCAAAATGCTCATCAAACTTTCACCAGTCTTTGGTCAATTATTACAACAAATATTAAATATTACTAATACAATATGACCTTCTTGCTGCAATATACAAAGCTTGAAGGCAAAGGGTATCTAATTCTCTTATATAAAATATTATGAAATAAATGAAAAACCTAAGGGCAATGGAGCAAGAAGAAAAAGAAACAGCTATCATCATGCCCATAAACAAAGTTGGGTCTTGCAAGTTTACCTTATTATGCATTCTTGTGTTATTATTACTCCTTTTGTTCTCTTGATGGAGACGCTTCTTCACATTCAGAATCAGATTATCAATTTTTGCATTGTTGCGGACGCAAATAATACCATGCAAGAGGCTCCAATTATACACTTAACAGAAGTCCTAATGCATAGGCTTTAAAACTGAGGTTTAAAAAAGAACTCCATCTTATAACTTCTCCTTGATGATTGATTATTCCTTCTAGGATGATGCCGGAAAGAATAAAGAATCAGTAAACCAAAACAACAATATATGCAGAACTAATTAATGCCATATCAACTCTCTGATTTTGTGGCTGCAGAGATTCGCCGAATCCGTTCCATGACTACAGAAACATCTTTTTCAGACAATGTAGTGAAACAAAAACGAAACCATCCTGGTTCAATACAGTGACAAGATGATCCTGGAGTAACATTGATCTTAGCCACATTCAACAATCTGTCCCAGAGCTCAAGCTCTCCCTTTTCGCCATAAGACCGGAGTAATTTACTCATGTTGGCCCAACAGTAAAAACCACCGCTGCTGCTAGTGCACTCGATTCCTAACTGCTTCAATTCTGCCACAAATGTGTTATACATTCTTCGAAGCCTCAGTCTGTTGATCTCAATGAATTTCTGTACAAATCTAGTATCTGAAAGAATGGAGATAAGCAATTGCTGAGTGGGAGCAGAAAGAGCTGAGAACTTTGCCATTCTTCTAGCAGCAACTAGGACATTCTCATTGTAGGAGTAGAGGACACCAACCTTAAAATCTGGAACAGAGAGTTCATTTGATAAACTATATATTATATGAACTCTGTCGCGATCAAGTTCTTCGGCTTCCAGGATTTCCACCATGCTCACAAACTCTTTGCTTCCACAAGCAGACCCTGCAAATGTTTCATTGGAGACTATGTGGATATTCTTCTCTCTAGCAAAGTCCACAATATCAAGTAGTGTTTCCCGGTCCAATAATTTTCCAACAGGATTCGAAGGATTCGTTATGATGATTCCTCGAACTTTTTGTCCCCGTTTCTTTGCCTGGTTAAAGGCCCGGTCAAGAGCAGTTATACTTAGATTGAAGTTATCAGTGCTACGGCAGGGAACAGCTACTATCTCGATGTCACTTCGCCATTTTATATCCCCATCAAAGCTGCAAGAGGTGATCAAAGCATATTTCATGTTTTCTTGCATGAAAGAAGGTTTGAAAATTGAGGAGTTTGTTAGAGAGTTACCTAGGGCTGTGAGGTGTTGGAACAAGGAATGAATTTCCATGATCTGCTAAGCAGAAGCTAAGAATGTCAATGGCAGAGGTGGCACCAGCAGTTAGTACCATTTGTGAGGGACTGAAGAAAATTGACTTTTCCATAACTTGAGGCATGAAACCAGCCACAGCCTGCAGGATTATAGTGAAAAATTATCACCGTGCATGGCATGCATAAATTCCATCGAATTCCAAGTCACGCGCATCAAATTTCTCAGCATTACATTACAAGTTCAATTAAACAAAGCACATCACAATTAAAAAGTAGTTGAAACTGAAATTACCAGTTTGAGTTCCATGAATCCATCAAGGGGTTGGTAAGGTGCAATTCCTCTGCCTAAAATTGCAGTGGTTCCATTCTGGTGAATCCAATCGTGAACCAAGTCCTGAGACAGCTACATGAAGTCCCAAACAGAGAACAAAATCCACGAAACTCAGTTCTCATAACCTAACAAGATAACAACACAAGCAATTGTGAATGGAAAAACAGAGAAACACTCACTCACCGTGTTATGTGCCAAACCAAGCTGAATAACACCATGAGGATTATGAACCTCGTGGTAGGGATCCTCAGCGGCCTTGCGCAAACCAACGTAGTAAGGAGAGTCAGCGGAGATTCTGGCGACAGAGGTGGCGCGGCCTGACACGTAAGCGGGTCCGGCAGGGCTTCTGGGAGATAGAAGGATCCTGGAAAGAGAGCGGGGCAAGACTTGGACATGATGTGGATGAAGCTTGCCGGAACCGGGTGGTTCAGGGTCCGGGGAATGATGCGGTGGTGGTGGTGGTGGCGGCGGCGGAGGAGGAGGAGAACGGTGGTGGTGGCGGCGGTTCTTGAAGTAGAGCTGGAAGAAGTAGAAGAGGGCGCAGGGGATGACGGAACCCCAGAAGAGACCTCCTTTGCCTTGAACGACTCCTTGCAATGGCACTATCACTCTCATGGCTCATTGCACACACATCAACATAGGCATAGCCACGAATTTTGGATTATTGGAATCTCTTCCACTTCACTCTAACCTTCAATTCAATCATGTTCTCATCCCACTACTATTCTATTGCGTTCATGTGTTTTCTTTGATATACTAGAGGTTGCGGGGGAATCATTATCTCTAATCTCTGATTACTATGTGACACTAATCTCAATTGTCAACATTGTATTTGTATCCCATATCAAATTTACAATACTTTGCTTTTTAAATTTTTACTTCAAATACTAAAAGGAGTTATCCATCCAACCTTCATCCACCAGAATACCACATATCCTCCCTTTGATGTCATATCCAATCGTTCTTTTTTCTCTCCTACTTTTCTAACGAACCTTTTATTCCTTCCTTGTTACTTAGGTATATCTTTTAAGTAACATATCATTTCTTTTATTGAGAGAGCTTGAGTTAAATTATTTATTACTCCATATTGTTCTCCTCTTTCAACACTGGTCACTCGTCATCATATATACATCCCATATATATTAGCTAGTACACACTATACAACACACATCCACGTCAAAGTATGCACAACTCATGCACGATTCAATTATGTGTGTTTACCAATTGGATGGGACCATAAATT
Organism: Arachis ipaensis; assembly: GCF_000816755.2. Lineage (NCBI taxonomy): Eukaryota > Viridiplantae > Streptophyta > Magnoliopsida > Fabales > Fabaceae > Arachis > Arachis ipaensis. The sequence continues at coordinate 13,529,835 of NC_029789.2, read as the reverse complement.
TAAAGAGTCTAAAAGTTTTTATCATATTATAATTAACAGCAATGAACAAATAAACGGACAATTGAAAACAAAAATAAAGTATCAGTGTATAACTATAAAAAAAATAGAGTATTTAGACCACACGATAACATTTGGTTCCTAATTTGAGGTGCTCTTGCACTCAGTAGTCATTGCAAAATTTATTCATGCATGTATATGTGGAAGCTAAGCAGATACAAAACATGAATGAGTGGATATAGAAACCTTGCGGTCATGCACAAATACATATTCTTAGATATTTGGTAATTGTGGTCTAGATTTGATTTTAGCGAAGAAAATAATATTGAGGTGAAAAAAGAAGACTCAATAAAATTGTCATATGAACAAATACAAAATCTAAAATTAAAAACGAACAACTGAATACTTGGGAGTACATATTGTTATCTACTATTTATAGCTATTAAAAAATTAACCTTACTAAAACTTAACTTAATATGGTAAATAAATTAACTATAGTTATTCAACCATAATCAGTTACAGCTTGTTTTTGTGAGACATTAGATAACAACTTAAGATTTAGAATAAGTTGTCGCTTAGAACCTTTATCGGTCAGATATGGTTATGATTTTATCGACTAAAAATATTTGGATATATGTGAGATTGTTTTATATTTAATTTATGCATGCTACTATTAGTTGAATAAATGGCAATACACACCAAGGGATAGTAAAAAAATGGATGTGGACGTTTGAAGTTGAGACTTGGACATAATGTGGATGAAGCTTGTCGGAACCCGGTGGTTCAGGGTCCGGGGAATGATGCGGTGGTGGTGGTGGCGGTGGCGGCGGAGGAGGATGAGAACGATGGTGGCGGCGGTTCTTGAAGTAGAGCTGGAAGAAGTAGAAGAGGGCACAGGGGATGACGGAACCCCAGAAGAGACCTCCTTTGCCTTGAACGACTCCTTGTAATGGCACTATCACTCTCATGGCTCATTGCACACACATCAACATAGGCATAGCCACGAATTTTGGATTATTGGAATCTCTTCCACCTCACTCTAACCTTCAATTTAATCATGTTCTCATCCCACTACTATTCTATTGCGTTCATGTGTTTTCTTTGATATATTAGAGGCTGCGGGGGATTCATTATTTCTAATCTTTGATTACTATGTGACACTAATCTCAATTGTCAACATTGTATTTGTATCCGATAGCAAATTTACAATATTTTGCTTTTTAAATTTTTACTTCAAATACTAAAAGGAGTTATCCATCAAACCTTCATCCACTAGAATACCACATATCCTTCCTTTAATGTCATATCTTATAAGTAACATATCATTTCTTTTATTAAGAGAGCTTGAGTTAAATTATTTATTACTCCATATTGTTCTCCTCTTTCAACACTGGTCACTCGTCATCATATATACATCACATATATACTAGCTAATACACACTATACAATACACATCCACGTCAAAGTATGCACAACTCATGCATGCACGATACAAGTTTGTGTGTTTACCAATTAGATGCGACCATAAATTTAAAGAGTCTAAAAGTTTTTATCATATTATAATTAACAGCAATGAACCAAATAAACGGACAATTGAAAACAAAAATAAAGTATAAGTGTATAACTATAAAAAATAGAGTATTTAGACGACACGGTAACATTTGGTTCCTAATTTGAGGTGCTCTTGCACTCAGTAGTCATTGCAAAATTTATTCATGCATGTATACGTGGAAGCTAAGCAGATACAAAACATGAATGAGTGGATATAGAAACCTTGTGGTCACACACAAATACATATTCTTAGATATTTGGTAATTCCGGTCTAGATTTGATTTTAGCGAAGAAAATAATATTGAGGTGGAAGAAGAAGACTCAATAGATTTGTCATATGAACAGATACAAAACCTAAAATTGAAAACGAACAACTGAGTACTTGGGAGTACATATTGTTATCTACTATTTATAGCTATTAGAAAATTAACCTTACTAAAACTTAACTTAATATGATAAATAAATTAACTATAGTTATTCAACCATAATCAGTTACAGCTTGCTTTTGTGAGTCATTAGATAGCAATTTAAGATTTATAATAAGTTGTCGCTTAGAACCTTTATGGGTCATATATGGTTATGATTTTATCGACTAAAAATATTTGCATATATGTGAGATTGTTTTATATTTAATTTATGCATACTACTATTAGTTGAATAAATGGCAATACACACCAAGGGATAGTAAAAAAATGGATGTGAACATTTGAGGTTGAGGCTTGGATGAGAAACTGGTTGCATATAGGGTTGATGCGGAAAAAAAAAAAAAAAAACATGCATGCATGCACCTTATTGCCAATTCAATGGATAGGGGTCCCAACTTGAATGTGTAAGTTTGTCTTAGCTTGAACAAATAACATACCAACGGCTATGATATGTTTGGATGTATTCAGGCATGCCCAAGGTCCAATTATTTTTCTTATGATGCTAGCTACGGATTACTAATTCATCTGTGCTATGTATAAAGACAAATTTGACACAGTTTCATGGACGTATATGGATCCCTAATTCCTAAAGTTCAAATTAGCTAATAATAAGGAGCGAGGAAATAAAATCTACATTTGAAAGTTGAAACTTTGAAATCTGGGCAAAGACATGATAAATAAAATAAATTTAGAAGAACTACGTTGCAAGCTTCTGTGGGTGTGACAGCTTGGCCTTGGAGCGTCAACCTTGGTCATTCGCCACTTGTAGTTACTGAATTATGTGGGTATACCTGCACTCTTGAAATTAAAAGATTATTTTAAGACACGAATTATATTTTTGAAATTTACCCTATCTTGTATCTATTTTTTTCGAACTTAAAATTATCTATACTTTTATCCCAAAAAAATAAAAAAAAAATTATCTATATACTTGTATATAAAAGGATTGAGGTGCTTCTATTTAATGATTTAATCTTTCACGCACGTGTATTTTGATATTAAAAAAAAATCCATCTTAACTAATTTTTTACTAATTGTTATTTTACACATTAATTAATGATAACATAAATAAAAAAATGAATTA
>NC_029789.2:13525853-13526142 GCF_000816755.2 Arachis ipaensis | reverse complement strand
AGATACTTTTCTCATAAAATGTAAAATAAGGCTACTTAATACCAAAGTTAAAACAAAATAAATTGAGTTCGATTTTTATTTTGAAAAGAGATTTTTTCGTAATTCAATTTTAAATGTCTTAATTCTAAGTTTATAACCAAAAAGTTTAATGACCTTCATTACTATTGTAGTAATGGTCAAATGATTATATTATCAATGCTATTATATTCATCAATTATTTATACACTTTTTATTTCTAATCTAAACAGGTACTTACATCTTAAATTTTATAACTTTTATTTTATATCTA
>NC_029789.2:13521298-13525831 GCF_000816755.2 Arachis ipaensis | reverse complement strand
TTGTCTAATTATAAAAAATAAATTAAATAATTAATTTTAAATATTAAAAATTAATTATAAAAATAAATTAGATAAAAATTAAACACTTAAATAAAAGACATGGTATAATCGGCTTTTTATTTTCTATCTCACTCTGTTCTTTGGGGCCACTGAAAACGCATTGACTATATTTGACACGTTATTTTGTGTGATTGAAAATTTTCCTTTAGATTCTGATTCTGAGTAAGTGGACCTGTGGAGTGGAGTCCTAAATTCAGAAATAAAACAAGAGGTGCAGACCCGGCCCAACTGAGTGAGAAAAGAGAAACGTTAAGGGTAATCTGGGGATTTCGGGTCCTGGGAAATGTAGCCAATTGGAAAGAGGACTGAGGCGCCGAAATTGCAGTTTATAGTGTGGTGCGCATTTGACACAATGTGAGCACTGACCTCACCGCACCAAAACAGGACCTATCCAAAGGGGCAAATCCGTCCAACAAACAGTCCCCACAAATTCAAATTTTGGATCGTTAGTGATGTACTGTCTTGGTCGTTACACTTACCACGTACTGGACACACTTATATGCCATAGGGTTAAGCTCCCGGCGCAACAAGACAAAACCCCTCTCCCATAACCCCAAGCTAATTAATTACAATTATTTGAATAAATTTGTATACTACTATTAAATTAATTATTACTTAATTAAGATATATACTTACAAGTTACAATGGACCCAACACTGGGTGGTGGCATTTGCCAACCTTCCATTTCATGAAACGAAACGCATAAAAATTAAAAAAATACAAAATACTATTATTATATTATATAATATTTAATTAAATTGAATAATGAGGCGATTTGGTATTCAAATGTAAAATCCCTCTCAGTACTCAGTAGCTTGACTGGCTAACAGTAACAGTAGCTATCAACATTCAACAGTGCATTTTCTTCAACGAGTTCTATTCGGAGCTTCATAACCCGCAATCGCAATAGGCGGTGGCGACGATGATGATGACCACCACAACGATGGAGGAGGAGGAGGAAGACATGGAAATAGAGAATGACGTTTATGTGGCTCACGAAATCGACCTCGATTACGAGTTTGATGCAGCGCGCTTCTTCGATTTCACGGTGCAAGAATCTCCCGTTCAAGCTCGCCTAGCCGAGCTTTGGTTCGAAACGGCCGCCAGCTACCCTCCTTCTCGTCGGTTTTCGCCTTTCCTCTTTCTTTCTCATGCCTCATTCAATGCACCTTGGTTAGCTCAATAATCTCTTGTGTTTCAGCTTTTGTTTCGAAGCTTGTGCTTAGAGAAGACGATGTTAGCGCCTCTTCTCTGGAATGCTTCAATGGTGGTATGCCTATGCTATTTTACTTTACGAAATGTTGTTAGTTCTTGTTTCACTGATATTGTCATCTAAGCTGCTTTCTGCTTTGATAGATTCGAAATCGGTGGCTGGAGTTCTGCAAGATATAGCTATGCAAATGCAACCGTTACAAGTAAATAGCACAGGTAATCAACGTGATTGAATGATCATAGATCGGGACACTGTTCTCTGAAAGAAGTTGTTCACCTAGTAATCGTATATTGTGATTCTTCTAAATGCATTGAATGATGAACTGCATCACAAGAATTTACCAATTTTTCTCTTTAATTAGAAACCCTATCTGTAATTCCTGGTGCTCAAACTGCTCTGAGTTTTTTAACCTTATATGTCAACTATAGTATTTTATTGATTTTTTCACAATTCATCAGATTCTCTTTCGCTTATTTGTAGCTTTTTTTTTTTTTTTTAAATTCCCTCTTTTTATTCCCGCTTATCGCTTGACAAGTATTTGTCTCTTTTAGGACTAACCTTTACCAGTAAGACAATCGGGAACAGTTTGAAATCAAAGGCTAAATCCACTGTGAGAAAGGGTTCAACACTAATGAAACCTACAGCTAGTCAGCTGGCTAAGCAAAATCGGGCTCCTCAAAATGTTGCTTCGAGGTGATTTTCTGACTAGCTTATACATTTTCATAGTTAGGGAGGCATGAACTATTATCCGAAAAGCAAACAATTAACATATTATTAGTTCACAAGGTTTGCGTGTTTGATGGTATTTGCATTTCTCCACAAGATTTCTGTTCTCTCAACATGATACATCATCTTAAATGCAGCCTTCGCAATTACTATGTTCTTTGTAAGTCATGTACTCGTAACCAGTTGGCCTGCAGGACTATTTTCTACTTTCTTTTCCCCTAGTTTTTCTGAGGCTGGTGATGCTAGCTCATGCTTTCTGATCTGCGGATGCAGAAAGAACTGAATTTACCTTTTTTTTTTCTTTATGCCATCTACAATTTTCCCATTGTTTCAGGTTTCAGAAGTTATCTCAGAACAAGGAAATGAATTTGTCTACCTTTTCTGGGGTAGAAACTCAAGCTTCAAAACGGCAGAAATTAGAGGATGGTCACTCGCGCAAGGTCTGTAAATTACTCTATTCCTCTTCCTCTCTGTTTAACTAATAACTGAGAGATGGGTGTTATATTTGTCTGATTGAACCAATTAGTATATGCCAGAAACCGATCTTAAAATTTATCATTTACAGCTGTAAATTTGTGCAATTCCGAGTTAGTTGGAGATATAACATCTTATAAAATTATCGCTAAGCCTGCATTACATTTTTATTTATTAGAAATAATACTCTAAGGAGGTTATGAGAGCTTAATTGATGCTTTCATGGGTAACAATTTAATAGATTGTGTATATTAAATTTGGCTCTCATGTTCGGTTGGTAGTACCATGGAAGTACTGGACCGTAAATTGGGAATTAAGTGTGGCTTAACTGCTGTTGGGAAGTTCATTTATTTTACACAGTGCATTTGAAATACTTACCATATCTATCTCTATGGCAGGTTGGTGATGTGATTCAGCAAACTAATTTTGTACATAAGGCACCTAACAAGGTAGGAAACTATAAATTCTAGTGCAGAGTTCTTGAATATTCCCTTTGTTAAAAAATTGATTTTATAAATTGCTAAATACCTTCCATTTGACATGTTGGGGATTTTGTTGTGTCTAAAATATGTTCCCCCACCCCGACTTTTTTTTCATTCTTTTTACTATTTGAGTTTGTAAGCAGAAGATTGAATTCTCTATTCTTTGTTTCCTGTGACATCACCGTTGTGATGATTGAAAAATATTAAAAAATGGTTAAGGACTAATGAGACCTTGTAAATTGGAATAATACGAGTAATTAAAGTTCTTTGGGCAGAGGACTATATCTGGAAAGGCAGGAAAGAGGTCCACATGATGATGTCTGTAAATTTGTATATTATTGCAGATTGTAACTACTGAAGAAAACTCTAGACACACCAAATTGAGGATTACTATTCCTAGGGAGCCTGAACTTGAAACTGCTCATAGAGCACAAAGGATAAGGTTTGTTGTTTTAGTTTTCAGTGAAATTTGCTATTGTGGATTATGTTCCTCAAGAAATTAAACTGAAGATGTTATATGCGGCTGTTTCAGACCAAAAAATGTTGTAGAGGCAGAACATGTGACAGTGGCTGGGCCCAGATTCAAAGCACGCCCATTAAACAGAAAAGTTAGTATTTGTAGTTGATAGACTTTGGTTTCAAATTTTGGTGAATCTTTCTCCGTCCTCTCTTTTTAACTATTTTGCCCACAATCTAGATTCTTAATGCTCCTACATTGCCACTGCCCAAGAGGAGCACTCCGCAGTTGCCTGAATTTCAAGTAAGTTCTCAACACGTGCTTTCTTGGTTCATCTATGTTTTTTTCTTTTGTCACTATTTCATGAGTTATATAGAAATGGAAAAAGATTTTGCTGGCGAGACAACAACTAATTAGCAAAACGAGTTCTGCATTATTTATTTTGAAGCTCAGATATTTTGTGTCTTGTTTCTCAGGAATTTCACCTGAAGACATGGGAGAGGGCCATGCAACACTCATCCGCTACTTCATCATCTTTACTTCGCTGCAAAGATTCTGACAAGGTTCATCTAATTCTTAGAAACTTTGGTGTTTCATGACATGTGTAGTGTATGTATTCAAAGTTTCTCATATCCTACCAATATGAAATGCATTAAATACGAATTTTTTTAAGCTGCTAACTCTTATGATTGGCCAGCCGTATATTTCTTTATTTTCCTGTAGACCTGTAGAAGATATCTATGATTACTCCATCAGAAATTGAGTTTGTTAGTTTCAGGGATTGGACAAACCTCCTTCTTCCACAGTAAATAGAGGCAGGGATTTGAGAAGGTAACAAATGGCATTATGTTAAGTGTAACATGATAATTCGTGAAATGAGACTAACTTCAATGTACTCTTTTTGCATAGGCCATCTGCCATGACTCCCATGAGTGCTCCAAAGCATGATGGATTGGATTTTGCACATAACTTTAAAGCTCGGCCTCTTAATAGGAAGGTAACAAGACGTTGTAATAAAGTTGGAAAGTATAAGCACGAATTATATTCTAAGGATATTTGAATATATTACTTTAAAGTTTGTACTATCTTAGATTGATGCATTTTATTTAAGTTTTTGGAAT
>NC_029789.2:13513061-13520392 GCF_000816755.2 Arachis ipaensis | reverse complement strand
ATCCATTATATTTTTGTTGTTTTTTTTTTTTTTGGATTAAGTAGGTTCTACTTTTTGCTCCCTTCTTAGTTTGATCTATTGTACTAGCAACTCCCTAATGCCTTTGCAGATACTTTCAAGTAAAGGAGATATTGGTGTTTTCCGGAATAGAAAGCAGGAATCCACAGTGCCGACAGTGAGTTGGTTCATCTGTTTTCACCCCATAATATATTTTCAGATAGAAAAAATATAATGATGTCACATCTTGTGTTAATTAATACAGGAATTCAATTTCCAAACAGAAAAGAGGGTTCAGCACAACCTTCCAATTGAACTGTTTAGCAAGGTGAATTCTTGCTAGTCTTTTTCTTACATAACAATTACAAATTCTTAATTTCACCAGTATTGCTATTTTCAATTTAATTCCTATCATTCTTGTTTGTTCTCCTTTTTCTTGGGACTAGCTATCCCTAACCTCTGAAATCCAGTCAAATAATGGATCTCACATCAACCAGCCTCAGCATTCCATGATGTTCAGAAAGGTTTTTCAATTTAATTCCTATCATTCTTGTTATTTTAAACTTATTGTATTAAATATAATGATTTTTTTTTGCGGTACCTTAGTGAGTTTTTTTTTTTCTCCCTGGTTTTTCTTGCTGCAAGGATTTAAAAGAAAATATAAGTTCTTTTCATCTGAATCAGAAGGTAATATGACAATCTGAAGAACACAGGGCTTGCACCGAGCCTATTATTTTTACATAGGTTTCTTTTATATTATAAACATTAAATATTCATCTTCCATCGGACACAAATATGTAGGATAAGCCTTTCATCTTTGGGGGGAACAAAATTCATAGCGGGAATGAACATTGCATGAGTGAAGTTGGTTCTCGGTTGACTGCAAGGTATCAATGATTCGCACTACTCTATGGTTATGTCTGGTAAATTTGGTTAATTATATCTCCTGCTCTCTAACTAACATGTTCCAGGAGCTTGGGAATTAGGTGACGACAAAAGATTGTCAATGTGCAACAACCAACAAGCTTTTGTTACCAGGATCAAGATTTTTGCTGTCAAGTTATAGTTTGATAGGGACATAGCCTAATGTCAGCAACCGTTCTCAGATGGTAACATCCAATAGGTGGTTCTTTTACTGCAACACAAAAAGAAAATTATTTTGTTAGAACAGAAGTTAGCATACATGTGCGTAACTGCATCAGTTGTATCTTGTACAACCGCTCCTAGATCTCTGTCCAATAGTAAAATCGTTAAAAGGGCAAGTGTATTATAGTCCTGAAGCCTATCTTCTATTTTTGATAGCATTAATAAATTGCAATGTGCTATTGGCCATTCTATTAGTCTCATGCCTTGACACAAAAATCGAACAAAGGAACTATAAACAGATCATTTAAATATTTATATATTCAAAACTGATTGAAAGGTTGATCAGACAACTGAATATAACACTCATAATTTTCAACTTATATGCAAATCCCATTGTATTCCGGAATCCGGAAGCATCGGTGCTGATAAATCCCAATTAATTACTTCCTTTCCACTAACAATGCCTATTCACCCGTTTCTTATTATTAGTAAGATAGGTTGCCCCTTTTCCTTCTCTTTAAGAAGGTAAAGTGAGAGAGATGGCAAGAATAACCAACCTAAATTGGAAGTCTAATAAGGATGTTTTGCATGGAGATGGACCACCGTAAGGTGGTTTTCATATCTGTGCAGGATGAATGCAGGGATGCCTCACGGGTGGTGAGAACAATGATGATGGAGATGGATGCGTTAGTAGGTGGATATATGATATATGTGTACAGAAAGTCAGAAACATAAGCAACTACTTTGTAACACAAGTTGGTTGAGGGATGGAGGCATCCCGTGAGTCATTATCAAACATTATCCGCTTTCGGATTCCTTCCTCTAACCAGTTGTACGCCACAAACACACCCCACACATATTACGTATATGTCTATATATATTCCTTTTACAAATCAAGTACAAAATTATTGGCCTTATTTCCATTTTGGTTCGAGGCTTTTTCGTTTTCCTTCTCATTTTAAGTTGAGTTAACAAGTCTCGTATTCTAAACTAGAAACACATGAATAATCTTATATTTAAAACTTTAAACAATGTATAGGTTTTATTTTTTCTTTATCTTCAAATTCTATCTTTAACGTTAGACTTTTCGCTATAAAAATTTTGGTATAGTATGATGAACTACATTTTAAAAGGTTTAAATTATTATATAAAAACATATAGATGATCTGTATCTAACTCTAATTAGTATCACTAGATTGATGTATTGATATATGACATACATCATCATTTTAAATATTAAATGAAATGAAATATATAAAAAAGACTTTTTAGTAATTAAGATCATATTTAACAAATTTTATTAGGAAGAAAAATTAATTTTCTTATAACACAGAAATAAATATCTTCATATTCCTCTGTTCAATTTTAGCGACTGTAATATTATTTTCTCTGTTTTATTTACATTGCAAAAATAATTTGAGTGAAACGTTTATTTGAAATTAACATCTAATTGTTTATATAATTTTAAATTAATTGGTATGTATCACATATTCTTAGTAGCGTATTGAAAAAAAAAGGGGATGTTTGCTCGCTTCTAAAGAGTAAACTATTAAAATAATACCTGAAATATTTTAACACCAACAAATATAATTTTAAAAAACATAAACAGTAAATTAGTCTCCGAAAAATTATTAAATTTAACAAAAATGATCAACCATTAATTAACTGCTTACCATGGGCAGAAAATACTAACGTGGTAAATGTTAGTGATAAGATGACAAACTCTCAAAGCAATATGATTATGTGGTATTTTTATTTATTATTAAAATTTTCAAATCATTAATCTTAACATTTAGAGAGGCTCGTTCTTGCTGCAAAATCTACATCTCTTAACTTCTATTTCTCCCCCTTCACGTACGGTGGTGGTGGCATAATGGAGTTTCAGGAGGAATAATAGCCGCAGCAGCAGTAGTAGCTCCTCAAACTTCTCTTTTTTTTCTCCTTCTTCATCGGGTCTTTGGCAGCACGCATGGCAGAGTCACAGCACGATGCGAAAAGGCTTCGTTTGTAGCTAATGCGAACGGTGCAGAGAATAGATCGGCCATGGAGGCTAGAGGAGACAAAAGCACCACAAATCACAACAACAAATTAGAGTCTAAAAGATGAATTCAAATGTGTTTGCAATGTTCAAGGAGTTCAAAACAAAGTTAGAACTTGAATTTGGAAAGAAGATCAAGTGTTTAAGGACAGATAATAGAGGAGAATATGTCGATGGTAATTTTTCTAATATTTTGGAAGCAAGCAGGCATTCAACGACAATACACAGTTGCATATACGTCTTAAAAAAATGATGTAGCATAACGAATGAATATGACTCTTCTAGGAAGAACACGAACTATGTTGCAAACTGCAGATTTAGCCAAGTCTTTTTTGGGCAAAAGCTGATAAAACCACTTGTTGTGCCATAAATCAATCACCATCAACTGCAATAGGGTTGAAGACATCAACAGAGATGTGGCAAGGTAAACTACCTAATTTCTTTTTTATATATATTTAGTTGTCCTGTGTACATGATTTATAATTCTCAGGAAAGAACAAACTTGGACCCAAAGTCTAGGAAATATATATTCTTGGATTATCCTGACGGAGTTAATATAAGGGGTTTTGTGGGATCCCACTACCCGCAAAATTGTTGTCAGTAGAGATGTAATATTTGTAGAAGATAAATTGCAAAGAGATCAAGAAAATAACAATACTATTAAGGAGACAGCCATTGTACAAATAGATGAGAAATGCAAAGAATGTGATTTTTCTGAAGCAGAACCAAAGTATGAAGAACAAGAACCAGAGGTCAATGACAGAGAAGTTCGTCAATCCACTCGACAAAAAAAAAAACATTATCATGGCACTCAAATTATATTTTGGCAAGCCACGATGCATATTATCTTCTGACAGAAGGAGAGCCAACAACTTATGTAAGCTATGCGCAATCTAAATATTTCTATGTGGATGACAGCAAAACAAGAAGAAATCAAAGCAATACATAGAAACCATACTTGGGACTTTGTAACACTTCCAACAGGTCGAAAAGCCTTACAAGATCAAGCGAGATAATAATGATCAGGTGAAAGGATATCGTGCAAGATTAGTTGTCAAAGGATATGCTCAGAAAAAAGGTATCGACTTCAATGAAATATTTTTTTCTATGGTAAGACTAACTATTATCAGAACAGTTTTGGGCTTTTGGCTATGTGTGCTGTTTTTTATTTACATCTAGAGCAACTAGATGTAAATACTGCTTTTTTTCCATGGAATACTTGAAAAAGAGATATATATGGTCCAACCAGAAGACTTTGAAGAACAAAGAAAAGAAAATTCGGTTTGTAGGTTTACTAAATCTGTGTACGGTCTAAAGTAAGCATCAAAATATTGTACAAGAGATTTGATTCTTTTATTATTAGTTTTGGATACAACAGACGTAGTTTAGATTATTGTACCTATTACAAGAGGTTTAGTGATAATGATTTTATCATTTTGCTGTTGTATGTGGATGACATGTTGGTGGTAGGTCCCAACAAAGATCAAATTCAAGAATTGAATACACAATTGGTCAACGATTTAATATGAAAGACTTAGGACTAGTAAACAAGATTTTAGAGATGCAAATCCACCGAGACAAAAAGGATAGAAAGATTTGGCTACCGCAAAAAAATTATTTGAGGAAAATCTTGCAACGCTTTAATATGCAAGAATGTAAACCAATTTCAATCCTACTTCCTATGAATTTTAAATTATCTTCAAGTATGTGCCCTAGTAGTGAAGCAGAGAGGATGAAAATATCTCAAGTACTGTATGCATCAGCGATAAGAAGCCTTATGTATGTTAGGATCTGTACAAAGCCAGATGTTGCTCAAGTAATTGCGGTGGTAAGTCCATTTATGACAAATCTGGGTAAAGAGCATTGTAATGCTGTTAAGAGAATCCTAAGATACACAACGGGACTTCGGATCTTGTATTATGTTTTAGAGGATCGGAACTCATTGTCGATGGATATATCGATTCAGACTTTGCAGGTGATCTTGATAAACGAAAATTTATTACGGAATATGTGTACATACTTGCAGGAGGAGCAATGAGTTCAGTATCTAAGTTACAAACTATTGTAGTTCTATCTACTACAGAAGTTGAATATATGTCTGCTACATAAGTATGCAAGGAAGCTATTTTGATCCAAAGGTTAATGGAGGAACTCAGACACAAACCGTAAAAAATTCTTGTGTATTGTGACAGTCAAAGTGTCTTACATATTGCAAGGAATCCAGCCTTTCATTTAAGGACCAAACACATTGGAGTACAATATCATTGTGCCTATGAAAATTCACACTAAAAATAACCTAACAGATGTCATGACAAAATTGATAAACACTAGTAAGTTTGAATTGTGCATATTCTATTATGGTCTATTAGATACATGAGCAATATAGATTTATAAAATTTACTAAAATTAACTTTAAATGAAAGATTATAAATTTAGTAAAGCTAATTTTATGAAAAAGAGAAAAAAAAAAAGAAAACTAAACAATGAAAAGAGAAAAATACTTTTTAGTAATAGCCATCAAATTTTGATGGCGGAAGAAGAGAAAGATTAGTAACCTCATATTACAGGTGGTTTATCTAACAGAAGTTTGCCTGTAAATTAAACTTTCTCATTTTATTTTTCATCAATTCAATTCAACAAGAACAATAGAAACATTTTAGTTTCTTTGAGATTTTTTCTTTTGAGAGGTATTCCCTTATATATTTAAAAAGAAGTGTATTCTCTCTTTGTCAAGAAAAAATATTATTTTATTTTGTTGTGATAGAAAAAAATTATAATTCTCAAATATAACTATTCAATTCTTTTCATATTTTATACAAATTTTTTATTTTTTATATCTATATTTTAGTTGTATCATTTATCATACCTAGCATAGACTGCCTTCTACCATGTCAAATTCCAAGAAGTTGGGCCAAATGGATTAATATTTTATCCGCCTTAAATAAATAAATGTTAAAAAAGTTTAACCATTTAACATATTAACTCATTGAAACTCACCATGGCTTATTCTATGGTCATATATGCTACGACAAAATAGTCTTTTGTGGAAATCAAGCTCATACAAGGACTAAACGATTATTTGAAAAAGAAAAAAAAAAGTTCTCATACCAAAATATGTATAGCTTTCAGCGCCATATCTAATTGATATGTCAAGACTCAGGATTTGGTTCTTTTCGATGCTTATTTTTAAATTCCATGACAAGTTTTGGTAGGAAGTTCTATGACATCAGAAGTTAATACAATTGAAAAGAACAAATCTAGAAACAACCTTGCCACTAGAACTAACCATCTATGTGCTAATTTATTCAGCACAAGACCGAGAATTTATTCCCTATTCATGACCTACATACCTAAGGTTTTCAATTCAACATAATATCATAAATTTCAGTGTTGCTGGTTCACTTCAATTTCAACGAATACCATTTCACTAAGCAACTTGACTACTTAAAAGTTAAAACTACCTTTTTTTTTTCTTCTTTCTTCTTTCTTCTTTTTTCTTTTTGGAGAGTTGTTGGATACTTAACTACATTTATATTGCTAAAGTTTCTAAAGGGGAGAAATGAAATCCACAGCTAAAAACTACTCATTAATCTTTGGCTATATTGTATGTAGATGTAGTAATTCTCAGTCAAAATAACAGAACTTAAAATATGACCTTCTACAACTTTCTCCCATTGATCATTTTGTGACATACATGATCAACAATCAAATTTCTAGGACTGATTCCAAACTTCTTCCTCTCAACTTCACAATTGCTTAAAACAATATACATCAATAAAAAAAAACTTGAACAAAAACTACTAAAAACTAGAAGTATAACATAGCAAAATACAGCAATAGCATGGCAATTAGGCAACGAAAAAACTCAGCTAAATTGCAAAATAGAACATGATAAATACTAAAGAATTTAAAAACATAACTGAAACAAGATATATGTGTGATTAAGAAAGAGAAGAGAAGGAGAATTTTCCTCCCTCACCAAATAAAAGAGGTCTTTTCATCTTTGAATTGTTTTTATCTATGTTGCAAAAGCGCAACGAACATGATATATATATAGGGATACACACACACAAGGCACAAGAGGAAAAGACACAGAATTTTCAATTATCGCAGCTAAAAAAGAGAAACAAAAAAGGGAGCATAATCCTTTCTCCTTTCCCCTTGCCCCTCCTTCCTTCCTATACATCCCACTTGCTATGATCTGATCCAA
>NC_029789.2:13487202-13512621 GCF_000816755.2 Arachis ipaensis | reverse complement strand
CTTGGCCTCGCTGTAAAGGACTACACCCATGATTGTAACGGCGAACCCCGTCATTCCCATTACCGTTACGGGGTTCCTGAATATCAAAACGGAGACCACAGCCGCCACTGCTGCTTTTGCATTTCCCAGAACTTGCAGGGTCAAGGCGCTGGTGTGCTTCGTGACCAAGAAATTCGTCAAGTTCACCAAATACGCCACCGTTGCGTTCCCAACAAGCAAGAACACGATGAACCTGTCCCCTCTCGCCTTCTCAAGCGTAACCGCCGCCACATTCCCTTCGATGTAGAGTGTAAATGGGAGCAGTATCAGCGCTGCCATTGGAGCCATGTAGAGAAGCAAGTTCATTGAGTTGAGCTTCTCCGATTCCGAACTCAACAGAATCCCCTGAACCACCGACTTCAATGCACGACCAGCAGTGGAACCAACGCAGACCAAGAACCCGAAGAGATGAAACAGAGGCTCACTGTTGCTTGCAACAACGATTCCGAAGACCACCGGCATGAGAGCCAAGTAAACCTCGCCGGATTCCTTCTTGCAAGTGATCAAGAAAGCGAAGATGGCGGTGAAGAAAGGCGTGGTGGCTCCAATGGCTTGGTTGAAGGAAACCGGTAGATACCTGAGGGAAGTGTTGCCGCAAACGACGGAGAAGCAGAAGATGACGCTGAGAGCGAAGATCTTAAGGAACTGCTTCTTGGAGTGGATGTGCTGCAATGGAACGAGCTCGAGGAAGTTGATGGCACCGTAGCTGTAGGCGGCGCAGGATAGCATGTGAAGCATTGTAAGGAAGATTGGGTAGCGGTAACCGTAGAAGCTGAGGAGGTACTTGTTGAGGAGGAGAACGCCGATGTTGGAGAAGTACCATGACGCGATTATGAGTGCTGTGAGGATGTTGGGGGAGATGGAGACGCTGTACTGTGATGAACCGAAGAAGAAGAAGTGGTGGGCGCCGTTGTTGCTGCGTTCATCTGCTGTTGGTGTGGTCGGAATATTCACGACAGAGTCGTTGGTTGTCGTGTCCAGCAACCTCGGATTGCTCATTCGACGGGTTGTCCATGTCTGTGCCTCCACCATCGCCAGGGCAAGGGCACGATGGGGATTTCAAAAGGGTAAAAGGGTTGTTGTGGTGTTCTGTTTTGTGCCCCTTCAGTCTCAGCTGCTGAGATCTGAAGATGGAGAAGAAAAGAGGGAAAGGGTTGTGGCTTATGAATGAGAGGGGATCTGATCCTACGGTCAGATTTCAGATTTGAGATGATGGAGGATTTCTGGCCGTTGGATTGGAGTGGGGCCCATGGAGGGAATAAAACATGAAGCTTTGGACAAATGGCTTTTGGAAAGTTGAGACTTGAGACAGCCACTGCCACCAATCCAGCTTCAGCTTAAGGTCTAGGCTGTCGGTGTGGCATCCCCTTCTAATTCAACTCATTCAAATTTAACAAACAAGGGTCGCCAATTAAATATCCAAGCATGATGCTAATGATGAAACCTTAATCTTTGTTAATGCACACTATTGTACAATTCTTAAGTAACAAATGAGAATAACAAGTATGGTTTGGTAGGACTAGAGTGACCACTCTGACTGTTGTTCCTCACATCAAATCTAAATCTAATGAAAGCGAGATAACATCTAATCGAGGTTTTAGGGATCTCCCTCTCACGTTCTCCTCACATGCTATGTGTTATTTGTGATTTTGTCCCAAATTTTCATGGCTAAACAAGGCATATTCTATTGTGCACCATGCGAAGATGTGAGGAACTAAAATCAATTTTAATGATTAAGTAATTTGGTTTTTTTTTTTGTGACTAAGTAATTTGGTTTAAATTAAAGAAAAAAATTAAAATTTTAGAAAAGAATTATTTTTGTCGTGATGAATGAAAAATCAATTTTAATTTGTCTATTAGTTGAAAATGATAATACAAATTGATAAACATAAATATTATTAAAAAATTATTAATTATAAAATTTGACTAATTCAAAGTTAAAAAATCAATTATTTGGTCAAAAATTTTAATTTAAAATTATTAATTTACAACTCAATATGCACATTGATAATATCACAAGTTATCATATTTGTAATATAATTTTATTATATACCAATTAGTATAAATAGGTGGCTTAGTTCGTTTAATTTGGTATGATAGAACATAGAAGTAACAATGTACTGAGTGAAAGAAAAAAATTATAAGATTTTTTTTTTGTGTGTTGTATTTTCATATTAGTTTTGGTACTAAGTTATTAGTCAATTTTTCGGTTATAGAAGATTGATTTTAGTACTTTGATATTTTTTTTTTATAAATTCTGTGGTGTTTTTATTGTTGTGTCTAAATTGTCTAAGATATATAATTTTAAAAGTAAAAAAAATAAAATATTTAAAATTTATTAAATATTATTTATTTATTTTTTAGTAAGTTAAGTACAATGTTAAAGACATCGTAGCATTCACCTTTTCTCTTTGTGTTTAGGTTGAATGTTTATACTATTTAGTTTAGTATTTCAAGTGTAATTAAGATTTCATTTTGGATGGAATATCACAAATTACTATTTTATATCAAGAATTTGATTTGAGTAGAATAGCTATCCGCATAAGATTTCTTTAGAAGGAATTTGATTAAAGGCACCACTTAAATAAAGATCTCAAAAATAACTTTATGGTAAAGATGCCTACGTGGCAAAATCTGAACCATACATTCTAAAGCCACACTTTTCACTTAAAATCATAACTTTTCACAAAGAAAAGCGTCACCTAATGGAAAAAAGTAAATTAGAAGATTTAAGAGAAGAAATAATTAAATTATCAAAATTAATAGATCAAAAATTAATGATTTTAACTAATATTAACTGTAATGACACCGAATTCTTAAAATCAATACAAAATAATTTTTCTCAAAATCTTTATTTTACTATAAGTTTTATTGAAGGACTTCAAAACCTGAAAAAACTTATTTTTCACACGGAATTTCTAAAAAATGTTACCATAGAAATGATTCCCCACATCTTTATCATACTTTTAACCCACAATTAAATTCTATAGTAGATATGCTTGAAGAAATATTAGTATCCATAAAATTTCAAAGAAATAAGGAAAAAGAAAATTCCAAAGAAGAAAATTTTCAAAATATAATCAACATAACAGATTTAAAAGTAAAATCACCGTTGAAATTATGAATATTGAAGAAAAATTAGAAGAAGTTACAATGCTTTTTAAACAATTAAAAATGGCTCAAGAAAATAATATTATGGAAGAGGGATTTCAAATAGAAGAAGAATTAGTAAATTCTGAAAATATAGAAAATGAAGAACACATCCTAGATTATTCAAGTGACGAAGAACCAGCAATTCCAATACAAGTAAAAAATGAAGTTGGAACATCTAAGGATAGTCAATCTCAATTTAAATGAGAAACAGGTTTTGATAATTATGCTTTTAAAAAAGGGTTTATAGATAAAGATTCAAAATATACAAAAATACCATCAAAATATGTTCCTAAAATTCAGAAAATGGAAGGAGAAAGAATGCTCGATTTAGACTGTAAAAAGAATGAAAAAAAATTTTCGAAAACTGGTTAAATTCCTTCTTATTAGAAGCCTTTACTAATCCAAAACTTAGTGAATTGTCTGGAAGAGATATTTGGAATTACATAGAGTTTCATACTAAAGGAACTATAAGAGATTATATGACATCAATAGAAAACCAAATAATAGAAGAATTAGCAACAAAAATAACAGCTTATGATAAGATATTATATATAATGATGATTCTATATAAAGAATTTTTTGGAAAAAATATTATAGATCATAGATAAGAAGTTTATAATAAAGAATATCAAGAAGCAAAAAACTATTTAGCTAACATTCACATATATGATCTATGTAATGTGGAGTCTTATATATGTGAATATAGAATACATTATTATAAATTAAAAGAAGAAGATAAAGACCATTATCTTAGTATGTATATAACAAAACTTCCATATCCTGCTAATGAATTTATAATGGGAAGATTTATAAGAGAAATAAATAGAGGGACAATTGAAAATAATTTTGGTGGAGCAACCTCTGCAATAAGAGAGGAAATAAAAGAACGTTGTATGCAAGAAGTGACTCAAAAAAGATTTGCAAATATAATTAGAATTTGCTGTCAGGATAATGAATAGATACCTCAAAAATATGGTCTTAATAAAATTTTTCAAAGAAAAAGAAAATATCAATTTAGAAAAAGAAAATACTATCCAAACTGGAGAAAAAAGAGGTATTTTAGAAAAAGAAATAACAATAAAAACAAAAGACAAAAAAATGACTATTGCCCAAATAAAAAAGAAAATTGTAAGTGTTGGTATTGATAAGAAGAAGGACACTATGCAAATGAATGTCCAAAAAAGAAGGATAAAAAGGATCTTACCAAACAAATAGAAATTGCTAAGTCTTGTTTCATGGAACCATTAGAAGAATCTGATGATAACTTAGACTATATTTTTGAATATGTCTCAGAAACAGACTCAGAGACTGAGTAATAATGCCACATTTATTACTATAAAAATAACAGAAAAGTTTATAAATGCTTTCATAGATACTGGAGCAACACAATACTTTGCTAATACAAATATAAATCTTGATTGAAAAAAATTAAAGAAACCATTAAGAGTTAGAACAGCTGACAAATCAATACATAAAATTGACCAAAAAATAGAGATGGCTGAAATTTTTATTCAAAATTATAGGTTCATTGTTCCATCTATATATATGTTAGATTCTGGTATGGATTTTATCATAGGAAATAACTTTTTAAAGCTATATCATCCATTCATTCAAGAATTAACATATATAGTTTTAAAAGCTCCACACGATTCTTCAATAAATCAAAAATCAAAACGTATAAAAATACCAACTACTATTATAGATAAGATCTTAAAATTTAAAATATTTTCTATATTAGAAACATGTTATTTAAATTTATACTTTCAGATAAATATTCCAAAAAATAATCTTGAAATAAAGATAGAAGAACTTTTAGATGAAATTTGTGCTAAAAATCCTTTAGATATTAAAAATACAAATAAAGAATTAGTAAGCATTAAATTAAAAGATCCTACAAAAGAGATAAATGTTCCGAATAAAATTCCTTATTCCGCAAGAGATAGAGAAGAGTTCTCATTAGAATGTAAATATCTTTTAGAAAAAGGAATTATAAGATTAAGTAAAAGTCCTCATGCGGCTCCAGCCTTTTATGTCGAAAATAATAATGAAATTAAAAGGGGAAAACGAAGAATGATAATTAATTATAAGAAAATGAATGAAGCAACTATTGGTGATGCTCATAAACTTTCAAGAAAAGATTCTATTTTAGAAAAAATCAAAGGAGCAACTTGGTTTTCATCTCTTGATGCAAAATCAGGATATTGGCAACTTCGTTTAGACAAAGAAACAAAGAAATTAACTGCTTTTACTTGCCCAACAAAAGAATCAACAAGTGTGTTGCTCTATGAATGGAATGTATTACCATTCGGATTAAAACAAGCCCCAGGTATTTATCAAAGATTTATGGAAGAAAATCTAAAAGAATTAAATGAATTTGTTTTAGTATACATTGATGATATACTAATTTTTACAAAACAGGATAAAAAAGATCATCTTAAAAAATTACTAATAGTTTTAGAAAGATGTAAAGAAAAAGGATTAGTTCTTAGCAAAAAGAAAGCAAGAATAGCAAAACAAGAAATAGAGTTTCTTGGATTAATTCTATCCACTCAAGGAAAGCTAAAACTTCAACCAAATCTATTCTATTATATAAAAATCGGATTTCTACATTTAATGATGGAGTTGATGTGGCATGCTTCTGAGAGTGTTTCCCGATTTATTTCTTTTAACTCATTAAATACAAGTTATTACGATAAACTAACTATATCAACTAATTGATTTGATTAGATATTTAAATATCATATAATTATTATAATTTATATCAATTTAATTTGGTAATATTTTTTAATTCATTTATTTTAATATTCTGTTTGTATTTTTTAATTTAATTCTTTTAATTTATTAAACCAAATTTATTGTGTGTGCTAATTGATTAATTTGATTAATTTATTAGTCATTAAATAATAAATTTATGAATAAAATAGCCAATTGAGATATTTTTTAACTAATAATTAAATCAAATCAAATCAAATAATATATATTAAGCTAAATTCAAATCATGTGAGCCAATGAGTATAGCTCAAATAGCATAGTCTCTCCATACTCAATTAAGAGATTGTGGGTTCGAGTCTCCTATCTTTGATAAAAAAAAAATTCAAATCATGTGAATTAAAGACTAAATTAAAATAAGATAATTTCTTACTTATTTAAGTTGAGTGCAATAAATACAAATTAATTTTGTTAGATAATCATAAGAATCATAACTTTTATTACTCTTGCTATTTCAACTCTTCTTTTCTTTTTTTTTTCTTTATGTATAATTTTTTTTAGAGGAATGCTAAGGGGCCAACAACTTTTGTGATTTGTAGCCATCAAATAGCCATCAATGATGGTTTTAATGGTGTGAGATTAGTGTGAGATTTCATCTAATGGCTCACTTTTCTTTGCTGGTTACATGCTGGTCAGAATTTAACAAAGTTGCTGGCCCCTAGACTTTTCCTTTTTTTTATATATAAATGTACCTAAAATGAGAAAGTACGGGTGAGTGTTTTATTGATTGTTTGTTTGATGAATATATCTCAATTTAGGCATTCTACTAATGTGGATGGAAGTTAACATGTAGCAATTCAAAGTGACTAATGTATTTTTTTTTATAGTATTAGATAGAAGAATATTTGTTAAAATGAATATACCCATTCTAATGAATTTTTTTTCAATTATTATATTTTTATGTTAGTCGTGTAAATTCTTTGAAGGTGTAAGATAATAAAATAGTTTGACTTTAATATTATTAGAAGCTAAATTTAATGGTTCAAATAAGCACCAGTAATTATATTAAAAAAGTAATTTTGTAATAATAATATGATTTACATATTAATTTTTTCGGGTAAATTCATTTCAAAATATAGAAATTAGACTCAATTACGCTAAAATTTTAAAGGTAATATAAAATTTGACAACAAAATTAACATTCATTAAGGAAATAAATTTATTTATGGCTATATTCTAATTATAAATAATAACAAGACTTATGAAAAAATATTAATGTCACTATTTTTATTAATTAAATAATAATATTAGGTAGTTGATAGTTTCATAGGCAGAAATTATTAAGTAATTACGTAAAAATAAGCAACAAACAAGCAATAAGAATTTAGAAAAAATATATTATATAATACCAATTTTATAATTAAAATATGTCTCATATCATATTCTCATATATTCTATTTATTATCTATTTTATTATATAAAAATCAGGTTTCTGCACTTAACGATGGAGTTGACGTAAGTACCCATCCCATGGAATAAAATTATTAATTTATCCTAATTTATATATACATAAATTCATTTCTTGAATTTAGTAATCCTAATTTATGCCTCCAATTCGAATTCTTTCTTTTTCTTTCAAACTCATTCTCAGCATCGATCCTCTCATTCTCTAACTCACTTTCTCTACCTCTCAAGTCCGTCACTACGCCGTTCAGTATCGTCCCAAAAAATTATGTTATGTTATTATATTGGAATATGTTTTTATGTTTTCTCCTTTTGAAATGTTATTTTTTATAACGAATATGTTATAAATTGTGTTGAATTATATTGAACTGATTATTTTATGATTATTATATTATGTCTTTTTGTGTTAATTTTTTTCAAAAGTTTACCGAGGAGATCTGCATTCCCTAAGGGGTAATTAAACAAGAACTTGCAATGACGGAGAAGGAATGGGGTATCTAATAACTAGCAACGAAGATCCAATCTGAGTTGATTTAAGAGGGGACGCGTGGACTTCATCTGCATTGGGCCTTTAAGGTAATGAACTTAAGTCGGATTTGGGACCCTAACAATGGATTTGAGTTGATCTTACTTGCACTGAGGTCTTACTAGGCCCAAATATATCTTGGATTAATATTTTGAGTCATTGTTATAACAAATACTATACTATTTAATATTATAACACTTAGTATATGTAAAAGTTGAATATATTTACAAGATATTTTTTTTATTGAAATTAAAAAAATGAGTCATTAATCAATTCTAAATTTAAATTTAAATTTGAGTAAAAAAATAAAAAATATTTTAAATTTTATCTCACTAACCAGAATTAATTTTAAGACAAGAAATTATTTTACACATCATATATATATATTGTGAGATAGTATAGTCATTTGCTATGTTTTAATGGTAAATATTTCCAAATAAAATGGTGTAAGAAATTAGAAGAAAATATTAATTTATTTTTCAATAGAATAAATTATATATTGAATAACAAAAGTTATTATTGGTTTCTCTGCACACTAGCTAATACTCAACGATGGTGTTTTGGTATACCATGTTATCAAGAAATATTAATCGATCTAATAACTTTTCTAATGACATAAGTATATGAATTTAAAAATTTAAAAATTATTTCATAAAATGTGTAGTTTTAACAAGTAACAATGTTGATCATATTGTTTTGACTTCAAGAATGAATACGATATCAACAAATAAAATTGTCCTAAGTAAATTTCAATAAAGACAAAAGTCCATAAGTATTGCTATTAATGAATATATTTAAAGATAAATATAAATTTTTTCTACGGATTTTCTAACTCGACAAGTCGAGGATTAATCCACCATATATTGATGCTCTATTTATTAAGGGTGAGATTCGAACTCCAAATACTTGTTTAAGTAGACAAATGAGATAACTGTTCAACCAATCTAAATTTATTAAAATAAATATTAATTATTTTTAATATTTTTAAATTATAAAATATTTATAATAATAATTACTATATATATTTTTCATTTAAATTTTAATAATTTTTTTTTATATAATTTTATGTATTATCCCGTGCAGGACACGGGAACATACACTAGTGTTTTAGAAAAGGTAAATTTATTTCCTAATAAAATAGAAGATAGAAAACAGTTACAAAGATTTTTAGGGTGTATAAATTATATTTCTGATCAAGAATTTTTAAAGAATATAACAGAATACACTAAAAGCTTATCTCCAAAAATAAGTACTAAAAAAGAATGGAAATGGGAAGAAAAAGATAGTATACAAATTCAAAAAGTTAAAGGTTTATGTGAAAAACTTCCAGAACTTTATATTCCAGAAGAAAACGACTACTTAATAGTGGAAACAGATGCTTCAGACATAACCTGGTCAGGATGTCTAAAAGCTAAGAAAGCTATAAAAAGTTTGGAACAAGAAAAAGAATCACTAGATTCTAAATATTCCCCAAAGGAATTACTTTGTAGGTATATTTCAGGGACTTTTACTCCAATAGAACAGAGATATACCACTCATGAAAAGGAAACTCTAGCAGCAATTAAATCTCTTAAGAAATGGAAAATTGATTTACTACCCAGAGAATTTACATTAAGAACAGATTCAAGTTACCTAACAGGTTTCATACGATATAATTTAAAAGTTGATTACAATCATAGACGATTGGTAAGATGGCAATTATTTTTGTTACAATATCCAATAAAAATTGAATATATTAAGGGCGACAAAATTGTTATTGCAGATACATTAACAAGAGAATGGAGTTCGTCTACAACGCATTAGATCAAGAAATTCAAAAATATGAGCAAGAACTCGAAAAATGCAAGCATTGTCAGCAAATAAAGACACAGATCCAATTCCTCAAGAAGGCCATTGAAGCAATGAAATCAACACAACAAGCAATGCAAACCCATCAGAGTTCAGCCAGCTAAGCATGGTGGACAAATCAGGTGAAGAAAAAATTTCAGAAAATAAAACAATTGCTGAAATTATTAAAAAATCCACCCAAGAAAAAAAATATTATGTAATTTATAACGGCCCCATGAAAGGAGTATATGATGCCTGGGAAAAAGCAGCACCATTCACACATCAATTTCATAAAGGAGGGTTTTTAACACTGGAAGAGGCAAAGGAATCCTTCAGGGAATATGAAGCTCTTCATCCAGAGCAAACCCTAAAAAGAGCAGATAAAGCTCCAATTCAAACCCAGAGAACAGGGATAATAAGAAACATTCCTACAAGGGCTGAAATCAAGAAAAAGAAAAGGGTCTGTAGATTAAATCTCAGAGAAACCCTTAATATAGTCCTGAATTGGACTGAAGAAAAAAGGGCAATTTTGGGATATTATCCTATTGCCAAAGAATAGCTAACAAAGCTGGTTATATTTCCAGATGCTTCCCCATCTGACACTTATCAGTTTTTCCAGTATGGATTAATTGATACAATTTTAATTTTTAATGATCTAAAAATTATTAGTGAGTTTCCTGCAGGATTCGTTGATGCAGTAAAGAGATTTAAAAATATGATTGACAATGTAAATCCAAGGGATATATCCCTAAAAATTTACAAACAGTCAACCTATTTTTAATGAAGAAGAAGAATGATTGGTTCCAGCACACCAAGTAATATTCATGTCCGTCTTCCCAGGAAATTTTCAACCAATTGATCAGATTCAAGATTTAACAATTTACAGTCATGAAGGAAGGCTAGCCAGCACATTAGCAAGGGTCTTTGAAAGAACTCAAAAAATAACGAAGGAATCTCACACAAGGATTAATTATAAAAGTAGAAATACTCTGCTTGTATCCAGTAAGAAAAATGAAATTGAAGAAAGGGAGATGAGACTCTTGGTGGAATTTGAATCAACATTCTACAACTTATCTGGACTTTTAGAAAAACTCCCTGAAGGGATAAAGAGGAATCTCTGCTATTTGATAAAAGACAGAGAAGACCACAAATGCCAGCTATGTGCCTCAGAAATATCTGAAAAAAGCAATAATAAAATAGAATCAACCCACATGATAAAAGAAGAGGACAATGCATCTGAAGCCCACATGATAAAAGAAGAGGACAGTGCATCCGAAGCATCCCTCAATATTATTGTATAATGACGTAAACGCTTAGGTCATAAGGCACCAACAATGTAGCTGGTGCAAGATAATAAACAATGACGTAAGCAATGACGTCATAAGAAGGGTAAGGATGAGAATTGTCCATCAGACCCAACCATTATAAATAGATTGCTTAGGCAATTGTAAGATCATCAGAAAACAGAAAGCAGGAGGCTAAGAGTACTCATATGCTAGGAGAGTAAGGAGGAAGCTGCCGAGGCGATTTTGTAGTCTGACAAAGAATTCCCTTAGGAAAAAATAGTTCTAAACTCCCCTCTAGAGTTAGTATCTACAATCTCCTCTCTGGAGATAAAAACACCTTATGTAAAATATACTAAATAAAGGAAGTTTTTCTCCAGAAAGGTACATCTTCATCCTAGTCCTTTTGTTATGAATTATTTAGAAAGTTTAGAATTAACAGAAGAATCTAATTATTATAGATTAACTGCTTTATTAGATAATGAAAAACAGGTTGTTCTAAAAACAGAATTAAATCTCAAATCAAATGAAAATTTTAATAAACAAAATCTTTTAAAAGAAGTTTTTAATAGAAAAAATATAATATACTATGGAAAAATTCAACTTGAAGCCCCTATAAAGATAAAATCTGCCAATGGAGAACTTGAAATAGCTTTGATAAATGATGAAGAATTGAATAAACAGACTGAGAAAATTAAGAACCAACAAAAAAGATCTAAAATTGGATGGATTCATATTAGTACTATACAAGTCTTAATCAAATCTACATATATGAAAGGAATTAATTCACCAATAAGCTTAGCAATCTGTGACAAAAGAATTACTAATGACCCAATAGATCAAATAATTGGAATTGTTCATGGAAACTTGGCAAACGTAAATGTTAAATTCAATGCCCATCTTGGATACGCTATACCTTTATCAACTGAAAATCTTGAAAGATCTATAAGCTTAGCTTATAAATTTTACAGAAAAAATCTAATGGAACAAGATGATGAACCATTTTCAATTACATATGCAATAAATTATGCTTTAACAAATAGCCATCATAGTATAATATTTAAAAACAGAGAAAGAATTTATGTCGATGAATTATTTCAGAAAATTGTAAAAACAGAAATACCAAAATATAAAGCTATTGAAAACCCAGTTCTATTATTAAAAGAACTATCAGGAAAATTGGTTTCATCGAATTTTCAAATAAGAGAATCTAAAATTAATAGCCCTTTAAGTTTATCTAAGCTAAAGATTAAAGAAGAAAATTCTGAAATAAAAGAATTAACAAAAAAGGTTGAAAAATTAAATGAAACCCTAAATACTAAATTATGACAATAAATAAAGAAGAAATATACGTAACCTATCAAGACAAGAAACAAGAGCTCTTTGAAAGAGAAAATCGTTTAAATTATTTACAGTTTTCTAAAATAAATAATAAATAATGAAGCATAAAAAGATTGAATAACCAGAAAATAAAATAAAAAGGAAAAGGGCGAAAAAATTAAAAAGTAAAAAAAAGGAGTATAAAAGGGAATTAAATAATCTTCAGATCGAAATTGATGATCTTATAATAAAAAGGATAGAAATAAGAATAAATATAAACAAGTTGGAATTAAACTTAAAAAATTTATAAATGCCTGGAAAACCATATTATGACTTAAAAGAATTAAAGCTGTTAAAAGAAAAAATGGAGAATGAAGTTGAAAAATTAGAAAGATATTTAGAAACAAGAGAAAGTGTAGAAATAAAAGAAGTTTTTGAGGTTTTGAGAAATTATAAAAGATTTTATATACAATAATCCATGTAAAAAAGAATATTATAATTATGATAGAAATTAAAACAGAATTGAAAAACTATAAATATGAAATCAGAATTATAAATATACATCAAGGAGTAATAAATGATCATATAACAAATACAAGAGAAATAGTAGAAATGGTCAATACTTTAGATTATGAATTTACAAATTATTTTTATCAAAATCCTTTAAATAAAGCACCACCAATTGAATCTATACAAATTATAAACTTATTCGAAACAAAATATGAAGAGTTAATAGAAATTTCGAAAAAGAAATTAAAAGAAAAGTCGAAATTGAAAAAATTGGTATCAGAGCCAAGTTAACGATTAAAGGTAACACTTTCTCTTTAAACAACACTTTTAGTGATACGCTTTTAAATCAATAACAACCACAAAATGAAAAACGTCTTTACGAAAAGATGAAAATAGCATCTTTACCGTAGCATCCCCTTTGATTAAAGTGGAGTAGCATCAGCAATCACCACTTTGTATTATAACTCTTTTAAGGTAGAGTGCCAACCGAAATTTGTAACTCTTTTATATTATATTTCTTTATAAAAAAAAATTGAGTAATGGACCAATTATTTAAAGATGTCATCCATAAAAATTGAGATTCAATAGTTCAATGGCCGCATAAATTTTAAAATGTGAAAAGTTTACATAATGGCAATGCTTGCATAACAAGATGTTAGAGCAATACTTAATTACAAAGTAAAAAAAATATAATTCAAATGTTTTTGCAAATATTGTTAAAAATTTATGAAATACGGATATTTTATTAAGTTATCATATTTTTATTAGTATTTGTGCATCATAATTAAAAATGATAGAATTTTTAAAACAATCATCAAAAAATGACTTTGAGGTGGATATTGTAAGAAAATAAAATAAATTTTAATTATTAAACAACTTAATTTAAATTAGAAAAAANTCAATTTTGATTTATCTACTAATTAAACATGATTAATAATATTATATATATATTTTCTAGAAAGTTTATTAGTTACAAAATTTAACTAATTCAAAAGTCAAAAGTTAATTATTTGGTCAAAGATTTCAACTTAAAATTATCAACTTACAATTCATAAATATGTAAATTGGTAATATCACAAGCGGTCATATTTGTAATATAATTTTGCTATCCATAAAATAGTATAAATCACATAATTTAGTACGATCAAAGTAACAATGTAGTGTGTATTAGAAAGAAAATTGTAAGATATCTTTTTTTTATGTGCTATGTCTCCAATTTATTTTGTATACCAATTTATTAGTCACTTTTTTATATTAGAGAAGATTGGTTCTGTATTTTTAGTATCTTCTCTTTATATTTTGGTTTAGTGTATGCACCGTTTGATTTGGTATTTCGGATAAAATTAAAATTTGATTTTAAGTAGAGTATCACAAATTATTATTTTATCTTGAACTGGTGTGGCAGTGAAATAAAACTTGTAAATTCTTATCACTATCTATCACGAATAAGTCGTACTTCACCTCATCGCGAATAACAGAAATTGAAATTTTATAAAATAACTTGTCTGTCCGTTTCATTCTTTAGAGTTCTAACTTCTGTAGTATGGTATTCTGAAAATCAAAAAATCTCGTAAAAGGACTAATAAAGACACTCAATAGATCCTTATCAGTAAATTTTATTCTTATTGATTTAAGAAATTAACTAAATTAATTAGTGATGACAAATATTATTTTTGAGCAAAATAAATAATTAGTGTTGATTAATTATATTCACTTATTAACTAATTATTTATTGTTGCAGGCCATATGTTTATAGCCCAAATGGAATAAATGGAATAAAAAGCAATCAGCAAAGAGTATTGGGCTGAAAGCAAAATATAGAGTCCAAGCAAAAAGCAAAGAAAGAAACCAAAGAAATTAAATCGGGCCAAGCATACCAATACCCGATCCAAGCCCGATCTGATTTCAGAAATGCAAATCCCTCTCTTTTGCTTAACCAAAAGCAACGTTCCTCTCCTCTCCAATTAAGTCAAAACATGGCATCAGAAAAGTAAGAAAGAGAAAGAGAGAAAAAGCTTCTTCCCTAAGCTAGCAACCAAAGAAGCAAGAGAGAGAGAGTTGAAGCTTGAAGCACAGAAGCTAAAACAGAAAATCCAAACCAAATCAAGCTTAAGAAAGGTAATCCATCTCATCTTGCATGCAATCAGATCTTCATCCCTTCTTCCCAACTCTCTGCTACATCCGAAAATGGCATTCAAGGAAAAGTTGTTCTCTGCCTCATTCTACTTCATATCTACGGTCACAAGTGATACTTGGGGACCAAGTAGTTTTTCAATGGCTAAGATCAAGTTGACCATGAGAAGATTTCTATGTTTACTGCTTTGTGGTTTTCGGCCAAGTTGAAGGAGTCAGAAGCAAAGTTTCTACTCTGATGATTAAGGTGAAAAAGTGAATCTGTGGGTTGGTGAAGTTCAAGGCTCAAGGTGTTGACCTTGGAAGAAGAACCAAGCAACATGCAAGGAGATAAAAGAAGCTTGCTGCTCATTCAGAAAGCAAGAAGAGAAAACCAGTGAATAGAGGTTTTGTTCTGAGAGAGCTCTTTGAAGAAGTTCAACTAACTGGACAGTGTAACCTAATCAAAGGTGCATTCCGCCAGTATGAAGAACTGAATCAGAGGCTTGCTAATCTGGTTTTTCGCATAGCACAGAGGCTGTTGATGAAGTCAATCTCCTTCATGTTTTACTGATTGTAATGTATTTTCAATGTTTATCATTCTGTAATTTCTAGTGAGAAAAGGCATTGTGAGAAAACTCAAGTAAAAGCCATGAGTGAAAAAAGGCTGAGTGAAACACTTGAGAGAAAAGCCTAGAGTTATTTTCAGATTTCTTTAGGTGTGTTTATGTCTTGTATCTTGTACCTGTGAGGTAGCCCTTTCTTAGTTGGGTTAGCACTAAGAGGAATAGTTAGGTGTTAGCATAGCCAATGTCAAGTTAGGTTAGAACTTGAGTGTGAAAGGATTGGGTCAATCCTGTGAAATTGGTGTATGTAATACTGTTAACTATAGTGAAATTCTTCCATGGTTGTGGAGGAGACTGAATGTAGGTTGCATAGCACAAGGCAACCGAACCAGGATACTTGCTGGTGTTAGCTTTTCTCTTCTCTGCTGTGTTCTGTTTTCTGATTTTCATGAGACAAAAATAAATTGTCTCATAAATTTCCGCTGCTCAGTTCGAACAGAATCAGAATCTCAAAGTTGTTTAAAAAGGGTAATAACAGCAACTTAAAAGGAAGGCATAGATTCAACCCCCCTTCTCTAAGCCTACCACAACCTTCAATTGGTATCAGGAGCTAAGGTCTCAAGAATCAAGCTTAACCGCTTGGAGCAAAGATCCAATGGCGAACAATCTGGGCACAACCACAGTTGCCTACACCCTCACTGAAGGCCAGTCAAACAACCGGTCACCTTTCTTTAACAGAAAGAACTATTCCTACTGGAAAGAAAGGATAAGGATCTTCATCCAATCCATTGACTACAACTTATGGAAGATCGTTGTGAGTGGTCCCAAGATCCCAACAAAAACAAGTGCTGATGGAGTGGTGACTCCGAAAGAAGAAGCTGAATGGAATGAAAACGACAAGAAGAAGATAGAGCTGAACGCGAAAGCAATCAACCTTCTTCACTGTGCTATCAGCTTTGAAGAGTACCGGAAGGTGTCTAGATGCAAGACAGTCAAAGAAATCTGGGAACATAAGTCCCATAACCTATGATGAGCTGAGAGGAAAACTCCTTGCCTATGAAGCCACACACACAAACACAGACTCAAAGAAAAAGGGAATAGCCCTCAAGTCACAAATAGAACCGAAAGAGAGTGAGTCTAGTGATGATATTTTAGATGACGAGCTTTTGTTTTTTGCTAGGAGATTTAAAAGGATGATGAAGAACAAGGGCAAATACAAGGGTTCAAGTTCAAAGGAGCAAAAGATAGACTTGAGCAAGGTGACGTGTCATCATTGCAAGGAGGCTGGACACTTCAAGTCAAACTGTCCAAAGCTCAAAAAGGAGGACAAAGGCAAGAAGGAAAGGAAGAGAGTACTCATGGCAGCTTGGGAGGATCTTGAGAATGACTCAAATGAAGAAGAAGAATCTGAAGGAGATGCAAAGAATGTTTCATGGCTGGAAACAACAATCTTGATGAGGTAAATTATTATGATTTGACCATTGAGGACTTGCATGTTATTATTGATGATCTCACTTTAAACACATCAAAACTGCTTGATAAATACAATGAATGCAGATTTGAAAGAGATGTGTTAAGAGCTGAAAATGAATTTTTAAAAGAAAAAGTGAAGGAAACTGAATGTGCTTTGGACATCATTGAAGAAAACAGATTTCTAAAATCTGAACTTGAAAAATTAAAAGGAAAGCACATTGTGGATCCTTCACATGAGTTAATTGCTGAAAATAAAAGATTAAATGATATGATTAAAAGGCTGAATGGTGACTTAGCAAAATTTGCTCAAGGTTCTAGTAACTTGGACAAATTACTCGCAAGTCAAAGACCATTGTTTGAAAAATCTGGTTTAGGCTACATAGCAAAGGAAGATGTATTTTCTAATATTTCCTCTATAAAGTTTGTGGCTTCTTCATCAAATACCAAAACCATACCAAACAAATCTGGTATTGAAAATGCTTCAACAACTGAAGAAAAATTTGATGAAGTATACACAAGTGAAACTGGGCCTTCACCAAAAACTGAACCGAGTTCAAACCGGCCAGGTTTGGGTTATATTTCAAAAAATGAGGCTGCTTTCAAGAAACCCCTTTTTTACAACGAAACCTAATTTTCGAAAGGCAAAAACATTCAAAAAAATTCTGGTGAAAATGCTTTTGCAAAGAGGAATAACTTTATTAAAAATCAGTTTGTCAAAAGAAATACATCTCCTCCAAGAACCAGAAATTTTCAAAGCTTTAACCATTTCAAGCAATATAACTCACATCAGTTCAAGAAGAAGAATCTGAAGGAGATAACAAGGACTGTTTCATGGCTGGAAACAACAATCTTGATGAGATTTGCCTAGCATCCAAGAACAAAAAGGACTTGTGGTACATGGATAGTGGATGTTCAAGGTACATGACTGGAAGGTCAACTTACTTCATCAAACTAAATAAGTATGATGGAGGTTTTGTGACCTTTGGAGATGATGGTAAAGGTAAAATCATTGCTGTTGGAAAAGTAGGTAATGAGCAATCTACTTTCATTGATGATGTACTTTTGGTATGTGGTTTAAAGCACAATCTTTTGAGTATAAGTCAGCTGTGTGATTTAGGATATTTAGTTATTTTCAAAAGGCTTGAATGTTGTGTTGTTAATGAAAAGAAAAATGAAGTGATGTTTGTTGCCAAGCGTTTCAATAATATGTATGGACTTACTCTTGATGAACTAAAGGATCAAAATGTAGCTTGTCTTCACTCTAAAGAATCTGAAAAGTGGTTATGGCACAAGAGATTAGGCCATGCAAGCATGTTTCAAATAAACAAACTTGTAAAGAAAGAATTAGTGAGAGGTCTTCCTTTGATAAAGTTTGACAAAGACATCACTTGTGATGCTTGCCAAATGAGAAAACAAACAAAAAGTTCTTTTAAACCAAAGGAGGATATCTCTACTAAAAGACCACTTGAATTGCTACACATTGATTTATTTGGTCCAACAAGAACTCAAAGCCTAGGTGGTAAACATTATGGTTTAGTAATTGTGGATGACTACACTAGGTTTGGTTGGGTTTTATTTCTTGCACACAAAAATGAAGCCTTTTCGGCATTTGAACCTTTTTGCAAGAAAATTCAAAATGAAAAGGATTTGAAAATCTCTTCTATAAGAAGTGATCATGGAACTGAATTTGAAAATAATTTGTTTGAATCCTTTTGTGAGGAATTTGGAATATCTCACAACTTCTCTTGTCCAAGAACACCACAACAAAATGGTGTTGTGGAAAGAAGAAATAGAAGCATACAAGAGATGACAAGAACTATGCTTTGTGAGAGTAATGTTCCAAAATTCCTTTGGGTTGAAGCGGTTAACACAGCTTGCCACATTTTAAATAGAACAATCATAAGGAAATTTTTGAAGAAAACCCCTTATGAACTTTGGAAAGGCTACCCACCAAACTTAGATTACTTGCACATCTTTGGATGCAAATGTTTTGTTTTAAATAACAAAGAAAATTTGGGAAAATTTGATCCAAAGACTTATGAGTGTTTGTTTGTAGGATATTCCACAACTAGTAAAGCATATAGGGTTTATCATCAAGATGCTAGAATTATTGAAGAGTCCATACATGTTACATTTTGTGATACTAACTTGGTGCAAAGCATTTTGGAAGATGGAGATGCAGGAAATCAAGCTCAAAAGGAGAATGAAACTGCTCAAAATCATGGAGAAGAAAATTCTGGACAAGCTGAATCAGAAACAGCAAATGCTGAAAATTCAAGAGACAATTCCATTTTGTCTCATGAATCTGAAGGAAATTCTGCAGCCAGCAGCGCACAGAATCTCTTGGTGAATGAATCTGCCTCCAAGTCCACCAGACCTCATGAATGGAGATTCTTGAAGAATTATCCTGAGGAATTTGTCATTGGGGACGTCTCTCATGGAGTGCAAACAAGGTCTTCTACTAGAAAGGCAAATGAAGGTTCAAACATTGCCCTTCTTTCACAAATAGAGCCTCAAAACGTCAAGGAAGCACTTAGTGACCCCTCTTGGGTTAAAGCTATGGAAGATGAGCTTCTTGAGTTTGAAAAGAACCAAGTATGGACTTTGGTTCCAAGGCCAAGTGGAAAGAAAGTGACAGGCACCAAGTGGATATTTCGGAACAAGTTGGGAGAAGATGGTAGCATTGCAAGAAACAAGGCAAGGCTAGTGGCACAAGGATATGACCAAGAAGAAGGAATAGACTTTGATGAATCCTTTGCCCCTGTTGCCCGAATGGAAGCCATAAGACTTCTCTTAGCTTATGCTGCTTATTGTGGTTTTAAATTATACCAAATGGATGTGAAATGTGCATTTTTGAATGGTGTGATAGATAGAGAAGTATATGTGGAGCAGCCTCCTGGTTTTGAAAATAAAGAGCATTCTAATCATGTTTTTAAATTGTCTAAAGCTCTCTATGGTTTAAGACAAGCTCCTAGAGCTTGGTATGAGAGACTTAGCTCTTTTCTTTTGAAAAATGGTTTTCAAAGAGGCACCACCGATACAACTCTATTTATCAAGAATTCTAATGATTCTTTTATTTTAGTCCAAATATATGTTGATGACATTATTTTTGGATCAGCAAATGAATCCCTTTGTTCTGAATTTGGAAAACTCATGACAAGTGAATTTGACATGAGTATGATGGGTGAACTTAATTTTTTCCTTGGGCTGCAAATTAAACAAACTGAAAATGGTATTTTCATTCATCAAGAAAAGTATGCCAAGGAATTAGTTAAGAAATTTGGTCTTGAAAATGCCAAACCCATGGGAACTCCCATGCACCCTAACTCTAAATTAGATAAGGGAGAAAATGAGAAAGATGTTGATGAGACTAGGTATAGAGGAATGATTGGTTCTCTTATGTACTTAACTTCCTCTAGACCTGATATTGTGCAAAGTGTTGGATTGTGTTCTAGGTTCCAATCCAAACCAAAAGAGTCACATCTTTCGGCTGTCAAGAGAATCATTAGATACGTTCATGGCACATCCCATTTTGGTCTTTGGTATCCTAAGATTGATGATTTTTCTGCAGTTGGTTATTGCGATGCAGATTTTGCTGGTGCTTTTTGTCTCATAAACAGGTATGAGACAATTCTGGGCAGATGATGAATGATCCCTTCAAATCAGCGTGTTCTGGGCTTATTGCTAGTGATAAATCATTCTGGGCCAACCTCATCTCAGATCTGGGCTGTCATATGTGTTTTCTTAAAGTACAACCTTCCCTGGGCCCAAATGTGAATGTTACACTCTTATTTTTTGTGACTTGTGTGTTTAAGTTTTCTTTAAAAATTTTGTTTGTTTTGTGGCCCGAAAAGTTCTTTTTGCTAACTTAATTTTTGTCTTTCAAAATTTAAAATTAATTTCCTATTTTAATTTTAAAAAAAATCAAATAAAATCTTTCTTTTATGAGGTCATGTCTTGTCAAATCTTTTCAAATGGTGATGCAGTTGCATGGTTTTGAAAATTTTCTTTTAGGTACGGTTACCAACACTCCCTCTCTTCCCTCCATAACTCCTCCTCTATCCCTTCGGTTCTCGCCACTACCCATATCACTCTCTTTCTTCTTAAATCAAAACCACCAAATGAGGAAGAAAACCATTGCTCACAAACCTCCTCGTGAAAAGCTGTATAAACTTCCATCCAAACCTTCCACTCGCTCACAAGACAAAACCTTCACCCCATCTCCTTCTCTTCCTACCTTGCCTCCTCGCTGTAATCCCATGGCTCGGACAAAGAACACTCCACGGTTTCCTGCCTCTGCCAAGCCAACGCCACCGCCGAAAGTCACACCTTCCAAGCTAGGGTCATCGAAACCGAGTTCATCCAAAGGGAAGCGACCTACAGCACCAGAACCTCCACCTGAGTCCACACAACCAAAGTATAGGTATGTTCCATCACGTTCACAAAGAGGTAAAACTCGAGTTCCTCTCACATCTGTTAGAGAACCAGACATTGATCCTTTTGCTCACAAATCACACTATATGACTTCTCACTCAGACTTTAACCCCCATCGTTTCAAATCTGCCATGAACCACGATTTCTATGAGGGAGTGATTCAGTATCGTACTCTATGTCCATCTTTTCTGGCTGATTTACCTGATTTGAAAAAAAAAAGGTTTTTCTTTTGTTGAAAATTTGGAATTTTTAGATTGGAATCACCTTTTCAAAATCAAAAAACCTGTATATCCTCAGTTGGTCAAAGAATTTTATGCAAACTTGACTTACCATGAAGGAAGTGTGCATTCGTATGTTAAGGGCCGAGACATTTTTCTAAATAATGAAACTATCAGTGATACCTTGAAGTATACTGATGTTGGGCCTTGTGCCTACACTTCGGTTAAGTGGGATGAAGGTGTTGGAATTTCTTATCATGATGCATTGGCTCACATCTGTGAACATGTTTCTCTAATTGATGGTATTACACCCACTCACAAAGCCCTAGGATATGAGCGTGCTCAATTGCACCAAATGGTCAATCATATTATTCTGCCTCAAAGCGGCTCATATCAAAGGGTTTCCTACACTGATACTCTTGTTTTATATGCCCTACTCACCAAAACTGAAATTTCATTTGCATACTTGATGGTTAGATATATGTTTGACACTGTTAGGAGTGAAAAGGACAAAGCACTCCCTTATGGCATGTTTCTAACTTGCATATTTGAGCATTTTGGTGTTGACTTGACCAATGAGAAATATGAAAATAGACATTCATACCTAAAGGGGGGTGGTTCAGTGAAACAGAACAAAGGACCCACTAGATCTGAAAGAGTCGTCCTAGATGATGAAGATGAGGATTTTGTCCCTGAGGATTCTACTGCTCCTTCCACTGAGGGTACTTCCATCTCTACTGGGAAGAAATCCACTCTGCTGAATGTGGTCAGGGATGTTGCTCAAGAATTTGTCTCTCAATCAAATCACTTGATTAATTTGAGCAAAGAACAAAGGAAGCTAGCTAGCAAGCATGAGAACTTTCTGAAGAAATCAAGGGATAGGATGGCTGTACTGATGACTTTCATT
This sequence comes from Arachis ipaensis, assembly GCF_000816755.2. Taxonomy (NCBI): domain Eukaryota; kingdom Viridiplantae; phylum Streptophyta; class Magnoliopsida; order Fabales; family Fabaceae; genus Arachis; species Arachis ipaensis. The sequence continues at coordinate 13,490,080 of NC_029789.2, read as the reverse complement.
GATAACCTTCAAAATGATGAAGACATTGCCACGGATGTTGAAGAGGAAGCTGCTTCAGAAGGGAATTGTTCTGATGCCTAGGATTTGTCTCATAAAAACTGTTGTTGCTGCTCTCTTTTTATCTCATGAATTCTGCTCCTTTAGTACTTTTGAACTGTTTCATTTTGGATGACTGTAATAACTCTAGATATTACTGCACCTTTGGTAGTTTAGTCAATACTTTGAACTGTGCTCTAACTCTTTTCTGCAGGATACAAGACTTTGTTTTTGTTGATCTTGTTTATTATCCACCCTTGATGACAAAAGGGGGAGTAATAGCAATAGGATAGGATAATAGATCCTAGTAATATTTTTGGGATTTTTGCTGCTTTAATACTTGAGTTTGCATGTTGAACAATCTTTGCTGCATTAATACTTGTTTTCACATGCTGAATCTGTTTGCTGATGTAATAGCTTGATGTTGGGCTGATTATCCCTTAGCCAAGATTAATGTATTTTAGCTCTTTACTGTGCTCTCTATAAGATCAAAGAAAAATAGGAACAAAGAGGAAAGCACAAATTCAGGGGGAGCTAACCTTGAAAAGGATAGGGGGAGCAACATAAAATCAAAGGGAGTTTTCTAAACCTGACTCAAACTCATTTCCTTTTGATTATTGCTTAAATCATGTTTGTCATCAAGGGGGAGATTGTTGAGTTAAGAAATTAACTAAATTAATTAGTGATGACAAACATTATTTTTGAGCAAAATAAATAATTAGTGTTGATTAATTATATTCACTTATTAACTAATTATTTATTGTTGCAGGCCATATGTTTATAGCCCAAATGGAATAAAAAGCAATCAGCAAAGAGTATTGGGCTGAAAGCAAAATATAGAGCCCAAGCAAAAAGCAAAGAAAGAAACCAAAAAAATTAAATCGGGCCAAGCATACCAATACCCGATCCAAGCCCGATCTGGTTTCAGAAATGCAAATCCCTCTCTTTTGCTTAACCAAAAGCAACGTTCCTCTCCTCTCCAATTAAGTCAAAACATGGCATCAGAAAAGTAAGAAAGAGAAAGAGAGAAAAAGCTTCTTCCCTAAGCTAGCAACCAAAGAAGCAAGAGAGAGAGAGTTGAAGCTTGAAGCACAGAAGCTAAAACAGAAAATCCAAACCAAATCAAGCTTAAGAAAGGTAATCCATCTCATCTTGCATGCAATCAGATCTTCATCCCTTCTTCCCAACTCTCTGCTACATCCGAAAATGGCATTCAAGGAAAAGTTGTTCTCTGCCTCATTCTGCTTCATATCTACGGTCACAAGTGATACTTGGGGACCAAGTAGTTTCTCAATGGCTAAGATCAAGTTGACCATGAGAAGATTTCTATGTTTACTGCTTTGTGGTTTTCGGCCAAGTTGAAGGAGTCAGAAGCAAAGTTTCTACTCTGATGATTAAGGTGAAAAAGTGAATCTGTGGGTTGGTGAAGTTCAAGGCTCAAGGTGTTGACCTTGGAAGAAGAACCAAACAACATGCAAGGAGATAAAAGAAGCTTGCTGCTCATTCAGAAAGCAAGGAGAGAAAACCAGTGAATAGAGGTTTTGTTCTGAGAGAGCTCTTTGAAGAAGTTCAACTAACTGGACAGTGTAACCTAATCAAAGGTGCATTCCGCCAGTATGAAGAACTGAATCAGAGGCTTGCTAATCTGGTTTTTCGCATAGCACAGAGGCTGTTGATGAAGTCAATCTCCTTCATGTTTTACTGATTGTAATATATTTTCAATGTTTATCATTCTGTAATTTCTAGTGAGAAAAGGCATTATGAGAAAACTCAAGTAAAAGCCATGAGTGAAAAAAGGCTAAGTGAAACACTTGAGAGAAAAGCCTAGAGTTATTTTCAGATTTCTTTAGGTATGTTTATGTCTTGTATCTTGTACCTGTGAGGTAGCCCTTTCTTAGTTGGGTTAGCACTAAGAGGAATAGTTAGGTATTAGCATAGCCAATGTCAAGTTAGGTTAGAACTTGAGTGTGAAAGGATTGGGTCAATCCTGTGAAATTGGTGTATGTAATACTGTTAACTATAGTGAAATTCTTCCATGGGGAGACTGGAGACTGGATGTAGGTTGCATAGCACAAGGCAACCGAACCAGGATACTTGCTGGTGTTAGCTTTTCTCTTCTCTGCTGTGTTCTGTTTTCTGATTTTCATGAGACAAAAATAAATTGTCTCATAAATTTCCGCTGCTCAGTTCGAACAGAATCAGAATCTCAAAGTTGTTTAAAAAGGGTAATAACAGCAACTTAAAAGGAAGGCATAGATTCAACCCCCCCTTCTCTAAGCCTACCACAACCTTTAATTCTCGTTCGTATTTTTTTTAATCGTATCTCTGTAGCGCACAAGAACTAGGAAACTATCCTTCGTAACCATTATGAGTGTCACTCTAATGAAGATTCAACATTCTACTCGTATTTATATAGGTTGAACACGTACACTAAATTAAATTATATCAATTCGATTTATGCAAGGTGATTATAAATAGTAAATTGAATTTAGTAGAGTCGATTTACCTAGTAGAATTGTTACTGAGTAAGTCGAATTCAGTCTATTTGATTTACTATAGTCCACTCAGTCTCTCGTATAAATCAAAGTTAACAAGATCGATTTACTATTGAAAATCCTAAATCGAATGTTATCAATTTGATTTACATGCAAATTCCTAAATCGACTTTATTAAATTCGATTTACATAAAAATAGAACTCCCGTGTAATGGTGCTTTTTTTAGAGAATTCATATAAAATTGAATGCCATCTAATTTCTTTATACGTGATTTGTCCTTTTTTATATGTCTTTTGTATATATTTTTTACAATATAATTTTATATTTTGTCATTTTTAATTAATCA
>NC_029789.2:13429493-13486974 GCF_000816755.2 Arachis ipaensis | reverse complement strand
CATGTAATATTATTATTTATATTTTTTATATTTAAAATCTTGGAAAGTAAGAAAACGTATTCTTGCTAAATATTAAAATTATACCAAAAAAAAATCATCTTAAGGAAAAATTCTTAACTTCTATGGCAAATAGTCAATCAGAATATAAAATGAAGGATAAATTATATTTTTTATTCCTAAAGTTTGACAAAAGTTTTAAAAATACCTATAAGTTTTATTTTGTTTTAATTTTGTCTTAAAAGTTTTCGATTTGCATCAGATATATCCTCGACGGCTAAATTTTCAAAAAATTTAAGACTAATCTAACAATAATGCATGAAAATTATGCTTAATTTTCTTGTGTTGAGGGTTGTTCTTATACAATTGTTGTTAAATTGGTCTTAAATTTTTTAAAAAATTAGTCGTCAGGAGTATATTTAACGCAAATCAAAAATTTTTGGGGACAAAATTGAAACAAACAGAACTTAGGAATATTTTTAAAACGTTTGTCAAATTTCAAAATATTAGAAGTTATAACTCATTTTCTAATTATTTTTACTATTAGTGTAACTTTTGAATTTGTCCCTGAACATAATAATCCAATAAAAATGGGGCACTCTATTGTACAGATTGAAGTGGTATAGAGAGAGTATAAATTCTTTTTATAGTTATTTTTTATTATTCAAAATGTGGGTCCTACCTTTATCAATCTCTCTTTCATCATATTAAAAGAAAAATCTATAAACTTACATCTTTACCATATAATTCATCTTTAAAAATACGAGAATAATTAAAAAAATGATTAATATTTTAATTGTATTCAAAATAAACATGTATAATAATTATGTTCTAGAAAATATATACACCCAGCCAAATTAGAAACTTATTAATACTTACTTGAAGGATGCAATTAGTATGAACAATTAGTGTACCAACATGGGCAAAGTGATCCCAAAGGTCATAATAAAAAGGGTTAAGTATGATTTTGGTTTTTAATGTAGAGGCCAAAAATTTATTTTATTTTTGACCTTTTTTTTCGCTATAAAATAGTCCTGAAGGTTTCAGTTTGTTTTAAAACCGTCATTTGGACCAAAATGTCCCTTCTCCTTCTTTCCCAAAATTAAGCACAAGCACCAGGAGAAGCACAAGCAGAAATATCAGCAGAAACACAAGCACAAGCACAAGCACAAACAAAAACAGAACTAGAAGCAACAACAACAATGAATCAACAATGTAATCAAGCAGAAGCAGGAGCAAGACAACAACAACAATAATAAATCACCAATGAATCAACAATGGAATTAAGTAGAAACAAAAATAGGAGCAGAACAGCAACAACAACAATAAAACAATATAATCAATCAGAAGCAGAAGCAACCAGAAACAACAATAATAAAAAATCAACAACATAATAGAAGCAGAAGAAATGGAAGCAGAAGTAAAAGCCGGCAAGCCACCCGAAACCGCCATTACAGCCATCACAGTGCCGATCCGCCATTAAAGCGCTGCAACCCTTTTCTTCTTCTCTCTTCGCGCTACCCTAGCGCAACCGTTACAGCGCGACCTCTTCTCCTCCCTCCATTCACCACCGAAGCCTTCCCCTGTTCTTGCCTTGAACCAAAATCCATCACCATCGAGCAACTCTGCCGAGCCTAGAGGAGCAGCGGCAAGATCCAGCCACCGAACGACGACGAGCAGCAGCGGTCCTGTTCTTTCCTCGAACCAGAACCCACCGCCATCGACCACCTCTGCCGAGCCCAGAAGAGCAGCGACGAGATCCAGCCACCGAATGACGATGAGAAGCGGCGGCAAATTGGAGCAACGACGGCTGATTGGAGCGGCGAGTTCCTTCCCCCTTCCCCCCGCGAATCCCTTCCCCCTTTCCCCCTTCCCCGTTTCCCCCTTATTCAATGTTTTTGTTTTTGGTTTTTTTTTTTAAATATTTAGTTAGGGGTATTTTTGGAATAAAAATTAAAAATTTAATAAAAAGAACGATTTTAAAACAAACTGAAACCTTCGGAACTATTTTGTAGCGAAAAAAAGGTCGGAGATGAAATAAATTTTCGGCCTCTACGTTAGGGACCAAAATCATACTTAACCCTAATAAAAAAGATATATATATGTTTATGATTCCCATTAGGGAGACAATGAGAAATCTTGACAATGTGTATAATGGGTTGGTTATTTAGCCCAATAGAAATAAATAATAAAAACCACTCCATAGATGACCTAAATTCAAAAATTCTCATTCAGTTATTTCACATCAAATTTTAAATCCCCCAATTTCAAATTTCAAAAAAAAAAAAAATAACCATCCAAAATCCTAATTTACCAAAGCATTTCACTCCAATACTCTCTTGTTTTTCAACAGGCGGTCACCCCACCTTGATCAATAATCATCCCACTTCACCACTGCTGCTTGGCTTGTCACACGCCACTCACCCTTAGTAAAAATATCCATCCACTTAATAATAAAAATAATCATCCGAATACCTAACGAATTGAACATCCAACATATTTTAATTATATATAACTAAATCCAATCCAATCAAAATAATCATCTACATAAAAATTAAAATAATCATCCGCATACCTATTAGAATGACCATCCTAAATTGACCATTAAAATAGAAGAAGGAGATGAATAATAGAGGAAGCAACTATGATCATCCAACAATTTAATTTTTATTAAAAAAAGAAAAAATGTATAATTTGACACATGAATCTTATAATTTGATGTAACCATAAAACTGGAGAAACAAAAAATGAAAAAAAAAAGCTTGAACAGAGAGACAAGCGGGGCACAATAGACGCGCGACGGGGAGATAGGACTTGCCGTCCGCGATTATGGTTGTCGGGAGAATGGCTTGAAAACAGCGACAGAGGACGAGGCACGTCGGGCTGACCGGCAGAGGTGAAGGCGGTGTTGGTGGGAGGCTGCGGCGGCATCGGTATGGCCGGCGGGGAGTGCAGCAGCGTGATGTGAGGACCAGAGAAGATGATGACGAGTTTTAGACGTGTATTGGAGGTTATGGTGAGATTAAAAATAACCGTACGTAGTGTGAATGAGTTTAAATGCTAATCCTAATTTTTTAAAATTTAAAATTTGAAATTAAATAATTAATGATCTGATTTTTAATTTTAATTTTATCTTCCTTTTTTAATCCTATTGTACATGTTGTATACTAAAATCATTGTCTCTCCATACTTTTTCTATGTTTACAAAAGGTCAAAGTATTAAATTGGTCCGTTATGTTTAGGCATAATCTTATTTTGGTACTTAGGGTTTAAAATATTCTATTTGAATTTAAAAAAGTTTCATTTAGTTTCAATGTAGTCCTGCCGTGAAGTCAAAGTTAAATAATTAACGAAACTCAGTTTTCAAATCTGAAAAACTCATAACCAACCTCTTAAGTTGTCGAGAGAAATTCTCGCAGTAGAGGTGACGATGACCTTGTCCTCGTTGCTGCTGTTGGCGAATTTTTTTGTGAAAAACGAAGATGATGTCCTCTATGTACTTGAACCAAAGCTAGCAGTTTGCAAAGATACATCTGATATTAATTTTATACCTCTCAAATTTGTACATCTTTTCCAAATTATCGATTTTGTTTTTGCATTATTGTCACATAAGATATTTTATTAATTATTTACTCTTAAATTCACAGTAGGACTATATTAAAATTAAATATATTTTTTTAAATTTAAATAAAACACTTTAAATTTTAAAGACTAAAACATAATCACGTATACCCTTTCTCCATCCCCAAGGGACCCCGACTATATATATATATATATATGAATGTTGTGCACAAACCTAAACACTAACTAAGGTTTTGGTATATATAACTTGCATGAATTAAGGTTTCTAATGTAGTTGCCAGCATGATGGCTATTAAGTTAGTAGTCTTTGTCCTCAATGTAATCTTGTTTTTTCCCTCATCACTGTCTCAAAGGGTAGCTAGCGAAGAAGGAAATGAGTTTCGAACATACATTGTTCATGTTAAGAAGCCAGAAAGTAGAATATGGTTCCATTCAATAGAAGGCAATAATAACATCAACAATCTCCATAGCTGGTACGAGTCATTCTTGCCATCTTCCACCATTGATACTGCAAGTTTAAATAGCCAGACGCGAATGCTTCATGCATATCGACACGTTGGTTATGCTTTTGCAGCAAGACTTACCAAAGATGAAGCACTACACATGGCCAACAAAGATGGTGTTCTCATGATTCGCGAAGAAAAGATGCTGCAGCTGCAAACAACTCACACCCCTACCTTCTTGGGACTGCACCCAGACGAAGGCCTTTGGAGAGAGACCAACCTTGGGAAAGGTGTGATCATTGGAGTTTTTGACACCGGAATATCGCCTTCTCATCCTTCCTTCAACGACCAAGGAATGTCGCCGCCACCGGCTAAGTGGAAAGGCAAGTGTCACTTTAGAAAAGGCTGCAACAACAAAATAATTGGGGCAATAACCACCGTCGGGTCCACTTATATGTCTGAGGCCGAACCCGTGCCACCTTTCGATGACATCGGGCACGGCACCCACACTGCCAGCATAATTGCTGGCAGTTTTGTGAAAAATGCTAATGTTCTTGGCCATGCCAACGGAACTTCTGTTGGCATGGCTCCTCATGCTCATTTAGCCATTTACAAAGCGTGCAGCATGATTGGTTGCAGTGAAGGTTCTGTTCTAGCCGCATTCGATGCTGCAATTAACGATGGCGTTGACATTATCTCTGTTTCCTTAGCCGGAGACTCTAAATTGTTCTCCGAAGATGCCATGTCGATCGGTAGTTTTGGAGCAACACAGAAGGGGATTCTTGTCACCATTGCAGCCGGTAATGAAGGTCCTGAATCAAGTACGGTTGTGAATGATGCTCCATGGATATTTACCGTAGGAGCAAGCACTATGGATCGACGAATAGTAGCATCAGTCAAGCTTGGAAATGGTGCAGAGTATGATGGTGAGTCTCTTTACGAATCAAAACTATTCAAGAATAATTACAACCCTCTGGTTCATCTTAATGGAGCACCCTGTAACAAAGGTCTATTAGAGAGTATGAAAGTGGAAGGAAAGATCGTGGTGTGTGTTAACGAGAAGAACACAATGAAGTATAAGCAAGCAGAAGCCGTGAAAAGTGCTGGTGGTGCTGCAATGATTCTCGCCAATAGTGATACATGTGGATATACCCTTTCAACTGAAGAAACGTACCCTCTTCCTGTTACACATGTGAGCCATGCTTCAGGGTTGCAAATCATGCGCTACATAGACTCATGCAAGGACCCTAAGGCCACAATATTGTTCAAAGGAACTATCACAGGTAACACATCTGCACCCGTTGTTGCTTCATTCTCATCAAGAGGCCCGAGCAGGCAATGTCCTGGGCTTTTAAAGCCTGACATTATAGGGCCCGGAGTGAATGTTCTAGCTTCTTCGGCCAATTGGAGAACTAGCTACAATGGAAGACCACCAGCTTTCTCAATCATGTCAGGCACATCAATGGCTTGTCCTCACATAAGTGGCGTTGCTGCATTGCTCAAGAGCTCTCACCCTCATTGGTCACCTGCTGTTGTTAAGTCTGCAATCATGACCACGGCATACACAACAAACCTTCAAGGTGATCCCATTCCTGACGAGAAGTTACATCCTGCGAGCTTGTTCGCAATTGGAGCCGGCCATGTCAAGCCTTCCAAGGCCGAAGATCCTGGACTGGTTTATGATATTATGCTTGATGATTACACTGCTTATTTATGTGGATTGGGTTTTACCAGCACAATGGCTCAGCTGGTTACGCATAAGCCTGTGAATTGCGACCTGATAAAAAAGATTGAGGCTACAGAGTTGAACTATCCTTCCTTCTCGGTTGTGTTGGGAGCTGCTGATTATTTCCCTAAGACCTACAACAGAACTGTTATGAATGTTGGTCAAGCTGATTCGCATTATATTGTGGAAGTTGTTCCCCCGGCTGGTGTACATGTTAGCGTGGAACCGCAGATTCTTGTGTTCAACGGCGAGCAACAGACGGCGAGGTACTCGGTGACGTTTACTCGGAAAACAGGAGAAACTATTAGTGCTTCATCTACGGCGCAAGGTTTTATAGAGTGGGTTTCTGATAAGCATTCTGTGAGAAGTCCCATTGCTGTTATTTTCACTTGATGAGTAAGTAATTGTAGTTTTCATATGCTAATGGTGTAATAATTGGTGGGGTAATCATGATTACTAGAGTTGTTCTGTTCTTGTTACCGTATAATATCTATGCTTAATTTGAAGGTTGGATTTGAATTGTTGTTTAAATTTTTATGTTTTCTGTTCTTATCCACCTGCCAAATCAGCCTAGACCCATTCTAATAGATTAGGCCTAGATTCCCCAACTCCTAAAAAAAAGAATGATTCTCAGAATCGCTATTTTGTTCGATTCAGCTAGTGTTGTCCGGATCTTGCTTCTGTACTGGTTAAGTAGTAATTCGTTTCAATTGAATCTATTTACTGAAACAGAACAGGGGATAACTAAGTTCTTACTAGAAGAAGAAAAAGTATAGGTATCACTATCTGTTAATTTATTATCAACAATAATTAATTAATAGAAAAATTTAGGGGTAAGTAATTTCATTAAATTCTGATCAGCATGTAACCAGCAAAGAAAAGTGAGCCATTAGATGAAATTTTACACTAATCTCACACCATTAAAATTATCATTGATAGTTGTTTGATGACTATAAATCACAAAAGTTACTGGCCCTAACACTCCTCTTAATTAATATATTTTAATTACAATTAGTATTGATATGTATAAAGAGATATATTCATAAAGACATTTTTATTAGACATAATTATAAAAAAGACATTTCTATTAGACACCTCCACAAAGACATTTTTATTAAACATAGCCATAAACAAGAGTTGACAGAAGTTGGTAGAATCTTTGTTGGTTACGTAATAAGATTGATTGATTATTATATTTTAATTACAATTAGCATTGATATGTATAAAGAGAATATCACATACATTTTCATTAGACACAGCCATAAAAAAGACATTTTTATTAGACACATCCACAAAGACACTTTTATTAAATACAGCCATAAACAAGAGTTAGCAGAAATTGGTAAAATCCTTGTTGATTACGTAGCAGGATTATTGTATAAAAAATTACCAAAAGTACCCGTAAAGTTTATGAACGTTGACAAAAGTACCCATAAACTAAAAAAATTAACGATGTCCCATAGAAGATGGGTTCCGTATGACAAAAGTATCCAAATCCTAATTTTTTTTTATTTTTTAATAAAATTCTCAAATTACCTCCACTCTCAATCTCAACTCAATTTTGAAATTTGGATCTTCTAAATTTTGAATTTCATTTTAGAAAGTAAAATGTGATCTCTCCCTATTATTTCATAGGTGGGATCAACAGAAAATATGAGAGAGAAATCACTGAAGGATGAGAGATCACAATTTACCCTCTAAAGTGAAAATTCAAAATTTAGAAGATCTAAATTCATTTTTCAACCTTCCATAACCCAACATGCACATTTAAAACTATTGCCATAGAATTTGAAACTACTCCTGCAACAGAAGAAATGAACATTTATGGTGGGAGCTCTGGATAGTAACGCGACAGAGGATTGCAGCGCCAAGATTAACAAAAGAATCAATTAATACAGATAAAAAAAAGAGAAAGAACCATAAAAGAACAATTTTTAATCGTTTCAGATGTTTTTTTTTCCCTTAATTTAGGGCTTTTCTTTGTGTGAAGGGATGTGATAAAAAAAATGGAAAAGAGTTTACCATACTGAATTTATCTGCTAAGAACCGGTCGAAGTCTTCTAACACCACCACCACCACTATTGATTTCGGCTTGGTCTATTGTAGGAGTAGTTTCGAACTCCATGACAATGGTTTTAATAGTGCAGGTTGGGTTATGAAAGGTTGGAAAAGTGAGTTAAGGTTGAGGATGGGGTAGTTTGAGAATTTTATTAAAAAATTAACAAAAAAATTAAGGTTTGAATACTTTTGTCATACGAAATCCATCTTCCATAAATATATCGTTAATTTTCTTAATTTATGTGTACTTTTGTCAGTATTTATAAATTTCATGGATACTTTTGATAATTATTTTTTATGATATATTTAGAGATAAATCCTTTTTTACAAAATTCTTTAGTGAATTACATGATTAGGATTTCTTACATTATAAAAATGTAACATTTTTCTAATTTAATTCCAAATATCACCATCTATAAACAGCTCCTTTTTTTAACCCGTATGCTTTTACTTGAATTTCAATTAAATTTACTATTTTATCTTTAATAAATTATTATATTACCATTTAATCTTTTATTTGTTGAAAATATTTATCTAAAATCTAAATATTTACACAAAAAGTTAAACTAAATTATAAGTCAAGTAGTCATTTATTTTTATGTTTTGAAATTATTATTAACAATAATATAAATTTTTGGGTATAATTTGAATAGTATATCCAAATGCAAATAAGAAAATCTTAAATAACCTCTGATTTGTACTAAAAAGCTACTCAGTGTGTGTGTGTTTTTTTTTTCTTTTTCTTCTGTCTTTTCGATCATCATTTTTTCAATTAAATAGACTGGGTTTTAAATTTGATTGCTGAATACATAGCAATCAGCAGTAGGACAAGAATCAGTAGCTAAGAACTAGAGTCTTAACATTAATTTAAATAAATAATTAAATAAAGATAATAGAGTAGTAACTACACACTTAACCCATGGTCTCCATCCTATAGAAACTACGAGATCACCCCAAGAATGCTTTTGAGATCGCAGACCGACCATAGAACTTTGTTTAAAAAGCGGAATCATACTTTTATAAAAAGCTCGAACGACCTTCAATAAAAAGGTATCTGTACTTGAAACCGACACCAGTGGATAAGTAGAAAATACCTAAGGTACGAGACAACTCTCTCTAAAGAACTCGGTAAAATAAAGCCGTATGATTAGGAGGGCTTCACAATAAAAAGGCCTAAAAGTTCAAATGAGCTGTTTTCCTAACTATATGCTTGTGGCGTGAAGGTGTCAAGTGAAAAGTTTGAGACTGAGCAGTTAAAATCGTGATCCAAGCAAAAAGAGTGTGCTTAAGGAATCTGGATACCACTGTCGGGGATTCTAGCAAAGTTGAATTACAATCCAATTGGATTTATCCCGTTAAGTGTCTGTAGCGTTTATGTATCTGATGGTAATACGGGAAAATAAAACGCTTTGGGTCACGGCCAAGACTCAAAGAGAAGCTGTGTTCAACAATCAAGAAAAGCTAAACTAAGAAAATTAAGAATACTATCCAAATTCTAGTTCCAAGGGATATCAATATTTCTGAACTTCAAAGGAAAGTGAGATGCCAAAACTATTCAGAAGTAAAAGGCTACTAGCCCCATTCAGATAATTGGAACCAAGCTTCATTGACACATGATACTTGTTGTATTTTCCTCTTCCGCTCATTTTATCCTTGTTTTTCTTTTGGTTGCTTGGGGACAAGCAACAGTTTAAGTTTGGTGTTCTGATGAGCGGATATTTTATACACTTTTTAGTACTATTTTCCTTATGTTTTTGGTCATGTTTGGTTAAGTTCTATTGAGTTTTAGTAGGTTTTAGTGTTAAAATCACTTTTTAGATGCTACTTTGAGTTTTAGGGCCTTTCCTATGCTCTTAGGTGATTTTGGGTGATTCTGGCAAGTTTTAGAAAAATCCGACTCAGAGATAGAGAAAGGGCTGCAGATGCTGTCAGAATCTGACCTCCTTGCACTCGAAAGAGAATACCTAGAGCTACAGAGGTCCGAATGACACGCTCTCAAATGCGTTGGAAGGCTAACATTCAGAGCTTTCCAGCAATATATAGTAGTTCATACTTTGATTTGAAAATGAAGGTCCAAAACTGGCGTTCAACGCCCCCACTCACCCCTGTCCGGCGTCCAACGCCCCAAGGGGAGTGCCAACTCGTGGAAGTCACCCAAGCTCAGCCCAAACACTCACCAAATGGGCCCGGAAGTGGATTTTCACACTAAAGACACTAGTCTATCATATTTCTGTAATCCTTAGTCACTAGATTAGTATAAATATATCAAAGATCACCACTGTTAAGTATCTTTGCCTTATTCGAACCTCTCATTGTATTTTCTTAAAACTTATGAGCAACTAAACCTCCTAGGTTAAGGTTAGGAGCTTTGTTAATTTTCATGGATTAATACTATTACTGTTTTTATTTCAATCTCTGTTTGATTCCATTCCAAGATGTATCTTCATTCTTCAACCAATGAATTGGGAGTGTAACGTAGCTGTCATCCTGATTCTACATGGGTTCATGTGATTACGTAGCAGGAAAGTGTTGAATTACAAGCTTGATTATACATATCTTAGACGGCTAATCCACGACTTCATTGGGTACTTGGAGACATCAGTGCAGCCGAGGTTGGGGCGATTAGGGCCTTTGTGATATAGGCTGGAATTGTAAAGCAGCATTCTCTGATTCGGAATATCCGACCTTGTCTGTGGCGTTTTGAGTAGGATCACCAAGGGACTATACTGCAGGAGCTTCACCCTCGTTCAGAATGGATGACCATTAGCATCAGCGTTCACCTGAAGTAGAGGAGATTGATGACCATTAGCACCGGCGTTAATCATTTACAGCTTGCCATGGAATGAATCATTCACATTGAAGTAGACAGTAAGAAAATTTAATTTAGAAAGATGAAGCATCTCCGAAGCCTCAACCTCTTTATCATCATTAATCTCACACCAATCAAGTAATTCTATTTTTATTTCTATCTTTATGCATTTTCTCAAAAATCAAAACTTTCTAATCGCCTGACTGAGATCTGCAAGATTGCCATTGATTGCTCAATCCGACAATCCTCGTGGGATTCGACCCTCACTCACCTAAGGTATTACTTGGATGACCCGGTGCACTTGCCAGTCGATCTGTGCGAATATTGCAGAGTTCAATTTTGCGCACCACCTCCATCATCTGTTGCAGCCGCCTGCCCATCCGATGGTCAAAAATTTTACAGATGACGACATCGTGTTGCCTGTCCCATATAAATTTCTCCTGCACAAAAGAAACATTTAAAATTAATTAATCGAAACCTAATGTGGTAAGCAAAATAAAAGATATAAACTAGATAATGATTGTGAATGTTTAGTTTTTATCGCCCACTTCTGAAACCATCGGTCTCTAGTATCAGCTGGGGCCTTCTTATAGCTCGGCCACGAATGGTCGTACATCATCTTGATGACGTTAGTCATCTCCTAAGTACATGCATTGTTGTTCAGCGCAAACCTATCAATGATTCATAAACAAACCAATCATAAAGTACTATTAGGATTTATGTTTTTTTAGAAATTTCGGCAAAACTCCCCTAAAACTCGGATTTAACCACCCTTCAAGGATTCCCCCAATCACAACAGTCCACCAATCTTTCCTCAACATTCATGAAACCAACCATTTTTCAAGAATTAATTCATCATATTTCAGGAATTAATTCATCATATTTCAATTTCACATTCATGAAACCAACAATTCACACATTCAATCTTCATTCACAGCCACAATTGAACCAGTTCTTATCAAACCTATATTAACAAACCTAAACGAACTAACCTAAATCAAACCTATCTTAACAACCTAAATCCACTAAAACTAGAATATTGAGTTAACTAAATTAAGCTCACTAACTAAAATGGTTTGCATCTAAAAGAGTTAAAATAGTACTGACGTCGAGGTGCCGTCAGGCCAAATGGTCATCCATGCGATGGGAGAGCTGGAGGGGCATCAGCTGGCCGGGATCCGTGCAATGATTCCAGCACCACAGTGTTTGTCACCGGAGGAGGCGTGGCCAACGTAGTCAAGTCCTAAGCGGATGGAGACAGCATCGTCGAGGTGGTAGGAGGCACGTAGTTTGGGTTAGGGACCATGATGAACGACTGGTCTACTATACCTGTAACACCCTAATTACCCTAAGCCTTACCTCATGCCGTAAAGCAAAGGTTAATCAAAGGTTACGACAGTTCTAAGGCTTTTACAATATTATATATATAAAGAAATAGTAATTCTAGAAGCCCGATGAAGGAATATGCTCAAAAATACAGTTACAAAAGTGCGAAATGTTCACATAAAGCAACAAACTTAAGGCATAAGATATATAAGATAAGAAAGCATAAATAGATATGCAAGTATAATAGTCATAAGAAACTAGCCTCAGCCCGCAGAGTTTAGGCCAATTAGTTATATACAAACACATACAGAGTTTTAAAAGTAAAACCAACATATACAATATATCTCTCTCAAAGTAAACCTCTAAGGCAAATATAAATACAAAAGTGAGAGAATTAAAACAAAAGTAATCAAAGGACTTCAAATGATAATCAAGATCCTCCGCTCTGTCATTGTCTCGAAACTCACCGAGGTAGGTTATGACCTGCATCTGAAAAACAACAACAGAATATGGCATGAGAATCGGAGGTTCTCAATATGGTAACAATGCCAAGTAATGTAAGATATAAGACTCCGAAATGCCAGAGGCAATTCTAGAACTTCATATCAATCATAAGATTCAACTTAAAGCATAACTAGAACTTAAAACCATAACTTTAAAACCATAATGAAATAGGAGAATCTAACTTAGGGATTTTCTACTCTAACATTTGCACCGCTGTCCTACAGCCTTTGCCAGCCTAATCTCCATGCGATTCCATCGCCACCGCCTTTTGAACCTCCTCAATTCCAGTAGAAAACACAAGTAATAACAATGCAAGTAAAGCACAAGTATAACATGTATATTGATGAGCGGATATTTTATACGCTTTTTGGGGTTAATTTCATATAGTTTTTAGTATGTTTTAGTTAGTTTTTAGTTTATTTTCATTAGTTTTTAGGAAAAATTCATATTTCTGGACTTTACTATGAGTTGTGTGTTTTTTTGTAATTTCAGATATTTTTCTGGCTGAAATTGAGGGAGCTGAGCAAAAATCTGACTCAGGCTGAAAAAGGACTGCTGATGCTGTTGGATTCTGACCTCCATGCACTCAAAGTGGATTTTCTGGAGATACTGAACTTGAAATGGTGTGCTTCCAATTGCGTTGGAAAGTAGACATCCAGGGCTTTCTAGCAATATATAATAGTCCATACTTTGCTCAAGGATACGAGCTTCAAACTCGCGAGTGCTGGGCGTTAGTGACAGATGCAAAAGGACGAAGAATCCTATTCCAGTATGATCGAGAACCAACAGATGATTAGCCGTGCTGTGACAGAGCATGTGAGCATATTCTTCACTGAGAGGATGGGATGTATCCATTGACGACGGTGACCCCCTACATACAGCTTGCCATAGGAGGACGTGCGTGCGTGAATCAGAAGACAGAAGAAAGCAGAGATTCAGAAAACAAAGCATCTCCAAAACTCCAACATATTCTCCATTACTGCATAACAAGTAACCTTTAATTTATGCTCTCTTGGTTATTCACAATTCAACTGATAAACATAATTGACTTCCTGACTAAGATTTACAAGATAACTATAGATTGCTTCAAACCAACAATCTCCGTGGGATTCGATCCTTACTCACGTGAGGTATTACTTGGACGACCTAGTGCACTTGCTGGTTAGTGGTACGAGTTGTGAAAAGTGTGATTCACAATTCGTGCACCAAGTTTTTGGCGCCGTTGCCGGGAATTGTTCGTGTTTGGACAACTAACGGTTTATTTTGTTGCTTAGATTAGGAAAATTTTCTCTTTTTGTTTAGAGTCTCGTATTATTGTCGTGCTAAAACTTTAGAATCCTTATTTTCTTGTTAAAATCTTTTTCAAAAATAATTTTTCTATTAAATCCTGTGCCAAATTTTAAGTTTGGTGTTTTCTTGTTGATTTCTCTGTGTTTTTCGAAAATTTTAGTTTGGTTTTCTAAAAATTTTAAGTTTGGTGTTCTTCCTTCGTGTTCTTGTGTTCTTGTGAATCTTCAAAGTGTTCTTAAGTTTTCCTTGTGTCCTGATCTTAAAATTTTTAAGTTTGGTGTTCCTTAGTGTTTTTCCCTTAAAAATTTTCGAAAACAAGGAGCATCAGATCTAAAAATTTTAAATCTTGTGCTATCTTATTGTTTTTCTCTTTTGGAGTCAGTAGCTTTGAGTTGAATCCTCAGCTCATTATCATGGTGCAGCAAAGTTGCCAGTATTCCGGTCTTCCACAGGAAGAACCTACAGAGTTTCTGGCACAGTTTTTACAAATTGCTGACACAATACATGATAAAGAAATAGATCAGGATGTCTACAGACTATTATTGTTTCCATTTTCTGTAAAAGATCAAGCTAAGAGATGGTTAAATAACCAACCTAAGGCCAGCATAAGGACATGGAAACAGCTGACAGAAAAATTCCTGAATCAATACTTTCCTCCAAAACGGATGACACAGCTAAGGCTGGACATCCAAGACTTTAAACAAAGAGATAATGAATCTCTTTATGATGCCTGGGAGAGATACAGAGAGATGCTAAGAAAATGCCCCTCAGAAATGTTTTCAGAGTGGGTTCAGTTAGACATCTTCTACTATGGGCTTGCAGAAGGAGCTCAGATGTCTCTAGATTACTCAGCTGGTGGATCTATCCACATGAGAAAGACAATTGAAGAGGCTCAAGAGCTCATTGATACAGTTGTCAGGAATCAGCATCTGTACCTAAGCAGTGACCCTTCCATGAAAGAAGAGGTTAAAACAGCAACTACTGAACTCAGTCCTGTGAAACAAGCTGCTAAATTCAATCAGCAATTGGACTTTCTAACAAAGCAGTTAGCCGAATTCAAAGATAGACTACAAGAGACAAGGATGGCTAATATACATATGGACGAACAGTTTAAGCAAACAAAGCAGCAGCTGTCAAGGTAAATAACAGAAGAATGCCAAGCAGTTCAACTAAGAAGTGGGAAAACATTAAATACCCCACCTCAAGGCAGCAAAAAGCCAAGAAATGAGCAAACCACCCAAGATTCACCTGAGGACAGTAAGAGCCCAGGGAAAAATAATTCTGGCGCTAAAACGCCAGAAAATTGGTGGAAGGCTGGCGCTGAACGCCCAGACCCTGGCCAAAATGGCGTTCAACGCCAGAAACAAAGCAGGATTGGCGTTCAACGCCAGAAATGGGCAAGGATCTGGCGTTGAACGCCCAAAATGGGCAGGATCTGGTGCTGAACGCCCAAAATGGGCACAATTCTGGCGTTCAGACGCCAGGAGCAGACAAGGAGCTGGCGTCCAGTTTCACTCCAGCTTCTAACTCTGGCACTCAATTGCCAGTGAGGGATCAGACACACACAAATGCTGATAACAACCCCTCTAAAAAGGCTTCTTCAACCACTCCTGTAGGCAATAAACCTACAGCAACTAAGGTTGAAGAATATAAAGCCAAGATACCTTATCCTCAAAAACTCCGGAAAGAGGAGCAGGACAAGCAGTTTGCTCGCTTCGCAGATTACCTCAGGACTCTTGAAATAAAGATTCCATTTGCAGAAGCACTCGAGCAAATACCTTCTTATGCCAAGTTCATGAAAGAGATCTTGAGTCATAAAAAGGATTGGAGAGAAACAGAAAGAGTTCTCCTTACTGAAGAATGCAGTGCAGTTCAAAGGATTTTTCAAAAATTGCAAAACCTCTAAGCAATCTGCTAGCTGCTGACACGCCATTTGTGTTTGACACAGAGTGCCTGCAGGCGTTTGAAACGCTGAAAGCTAAGCTGGTCACAGCACCAGTCATTTCTGCACCAGACTGGACGTTACCATTTGAGCTAATGTGTGATGCCAGTGATCACGCAATTGGTGCAGTATTGGGACAGAGACATGACAAGCTTCTGCATGTCATTTATTATGCTAGTCGCGTTTTAAATGATGCCCAGAAAAATTACACAACCACAGAAAAAGAATTACTTGCAGTGGTTTACGCCATTGACAAGTTCAGATCATACTTGGTAGGATCAAAAGTGATTGTGTATACTGATCATGCCGCTCTTAAATATCTACTCACAAAGCAGGATTCAAAATCCAGGCTCATTAGATGGGTGTTGCTTCTGCAAGAGTTTGATATAGAAATAAGAGACAGAAAAGGGACAGAGAACCAAGTGGCTGATCATCTATCCCGGATAGAGCCAGTAGAAGGGACGCCCTTCCCCTCTCTTGAGATCTCTGAGACGTTTCCAGATGAGCATTTGTTTGCCATTCAGAAAACACCATGGTTTGCCGATATTGCAAACTATAAAGCTGCAAGGTTCATACCCAAGGAGTACAACAGGATACAAAAGAAAAAATTAATTACTGATGCAAAGTACTACTTGTGGGATGAATCTTATCTCTTTAAGAGATGTGCAGACGGAATTATCCGTAGGTGTGTGCCTAGAGAAGAAGCACAGAGGATCCTGTGGCATTGCCACGGATCTCAATATGGAGGCCATTTCGGAGGTGAGCGAACAGCCACCAAGGTCCTCCAATGTGGCTTCTATTGGCCCACACTCTATAAAGATTCCCGAGAGTTTGTACGTAACTGTAACAGTTGCCAAAGAGCTGGTAATCTGCCTCATGGTTACGCCATGCCTCAACAAGGAATCTTGGAAATTGAGTTGTTTGACGTATGGGGAATTGACTTCATGGGACCTTTCCCACCATCATACTCAAACACTTATATTCTGGTAGCAGTTGACTATGTATCAAAATGGGTTGAGGCCATTGCCACACCCACCAATGATACTAAAACAGTGCTGAAGTTCCTCCAGAAACATATCTTTAGCAGGTTTGGTGTCCCTAGAGTACTAATCAGTGACGGGGGCACTCACTTCTGCAATAAACAACTTTACTCTGCCATGGTTCGGTATGGAATTCGCCACAAGGTAGCTACTCCATATCATCCACAAACTAATGGGCAAGCTGAAGTCTCTAACAGAGAATTAAAGAGAATCCTAGAATGGACAGTAAATGTTTGGTGTGTTTATCCGCGATCACTAAGATCATGGCTCCCAAAGGAAAACAACCCACTCCAAGAAGCAAGAAAGAGAGCGTTCCAAAACCACTTTGGAATCAAGGGAAGTTCTTATCTAAAGAACATTCAGACCATTATAATAAAATAATGGGTCTGAGATCAGTGATCCCGGAAGTTAGATTTGATCTGAAGGAAGATGAATATCCGGAGATCTAGGAGCAAATTCGAATCAGGAACTGGGAAGTCCTAGCTAATCCTGAAACGAAAGTGGGAAGGAATATGATCCAGGAGTTTTATGCTAATATGTGGCAGACTGACAAGCAAAAACTATCTGGAACTGCTTTCTATGAATATCGGACCATGGTCAGAGGAAAGATTGTTCATACCACCCCTGACAAGATCAGAGAGATCTTAAAGCTACCTCAGCTGAAAGATGATCCAGACTCCTTCAACAGGAGAATGATGAGAACAGACAAGGGCCTGGATAAGATTCTAAAGGACATATGTATCCCTGGAGCCAGGTGGACCACCAACACAAAAGGTGTCCCAAATCAACTCAAGAGAGAGGATCTCAAACCAATCGCCAGAGGATGGCTGGACTTCATTGGGCATTCTCTGTTGCCTACCAGCAACCGTTCTGAAGTCACAGTTAAAAGAGCAGTGATGATCCATTGCATCATGATGGGAAAAGAAGTGGAAGTTCATCAGCTGATCTCAACCGAACTCTACAAAATTGCTAACAAAAATTCTAAAGAAGCCAGGTTGGCTTATCCAAGCGTGATATCGCTGCTCTGCAAGGATGCTGGAGTAAGGATGGGAATAACTGAGTACATCTCAGTTGAGAAGCCAATCACCAAGGCATCAATGGAAAAACAACAAGCACAGGATGATCCCATCAAGAAGAAAACGTAGGAATTCCTCCCAGAAATCCCTCAATCTGAATATTGGGAGTATCTTGAGACGTCTGTTACCAAGATACGGGAAGCTATGGAACAAATCATAAAAGAACAGAAGGAACACAGTCAAATTCTCACCTATATGTTTAAAGAACAAGAAGAGCAAGGGCGTGACTTAAGGGACTTGAAGCGCCAGAAATTATCTCTTGCAGGACCAAGCACCCCAAAGATCAGAGGAACCCCCGTTCTCCCAGAATAAAGGTTGTTAATTTCCAATTTCTGCCTTAACTCTGTGATAGTGTCCTTTTAGAAGTTTACCTTAGGAGTCATATAGTAGTAATCAGTATCTATTTTGATTTTATCTCCAATTAAGCCATAGTTTATTTTTCTCATCATTTGAGACTGAGCGGTTAAAGTCAAGGTCCAAAGCAGAAAGAAGAGTGTGCTTAAGAACTCTGGACACCTCTAATTGGGGACTTTAGCAAAGCTGAGTCACAATCCAAAGGGTTCACCCAATTATGTGTCTGTGGCATTTATGTATCTGGTGGTAATACTGGAAAACAAAGTGCTTAGGGCCACAGCCAAGACTCATGAAATAGCTATGTTCAAGAATCATCATACTGAAATAGGAGAATCAATAACACTATCTAAATTCTAAGTTCCTATAGATGCCAATCACTCTGAGCTTCAATGGATAAAGTGAGATGCCAAAACTGTTCGGAAGCAAAAAGCTACTAGTCCCGCTTATCTAATTAGAATCTGAGCTTCACTCAAAAACTCTGAGATATCATTGCTTCTCAACCTATTAGTCTTCTATTTTATTTGTCTAGTTGCTTGAGGACAAGCAACAGTTTAAGTTTGGTGTTGTGATGAGCGGATATTTTATACGCTTTTTGGGGTTAATTTCATATAGTTTTTAGTATGTTTTAGTTAGTTTTTAGTTTATTTTCATTAGTTTTTAGGAAAAATTCATATTTCTGGACTTTACTATGAGTTGTGTGTTTTTCTGTAATTTCAGATATTTTTCTGGCTGAAATTGAGGGAGCTGAGCAAAAATCTGACTCAGGCTGAAAAAGGACTGCTGATGCTGTTGGATTCTGACCTCCATGCACTCAAAGTGGATTTTCTGGAGCTACAGAACTCGAAATGGCGTGCTTCCAATTGCGTTGGAAATTAGACATTCAGGGATTTCTAGCAATATATAATAGTCCATACTTTGCTCAAGGATAGATGACGTAAACTAGCGTTCAACGCCAGTTCTCTGCCCAATTCTGGCGTCCAGCGCTAGAAAAGGATTAAAAGTTGGAGTTCAACGCCAGAAATGGATCCAAACCTGGCGTTGAACGCCCAAAATGGCTTTATGAATGTGAATTGCTTAAGTCTCAGCCCCAGCACACACCAAGTGGGCCCCAGAAGTGGATCTCTGCACCATCTGTCATAGTCTACTCACTTTTTGTAAACCTAGGCTACTAGTTTAGTATTTAAAACAACTTTTAGAGACTTATTTGGTATCTCATGACATTTTAGATCTGAATTTTGTATTCTTTGACGGCATGAGTCTCTAAACTCCATTGTTGGGGGTGAGGAGCTCTGCTGTGTCTCGATGAATTAATGCAAGTATTTCTGTTTTCCATTCAAACACGCTTGTTCCTATCTAAGATGTTCATTCGCGCTTAACTGTGATGAAGGTGATGATCCGTGACACTCATCACCTTCCTCAAACCATGAACGTGTGCCTGACAACCACCTCCGTTCTATATTCGACTGAATGAGTATCTCTTAGATCTCTTAATTAGAATCTTCGTGGTATAAGCTAGAACTGATGGCGGCATTCATGAGAATCCGGAAAGTCTAAACCTTGTCTGTGGTATTCCGAGTAGGATTCAATGATCGAATGCCTGTGACGAGCTTCAAACTCGCGAGTGCTGGGCGTTAGTGACAGATGCAAAAGGACGAAGAATCCTATTCCAGTATGATCGAGAACCAACAGATGATTAGCCGTGCTGTGACAGAGCATGTGAGCATATTCTTCAATGAGAGGATGGGATGTAGCCATTGACGACGGTGACCCCCTACATACAGCTTGCCATAGGAGGACGTGCGTGCGTGAATCAGAAGACAGAGGAAAGCAGAGATTCAGAAAACAAAGCATCTCCAAAACTCCAACATATTCTCCATTACTGCATAACAAGTAACCTTTAATTTATGCTCTCTTGGTTATTCGCAATTCAACTGATAAACATAATTGACTTCCTGACTAAGATTTACAAGATAACTATAGATTGCTTCAAACCAACAATCTCCGTGGGATTCGACCCTTACTCACGTGAGGTATTACTTGAACGACCCAGTGCACTTGCTGGTTAGTGGTACGAGTTGTGAAAAGTGTGATTCACAATTCGTGCACCATATATCGAAAAATTCAAGAAACAAATAATCAGGTTATACAATTAGGCAAGCAATTCAAGTCGGCAAAGCAAGCAAACAGATAGAAGATGCACATGATGAATTTCTGTCCTATTTGGCTGTGATATCACATTGTCGGTTCAACTGCCAACTCGACACATCTCCATGGAGATATCGCCTTTTGGTCACGAATAAATGGGAATCCCCTGGGATACCGTGCCCGACACACGGTCCAGGGTATAGTGCCTGCACACTCTTGTGATCGGAAAGGATGCGAGTGGGATACTCTGCCACATACCTCACATCTCAACGTAAGCGGGATTAACCACCATTCTTACGCTGCCGCCTCCGCCACGACCTTGACAAGCGGGATTAACCACCGTCCTTGTCAGGTGCATAGCGTTTCAACAGTCTCAGTATAAAATAATAGATCCATGATTTTCAGAAATCATTTTCAATACTCAATAAGGCCATCATTTTACTCTGAGTCCCAAACTCTTCTCACCCATCATCAATCTATAATTCCACAATTCATCATATCCATCGTTATTACAGTACTCCGTCATCTCCCTCAACAAATCCTTTCTCAGTACTCCAGAAATCTATGGTTCCATCTTCTAAATTCATGTCAAATTCACCTATTTAAGTCACTAATTCTCCTCTATTAGTCCTTAGGCCTAACTACAAGATATTACTCTTGAACTGCAACTTAAGGAAGTTTGGAAAGTTGGAAAATCCTTGAAAACAAAGAAAATTATTTTTCAACAAAATAGGAGTCTCGCATACACAAGCCCCTGCCTTGCGTACGCATGCTGTTAAAAAATGGGTGGTCGCGTACGCAACCACCTGCTCACGTATGCGAGTGTCCCGACCCGAATGGGTTGCTCGCGTCGCATGTTAAAGTTCGCGTACGCAAGGGCCAAAACTCTGATAGCTCACGTACACATGCAGTTCTCGCGTACGCGAGATGCCCAACCCAAATGGAATGGCCGCGTCGCGTGCACTGTGTCGCGTACGCAACCCTCACCAGACTTAGAAAATTTTCAAATCTGCAGAATTTCAGTTTTAAGCACCAAACTTTAAACGTTCATAACTTCCTCTACAAAAATCCATTTTCCTCAAACTTTATATGAATTTAAAGCTCTTAAAACAACCTTTAATTTAAAATAAATTTCAACCAATTTTGAAAACTAAGGCTCAAGTTATAATCCGTCAATGTTCACTAAAAACTGGTTTTTACCAAAAGTTAACTAGGTTCTCAACTTCCAAAATTCACAACCAAACCAAATCAAAGCTCATTAAATTTCACCATAAAACACTACTAAATGCTATACTTTACCTTTCCATCACAATTCAACCAATTCAATATCTATATCAATCAATTCCTCCTCCATAAACTCAATAATTCCACAATTTGTACATCAATATTCTAATATTAACAACTTGAACAAAATCTCACCACTCATAAGCATCATTTATCATACCACATCAAAAATTCTCATAATTACAATAATTTAACCTCAACGTCAACAATTTCCATCACAAATCATCAAAACCATCACAAGCATTAATATAATCACATATTATCAATTTAACAATTGTCAACAAGCAAATTCATTCCTATCCTAAGGTCCACTAGCCTAAGTGTCCAGAAATATTATATATTACATAGAGAAAACCGAAACCATACCTTGACCAATTCTCAATATGTGCTATACACCAAATTTGTGTCCAAATCAAGCCTCCAATCACCAACAATTTATCCAAAGCTCCAATAATTCACAATTCAAGCTAGACATACATAATTTGTCATAAATCAATACCTAAGGCTCATAAAATTCAAAAATTTACAAAGTAAAGAGTTTTCTTACCTTCTTAGATGGTGTTTGGGGGATAAACCACCAATAGCCCAACCTTAGATACCACCTAATCAATCAAAACACAAAATTTCACCCAAAACCAACACCAACATTTTTGAATTTCTTAGGGCTGCAGAAAAGAGAGGAAATTTCAAAATTTTATCAACACAAGTTAAATGAAACTAACGGACTCGGCGAGAGCTTCACGTAGCCACTGACGGTATGCCAATCGGAGCACCATAGCTCGAGTTATGACTACTGAAAGTGGAGGATGAATAGTAACATTCCCCCCTTTTGCTCTCTTCTTTCACTTCTCTCTATGCAGCTGGGTTTGTTGTGTTTATGAGTATTGAGTGCTGAATGGGTTATGTTTGGAGTTTTATATGTGTTGGGCTTGGGCCCAACTTGGGCCCGATCCAACCCGTTAGCGTTTTTGGCCCATTTACCCTAATTTTGGGTCAAACCGTTAGAATTAGCGCCCGATTTTCAACTTTAATTATTTTCCTAAGTTTTTCTACCGTTTTTACTGCTCTCTCACAGTACCAGACAGATTTAAGCCGGTACTGTCGGCTAATTTATCGGTATGCATTTTTACGTAATTTTCTGCAGAAAATTACATTTTCCAACTCAGAAAAATCTACTGAGTCCAAAAATCATATTTAAATTTTCTAATTAATATTCTAAATTTTTGGATCCTATTTTGGGCAACTAAATTATTTACTTAAGCGGTTAATTAATCACGGTTCTTACATTCTTCCCACCCAATAAGAAATTTTGTCCTCAAAATTTAGTGATTACCTGAGAATAGCTCGGGATAATCCTTCCGCATCTCGGACTCCAATTCCCAAGTATGTTCTTCCACTCATGCTCTCTTCCAAGCTACCTTAACCAATAAGACTTCCTTTCCACGCAATTTCTTCACACTAGTGTCATCAATCCGCACTATTGTTACTTGAAAAGTCAAGTTCTCCTTTAGCTCAACCGATTTGGGTTCTAACATATGAGCCACATCCGATGTGTACTTACGGAGTTGTGACACGTGAAATACGTCATGTAAGTTAGACAAAGGCGGTGGCAATGCTACTTGATATACCACCTGCCCGATTCGCCTCAAAATCTCAAACGGTCCTATATACCTCGGATTCAACTTCTTCGTCTTAATCGCTCTTCCAATCCCAATTGTAGGAGTAACCTTCAGGAATACATGCTCGCCCACTTCAAATTCAAACAGTTTTCTTCTCTAATTCGCATAACTTTTCTGTCGGCTCTGTGCAGTCAAGATTCTAGCTCTAATCTGTTTGATCTTATCAGTGGTCTCTACTATCAAATCAGGCCCTAACACACTTGTTTCACCGGCTTCGTACCAACACAGTGGAGACTGGTACTTTTGTCTAAACAAAGCCTTATACGGAGCCATTCCAATACTCGCATGAAAGTTGTTATTATACGCAAACTCCACCAGTGGCATGTAACGGTCCCAAGTTCCCAGTTGATCCAAAACACATGCCTTTAGCATATCTTCCAACATTTTAATAGTCCGTTCCAACTGTCCATCCGTTTGTAGATGATATGCCGTGCTGAGACATAGTCTCGTACCAAAAGCTCTTTGGAAAGCTCCCCAAAACCTTGATGTGAATCGGGGATCACGGTCTGACACTATGCTCAATGGCACACCGTGCAACCTTACAATCTCCTTGATGTACAACCTCACAAATTCCTCCATATAGTAGTTCACTCGGATAGGCAGAAAGTGAGCAGACTTGGTTAAGCAATCCACGATCACCCAAACTGCATCAAATCCCAACCTACTCCTTGGTAAACCAGTCATCCATTGCAATTCTTTCCCACTTCCATTGAGGAATCTCAAGCGGCTATAACATTCCCGACGGTCTCTGGTGCTCTATCTTCACCTTCTGACACGTTAGACACTTTGACACAAGTGTAGCTACATCACACTTCATCCCCGGCTACCAAAACATCTTCTTTATATCATAGTACATCTTCGTACTTCCTGGATGAATAGAAAACCCACTGTTATGACCTTCCGACAACAACTCTTGTCTCAAACTTCCAACATCCGGCACATAAATTCTTCCCTTATACCTCCACAACCCTTCATCATCCTTAGTAAACTCTCCATGCCTCTTCTTTCCAATCGGTTGAAATAATCTCTGAAGTTCTTGCTCATTTTGCTAAGTCTTCTGAATTTGTGACTTAAGAGTACGTGAAATGCATAATTGGTTCAAACAAGCTTCCCCTTCAACTTCACCAAGACCCAACTTAAGTTCCGCAAACTTATATACTAACTCCTCTTCTTTGATCCTCATCCAAGTGATCGTCAAAGGCTTCCAACTCAAGGCATCCGCCACAACATTTGCCTTTCCGGGGTGATAACTCAGTTTAAAATCATAATCTTTCAGAAGCTCCATCCACCTCCTTTGACGCATATTGAGCTCTTTCTGATCAAAGAGGTACTTGAGATTCTTGTGATCAGAGAAGACTCTAAACCTCACTCCGTACAAATGGTGCCTCCAAATCTTCAATGCAAACATAATCGCCACCAATTCCAAGTCATGGGTTGGATAATTCACCTCATGTGGTCTCAGCTGACGCAATGCGTAAGCCATTACGTTCCGGTGTTGCATCAATACGCAACTCAAACCCTTCAACAAAGAATCACAGTATACTTCAAACAGTTCGTGCGTTTCAGGTAGAATTAAAACTGGCGCTGAAGTTGACTTTTGTTTCAAAGTCTGAAAACTTTCCTCACTCTCGGACGTCCACACAAATGGTGTCTTTTTCCTCATTAAGTTAGTCATTGGTAGTGCGATTTATGAGAAAACGTGAATGAACCTTCTGTAATATCTAGCTAACCCCAAAAGCTCCTAACCTTTGTTACCGTCGTCGGTCTTTCCCATTCCATCACCGTCTCTACTTTCGAAGGATCTACAACTATTCCACCTTTACTTACCACGTGACCTAAGAACTTCACTTTTCCCTTCCAGAACTCGCATTTGGACAACTTAGCATACACTTTCCGCTCCTTCAAAACTTACGACACAATCCTCAAATGCTCTTCATGCTCCTTTGCCGTTTTAGAGTAAACCAGAATGTCATTGATGAGTCCATATTTTTCTATATATTTTAACTTGATTTGGATGGATTTCATTACATAAACTCATACTTAAGCACCAAAATAGCATATTTTTGTGTTTGATCCCTAAATTGAACCTAAATGTGAAAACATGTGTTTTTGTGCTTAAATCGAGTAATTTAATTCCACTTTTATGCCATTCGATGCTGTGATATGTTTGTTAAGTGATTTCAGGTCCTAGAGGCAAGAATGGTTTAGTAGAAGTGGAAGGAAGCATGTACAAAGGGAGAAAACATGAAGAAAATTAGGAGGAAGCACACAGCCATGCGTGCGTGCACACAAGGATGTGTGCGTACGCACAAGGAAGAAATCAGCATGCGTGTGTGCGCACAACCCTCTGTGCGTACGCACAAGTGGAAATTCAGCGAAGTGTGCGGACGCACACATCTGTGCATCTGCACAGGTACCGGCGCATGCATCTATTAAAAAATCACGTGCTGCGTGGTTTTGGGGGTCTCTAGGCCCATTTCTGAAGTGCTGAAGGCTGGTTTGAGAGGCTATATTAAGGGCATATCAACACATAACAAAGAGAGCTCACTTGTAGGGTAGAAACATATAGTAGGAGTAGGACTAGTGTAGATTAGGTAATTCTCTCTTAGGGTTTTAATTAGGGTTTGTAGAATTTTATACTTCAAGTTTGATTTTGGGATTATAGCAATTGCATTGTAAGTATTTCTTTAATTTCTCTTTTACTCACATTACTTGTTCTACACTTTCATCTATTTCAATTTCTCTTGTCAATATATGCATGGTTTACATTACTTTGCAATTTTGAGTTTTGGTTCATGAATTTAATATTTGATGCTTATTTTATGTTTGTTGAGTTGCTTTGGTTGCTTGTTATCATTTGTGGTTCATAGCTTTCATTATTTTCCTAATTTTGCCATATTTTATGATTATGCATATTAGGTGTTTGATGAAATGCCAATTTTGATTATGGGGTAATTTTCACCCCTTGGCTTGGGGAAATGAGTATATGGATTACTAGAGCTATAATGTCCAACATTTAGTGATAATTCTTGGGTTGTTAGTTGTTATTGTTTCCCCTAACGCTAGCTTTTTACCAATTAATTTGGTAAGTTAGTTAGGATTTAAGGATTAATAACAATTATGCTCACTTGACTTATCCTTCAATGTTAAGGGTTGACTTAGTGAGATTAATCCATCATAATTATCATAGTTGTGGTTATGGAAGGAAGGGATTTCATAACTCATCCCATGCCAAGGTTTCATTTATGTTTTAAACCACTTTTTCATCAATTTTGAGGTTTACTTGTTCATATTACATACATAGTTCTTTTGTTCTTTTATTACCTTATTAATTACAATTTTGGCTAGTTCTTTTATCTCTTTATTTGTTTGCTTCCTTATTATTGAAAACATCCCTTGCTTCCCCACAACCAAAATTGTGTGCACTCTTTGGCATTAGTTTCTAAGGAAGACGACCCGAGGTTTAATTACTCTCGGTTAATTAGAAATTTTAAACTTTGATGTTTGGGATTTAAATTGCCGGTTTGGTCTATACTTGCAACGAAAGTTATCTTAAGTGTGAAAATCCAAATCAGTGCGAATCCCAAATCTCATCAGTCATCTATGAATACCACCACAAACTTATCCAAAAAGGGACGAAATACTTTGTTCATGTAATCCATGAACACAGCAGGTGCATTCTTCAACCCAAAGGACATCACTGCAAACTCGGAGTGTCCATTGCGCATCCTAAATGTAGTTTTCAGAATGTCATCCTTTTTTTACCATTATCTGATGGTAACCAGATCTTAAATCAATCTTGGAAAATACTCCAGCTCCTTGCAACTGATCTATCAAGTCATCTATCGTCGGCAACTGATACTTGTTCTTCATAGTCACTTTG
The DNA here is from genome assembly GCF_000816755.2 of Arachis ipaensis. Taxonomy (NCBI): domain Eukaryota; kingdom Viridiplantae; phylum Streptophyta; class Magnoliopsida; order Fabales; family Fabaceae; genus Arachis; species Arachis ipaensis. The sequence goes on along the minus strand of NC_029789.2, from coordinate 13,459,836 downwards.
TTCAACTGTCTATAATCTACCCAAAGTGACATTCTTCCATCTTTCTTCTTTACCAACAAAACTGGTGCTTCCCACGGAGATACACTCGGTCGAATGAACCTCTTGTTCAGAAGCTCTTCCAACTGAGTCTTTAATTCCGCCAGCTCTATCGGAGCCATTCGGTATGGCGCAATCAACACTGGTCCGACTCCCAGCACTAAGTCAATAGCAAATTCAATTTTCCTTTGAGGCAAAAATTCGGGAATATCCTCAGGAAATACTTCAGGAAAATACCTAACTACCAGAATCTGATCTAGTTTCTGTTTGTCACCTAAAGTATTCGCAGCCAACAATATATAACCCTGACACTCTTCTCCACTACAGTTCACCATAATAGAGTTCAAGTAATAACCTTCAACTATCACTGCTCCTCCTTCTCTTTCCGGCATAAACTAATCGATTGCTCAAAGCAATCCAACAATACCCGATTCTTTGACAACCAATCATACCCCAAAATCATTTCAAATCCAACCATTGGCAAACAAATTAAGTCATGGATAAATTCCCTATCCTCAAGTTTGAAAGATACTTGCCCACAACCTAACTTTGTCCCAACTGTCTGATATGGGGTATGCACATACAAATCGAAAGCTAATTCTGACATTTTCAACCCTAGTTCCTCAACCTTATCAAATGCAATGAAGGAATGCGAAGCTCCAGTATCATATAAGGCAATTAACGTTTTACCACCAATTAAATATATACCTCTCATCAACGGATCCGACTTTGTAGCATCCTGGACGTTCACAGCAAACACTCGCCTTTGGTGTTGATTCCGACCCGCATTCGGGTTCCTCCCATGAGTACAATCCCTCGCCATATGACCAGACAATCTGCAATTGAAGCAACCACCTATACCCAACTTGCACGAGTCATTCGGATGAAAACATTCACAATGATCACAAGTTAAATCTAGAGAAGCCTTACTCTGATTACCTCTCCCTTTGGCATGCTGGTTTTGATCATAATTATTCCTCCTAGAGTCTCTTTGACCTTGAGGTACATGTTCTCCTCTCTTGAAGTTTTGAGCTCTTAGTTGAAAGTATTTTCCATGCCCACGGTTAGGGGGTTCGCGGTGCGGTTTGGTTCGGTTTTGAAGGAAAAAGTCATCCGATTCGAAGCTTGATTTATGTGCGGTGCTGTTTGGATTGGATGAACTTTTTTTGGAAATCCGATCTGATCCGATTACAAGCGATTTGGATCTGCGGTTTTTTAAATACAAAATAATAACTTAATTTATAAAGTTAATAACCTGTCTAACAATCCATCATAATAATAAAACACAATCCAACATAATAATAAAACAAAAATCCCATAAAACATTATAAACCAACATGTCCAATTGTCCAACAATCCAACATATTCAACAAGTCTTGCTAAAATAATAATTCTTCAGTATCAAAATAACTAAACAAGTCTCAACAACACAAAATCAAATAACATAGCAAAGTCTTAATAAAAACATAACATAAAAAACTCCAAACTGAGAGGTGAAGCACTGATCACTAATCAGATTCATCACCAGAGTCTTCTTCATCTATTAGTTGAGGAATTGGCTCAAGTTCTACAATAAAATGTAATAAAATAAATATTAGTAAGTTAAACATATTATCAAATAGTAAAGTTAATCACTATGCAAAGATAAAATAAAACATAATATTAAAGAACATTACCTTTCTCAAGTTTTTCAAATTCTTCAAAAGACTCTTCAAGGTCAATTGGCAATGAATTGGCTCGAAACCAATTTTGTGCACAAATCAAAGCTTCAACAGTTTTTGGAGTAAGAGAGCTCTTATATTGATTAAGCACTTTACCTCCAGTGCTAAAGGCGGATTCAGAAGCAACCGTTGACACCAGCATAGCTTGAATATCCCTCGTAATTTGACTTAGAACAGGATATTTGTAATTGTTAGAGCTCACATTTCACCAAGTTAAAATATCAAAACTACTTGGATTAACTGGTTTCTCCAAGGACTCCATGAGATATAAATCCACTTCATTTGTGTTGACACTCTCACTTGCTTGTACATTATTTTCAAATGCTGCCGCAAAGCGAACATCATCAAAAGCACTATCATCCAGATCCACATCTTGGTTGTGTTGTGCAGATTGGTGTGCTTGATCACTATTGAGAGCAACCCTATAGCTGTTAAACAAGTCATTGAATACTTCCTTCACCTTACCACATAAGAAATCAGCATCCTCCTTCTCAAACAACCTTTGAAAACTCCACTTAACAAACTTAATCTTGTATCAAGGGTCAAGTACCACAGTAACAAAAATCATCATATTCATGTTCCTCAAGTTACCCCAATATTTATTATGCTTAGCCTTTATTTTTGTAGCCATACCTTTAAGTAATATGTCATTACTATCAGCCCAAGTCTTCAAAGAACTAAGAATTGAACAAAAGTGATGAAAATATGAAGAAGAAGTCACAAATGTAGAACCTGAGACTTTTTTGGTTACATCGGAAAAAATCTTCAAAAACCTCACAAATCATCTTGCATTATCCCAATCTTCATTCTTTGGAATGCCCCCTTGCATCATTACAAACTCAGCATCCTTCTCACTTAATCTCTTGAAGGCCTTTTGGAATTTTAAAGCACTATCAAGCATTATGTAAGTGGAATTCCACCTAGTGAGGATATCTAATTGCACACAAGAGCAGTCTTAGATCCTAGCCTCTTTAATGCAACTTTTAAACCTATCCATATGACTAGGAGAAGCACGGACATATCTAACAGCATTTCTAATTTTACTAATTGAAGAATGCATATCCTTCAAACCATCATTCACCACTAAGTTCAAGATATGAGCACAACACCTAACATGAAAATGTTCACCTTTTAAAGGATGTGAATTCCAATCTTCCATTCTACCTTTCAAGTAACAAATGGCAACATCATTTGAACTAGCATTATCAACTATGATGCTAAATACTCTACTTATTCCCCAATTTAAAAGACATTTTTCTATCTTCCTACCAATTGTTTCACCTTTATGATTCTTGATGAGACAAAAGTTAAGAATTCTCTATTGCAACTTCCAATCTTGATTAATAAAATGTGCAATGAGGCAAAGATAGTTTAGATTTTGTATAGAAGTCCAACAATCAGTGGTCAAACACACACTTTGATTTGAGTTTATAAGGACACTGACGAACTGGATTTTCTATCGGTAAAGAATTTTCTTATAAAAATATAATCGCGTTGGTAGTATAGTTTCTAAACCAACAGAGAATTCTTTCGTACAAAAGTTTTATTTGTCACTTAAGCAAACCCAATAAAAATAAATAACCGAAGTATTCAAACCTCGGGTCATCTTCTCAAAGAATTGTAGGGAGGTGTGATTTATTATTGGTTATGGAAAATTATATATTTTTGGCTTTTTGGAAATAAAGGGGCAAGTAATTTAAATGGCAAGGAAAATAGATTGATAATAATAAAATCTCTTGGCAAGGTATAAGAACTGGAAATCCTATCCTAGTTATCCTTATCAGGTGTGCTGAGAATTAGATTTTGCTCCCACTTAGTTAACCCTTACTAAATAGAGGAAAGTCAAGTGGACTAATTAATTTGATCCCTCAAGTCCTAGTCAACTCCTATGGAAAGACTAGATTTAGAAGAATCCAAATTAATCCGCAATCCTAATTTCCAATTAACTGCTGAGTTTGATAACTCAAGTGTTACCAATTTCTTAACCAAAGCCAAAGGAAAGAAAATCTATTTGAATGAAAATAATTTGGATAAATCGAAAACATTCATAACATAAATAAAATAAAATAATCTTAAATCTGAAATACCTCAAATTATATTAAATAGAATATTCAAATCTAACATAGAAAAATTCATAAATTAAATTGGGAAGATAAATAAAAGGAACATTGAACCTGTAATTAAAGAAGATGAAATCCTAAATCCTAATCCTAAGAGAGAGGAGAGAACCTCTCTCTTCTAAAAACTACATCTAATCCTAAAATTATGAATAATAAATGTATTCTCCCCATATCTTGAATGGATGGATTTCCCCACTTTATAACCTCTAATCTGTGTTTCTGGACTTAGATCTCGGCCGAAAAGAGGTTCAGAAATCGCTAGGAGCATTTTCTGCAATTTCTGCATGTGGCGTCTGTCACGCGTTCGTGTGGGTCACGCGTTCGCGTCATCTGGGAGTTTTCCTTGTCACGCGTACGCGTCATTCACTCGTACGCGTCATTTGCGTTCTGCTCAAGGCAAGCGTCCGCGTTGTTCACGCGTGCGCGTCGCTTGCGTTTTGCGCTAGGCACGCGTCCGCGTCATCCATGCGTTCGCGTCGCTGCCTTTTCTTCAAAACTTCATTTTTGTGCTTTCCTTCTATTTTTGTATGTTTCCTTTATGTCTTCTAAGCCATTCCTGCCCTATGAAACCTAAAAATACTTAACACACAAATCACGGTATCGAATGGTAATAAAGGATAATTAAATTTAATATTTTTAAAGTATAGGAAACATGTTTTCAAACATATCATAAAATAAGGAAGGGAAAATAAAACCATGCAATTTACATGAATAAGTGGGTGAAAGATTGATGAAAACACTCAATTTAAGCACAAGATGAATCATGAAATAGGGGTTTATCAACCTCCCCACACTTAAACAATAGCATGTCCTCATGCTAAATCCAAGAGAGAGAATAAAGGTAAAGTGGTGGAATCTTATGCAATACAATCTATTCTAAATGCAATCTACCTAACTGAATCATGCAATTCTACTTATCATCCACCTATATATAATAAGTTTACATGTGGTTAGTTTGCTTCATATTCTCAAGGAATCATATATGTACAATTAAGGCCAAACCATATTAAAACATGTTCACAATTGAGTTGGGTTAAAATATTTCACAAACTTGCAAGACATTTTTAACAATTTAAACATGGATATATGGGAATAAGCTATTGAACCCGCACTGGATTTGTGTTTACTCTCTAGTCACTCAGCGTTTGGGGTTAATCACTCCATTCTTTTCTATTCATGCTTTCTAAAACTTTGTTCTTCATCTAACCAATCAACAAATATATAATGTATACATACAAACATCATAAGGTCTTTTTAAGGTTGTAATGGGGCCAAGGTGAAGGTAAGGGTATATATAAGGTTAAGTGAGCTATAAGTTGAATCCTTAATTAGTCTAAGATCTCACCTAACATATACATACTCTAAAAAAAATTTTAGAATTTCTGCTTAGCTACCCAATTTTTCACTTTTGTGTCACATACTCATGTGCCAATTTATTTTTAATTTTCTTCCATGTGCATTGATTTCTCTACTAAACTTATTATTGGGGTAATTTTGTCCCCTTATTTATTTAAGAAGGATTTTTTTATATAACATAAACATAACATTTTCAATGCACATGGTATTTTCATTTAATTTGGTTTCACATGAGCATGCTCCCAAATTTCTGATTATTCTTATTAATTCTTTCCTATCAACCCATGTTTCCATAGATTTTTCCCACACTAGTTGATACATAACCTCTATCTTAAGCTAACCAAGGATTCAACTGGGGATTTTTAATTTATTTTTCTGCTTAAGGCTAGTGATGTGGTTATAAAACAAAAAGGGGGTTAAATGGCTCAAGGGGGCTTAACAAGGGTGATGTAGGAGGTAGGCTTATTTGGGATAAGTGAGAAAAAATTCAAATGATGGCCTCAATCATATGCGGGTATGTATCTACATTCTATATTGGACATATAGATTAAAACAAAGTAAAGATTACAAGCATAGAAAAGAATGCGAAACACACAGGAATGAAATTTATGGTTGAATGTAACCATACAATTAAGCTCAAAAACTCACAGGTTGTGTGTTCTTTTGCTCAAAAGCCATATATCAGTTATGTATGTCATGCAAGTAGAAATCAAGGGTTCCCATTATTCTCAATGTGAATCTTAGGATGGCTCTTAACATCTTAGTGTACTTCCTTGAAGAAATGTTGTTAACTAACTCACATTTATTGCTATATATATATATATATATATATATATATACAGTGTATGGATTGTTGTGATTCTGTTATACTAAAGTCTCTAGTTTACTCTTTTTATTTTCAATTAATCCAAATTATCATATGCTAAAAGGGTAAACTAAACTAATTAATTCATATATTCTATATCACAACTTAATAAGCTAAAAGTACAAACTAAACTAAATATCTAAGATATATATATAAACTAAAGTGTAAAATATAGAAACAAAATAAAAATACAGCAAAAGAAAAATGTGCAAGTACTAAAAGATAAATAAAATAAAATAAACTAAAGTGACTTTCAAGATTGCTAGTACCATTTTTATGTGAATCAGCCGCATAAGATGTTCCACACCACTTATATATAGCCCTAGGTTTGGGACCACTTTCATCTTTTTTAAAATGTTCCCAAGTCCAAGATCTAGGTCTAACAAGTTTTTTAGTGTTACCTGTACCTTGTTCCTCAGACTGGCCAGGATTAGGTGACTCATCAGCAACATTTTCTTTGCCTCTCCTCCTCTTAGATCTAGTTCCTTCATTATCTGATCACTGCACGGTGGCAGTGGCGGCAGCGATGGTGGAGGCATTGACTGCGGCTGCGACTACGTATGAGTTTGTGGCTGCGACTGCGACTGTGGAGGCGGCATTGACTCTGACTGTCCTGAAGATCTGACTGATTCAAAAGTGGATGGAGTAGCACTGGTAAATCTTGGATCGCTACTTTGAACATCCTGTGATAACAAAGAATAATTAATCAGTTTATGTTATTTTAATATTTTTCTCAATTAATCAACAACTTAACATATTGAGTTGTTACCAACATACACATTACACTGATGCACGGAAATTTGTCTCTCAACAAATCTCCCTTTGGCAAGTATACCGAATTGTCGTCAAGTAAAAACTCACAATAGAGTGAGGTCGAATCCCACAGGGATTAATTGGTCAAGCAACTTTAATTGGAGGAATGTTCTAGTTGAGCTAAGCAAAAGTTGATTTGAGAATTGCAGAAAATTAAATGGCGGGAAAGTAAATAGCAGAAAATGTAAATGCTGGAAATAAAGAACTGAATATAAATGACATAAAGTAAATTGCGGAATCTTAAATGGGGATTTGGGGGATTTAGCATAAAAGTAAATGGCAGAAAGTAAAGAGAATGGGTAAGATCAGAAATGGGGAATTCATTGGGCTTAGGAGATGTTGCATTCTCCGGATCAAGTTCATTTTCATCTCTTTCTCAATCAATGCATTTATTGATCTCCTTGGCAATCTTAAGTGATTGAATTCCAATTCCTTGGTAATTCAATCTCTCAAATCTTGATCAATAGCCAATTCCTTGGTCTAATTGCTCATGAGAAGAGATGAAGCATGGTAACTGATTATACCACATGTATTTCCAAATCAAAGTATTAGGAGAATTATATGTCACTATATCCGTCCAAACCCCAATTTGGTCCAACATGAGAAAGCATTTCTAGCATGATCTCTTCATTCCTTTTCCAAGGTTCCGAAGAGATCCAAGTATGAATAGCTTCTTTTCCAAGACAACTACCCAATTGGATGAAGATTGAAAGCTTTCTAGTAAAATCAAGAGAAAAGAAAGAAGAAGAATAATGAAAACTATTATTGATCCATCAAATTACAACAGAGCTCCCTAACCTAATGAATTGGGTTTAGTTGTTCATAGCTCTGGGAATGGAAAGCAAAGATGGAAAATACATTCTCAAAGTAAAACTAGAAGTTGCAGAGAAAGTAAAATTATACAGAGAGTAGTTCTCCCAAAATGCTCTCCCCCAAAAGCTCTCTCTAGTTCAAAACTACTCCTATATATACTACTCTTCTGATCTTCCAGTTGGCTCTTCAAGTCTTGGATATGGGCCTTTGGATCTTGAGTTAAAGCAGTTTGGAATCTTCAATGGGCTCAGCTTTACTTGCAGAGAAAGTGTGAAGTAGGCATGGACTTTAGCTAGGACGTTAGTGGTGTTAACGTTAATTGAAAATGTGGGTTCGAGAACGTTAGTGACGATCACCTTTTTCACTAACGTTTCAACCCAAAAATGATCCACGTTAACTTCAACGTTAGTGACATTAATGTGACCACTAACGTTGCCTCTTGGTCCATCGCAAGCGTTATTGGCGTTCACCTTTGCCAATAACGTTGCCCTTAGCCCCTCCTTTCCTCACGTTAGAGTTCACGTTATTATAACTAACGTGGCTTTTAACGTGGGTATGCCTTAGCCTCGAGAGCGTTAGTGACACTCACCTTTGTCACTAATGCTCCAAACGCCTCACCTTCCCACGTTAGAGTTTACGTTAACTTAGTTAACGTGACTCTTAACGTGTTGATGATTGCCATCTCCAACGTTAGTGACAAAGGTAGGTGTCACTAACATTGGCTCATCATGCTTGGCTCCATGTTAATCTTCACGTTAGTGGTCTTAACGTGACCACTAACGTGGGCAATGTTAGCTTAGTCCAACGTTAGTGACAAAGGTGAGTGTCACTAACGTTGGCATTGTTTACCCCTTCCACATTAGAGTTCACGTTAACTAAGTTAACGTGACTCTTAACGTGGCCAATTGCCAATTTTGGAGTGTTAGTGGTATTCACTTTTACCACTAACGCTGGAGCTCCCTTTTCTTCCACGTTAACTACCACGTTAATGTAGTTAACGTGGCAATTAACGTGTGCTATGATGGCTTCGAAAGCGTTATTGGCGATCACTTTTCTCATTAACATTGTAAGTTCATTCTCATTCTACGTTAGTGGTCACGTTAATTAGATTAACGTGGCTGCTAACGTGGCTGTTCCTTGCTTCCTTTGTCCTGAAATCAAGCAATTAAAATGCATCAAAGCTCTAATCCAAGTTATGAGATCATGCATCATCTATTTTATCATTCAGTTCATGCATAATTCTCATAAAATCATGTAAAATTCATAATGTTTGCTTGAATCAAGATGTAAGTGATTATCTACCCAAAACTTGCTTATTTCCTAAGAAAATGCATGAAACTACCCTAAAATAGTAAAGAAAAGGTCAGTGAAACTGGCCAAAATGCCCTGGCATCACAACACCAAACTTAAAGCTTGCTTGTCCCTAAGCAAGTATTGAAACATGAAAATGATGAATGAAATGACAAGAGAAATGAGTCATTATTGTGGAAGTCATGTCCTTGGTTTTATGGGGTTTCATGCATAGCAACTTAGGTTCATTCCTTTACTGGCTTTCAGACCTTTATCATGCCCTGTAATACTCACTTGATTACACCCTTTGAGACTTTTATTCATTGATCCCTTTGTCTTTTCAAGGTTTAATTGTGTTCTTAGACTAGGTGCTTTGTGAGGGGGGCGACTCTTTAAGACAAGCTTTCAGCCAGCACTCCCGAACCAGTTGGTCCAAGGTATTGGGTGTTAAGACACCCCTAAGGACTTACTCCCTCAAGTCTCTTTCCACCCATACATACACACCACAGGCACATGGTTTATTATTTTCTTATTTGAGACCTTGGTGTCCAGCACCTTTTTGGGTTATTGAGTGTTCTGTAGCAAAGGTTACTCTTGATAGTGGACTTTCAGCTGATAATCTCGGGTTAGTTAACCCAAGTTACCAAGTGATAAGGCACCCCTGAGAGCTTATTCATCCAAGCATATCCTTTACACAGGAGCACCACAGACACATGCCTCAAGATTCAACCCTTGGTGCCTAGCCTTATTTCTTATTCTTTTTCTTTAATTCTCAACTTTTATTTTTCTTTCCCTTTTTCTTATTAGGATCTTGTTATTTAGCTAGTCTCATGGGGTGTGTTTCAAGCATATGATTCAGAATAGATAGTTGCCTTCCCACCTTGTTGGTGAACTAACTTAGCTAAATAATTACTACACCACAAGCTTAAGAACCTACTCCACAAATTGAATATCTCTCTGGTCTTTCATAACATCTCTTTTTATTTGACTTAAAGGGACAAGCGTACAAATAAGTAGGATGAGAATGGAAACAGGTAACTTGGACCAGCACATATATGACAAAAGCAAGGAAAACAAACATTAAATTCTAGTGATTTAAGCTAAATAGTAACTATTAATCAGGAGCACATTCAGACTTCCAATTTGAGCATTTCCAAGCATATGGAATCAAGTAACAATACAACCTTTTGGTGGTGCCTTTCAGTTATCCCTTTGTTTTCATCATCCATAGCTTCTGCATCCTTCCTCGCCTCCTTGGATGATGGTGAACTATTTTTCTAGAAGATTGATTGAATCCCTGCAAAGTTATTGGAAGTTGCTTGTTCCCCAAGCAATTGAGGAATAGTTAGCATGCATGTATGCTTGTGAATTTCTGAACTTGATTTGGTGTGTGAACACCAAACTTAGTTCCTAGCCTAATGCAACAGATTGAATACATGCAGAGAACCTCATGTGCTTTTATTAATAAGATGACTATGAACTAGAACTAAACTTTTGTTAAGTGATTTCCCTGATTGGTTGGGGCTAGCAATCTTCCCTTGAAGAGGTGTAGTGTGATTGTAACTAAAATTCTTGGTGGAACACCAAACTTAGAATCACACATTCACTCTTGGATTGTTTTGGTGTGCAACACCAAACTTAGCTCCTTACAATACAGGGGAAAACTACTTGTAACTTTTATTGAAATGATCATGAAAAGGAAACTACCTTAGGTTGGGTTGCCTCCCAACGAAACGCTCTTTTAGCGTCGCTAGCTCGACTATTTCTCCATCAGTTGAGATGATATTTCTCTTTGAGGCTTTCCCCCATGTTGCCTATGTAATGCTTGAGCTTTTGTCCGTTCACAGTGAAAGTCCTTCTTGAGCTTTCCTCCATGATTTTTATGTGTCCATACGGTGAGACCTTTGTGACAATAAAGGGTCCAGACCTTCTTGATTTGAGTTTTCCAGGGAAAAGTCTCAATTTGGAGTTGTAGAGGAGCACTTTCTGTCCTTTTTCGAAGCTCCTGGGTGTCAGATTGAGGTCATGTCTTCTTTTTGCCTTTTCTTTATAGATTTTGTCATTTTCATAGGCTTGAGATCTGAATTCCTCCATTTTCTGCAGCTGCAAGACCCTTTTTTTTTACCAGCAGCAACGCTATCAAAATTTAGTAGCTTGAGAGCCCAGAGGGCTTTGTGTTCCAGCTCCAATGGTAGATGACAGGCCTTTCCATACACCAGTTGATATGGGGACATCCCCATTGGTATTTTGAATGTCGTTCTGTATGCCCAAAGAGCATCATCCAGCTTCTTCGACCAGTCTTTTCTTGATGCTCCTACAGTCTTTTCCAGAATCTTTTTTAGCTCTCTGTTAGATATCTCGGTTTGTCCACTTATTTGGGGGTGGTAAGGTGTGGCAACCTTGTGTTTCACCCCGTATCGTAGGAGGAGAGCTTCTAGTGGTCTGTTACAAAAATGGCTCCCTCCATCACTGATGAGTGCTTGTGGGACTCCGAACCGGCTAAAGATATTCTTTCTGAGGAAGTTCATGACCACCTTGTTATCATTTGTTGGGGTTGCAATAGCCTCTACCCATTTGGAAACGTAATCCACTGCTACCAAGATGTACTTGTTTGAATATGAGGTAGGAAATGGTCCCATGAAATCGATTCTCCACACATCAAACAGTTCCAGTTCTAAGATGAAATTCTGTGGCATCTCATTTCTTTTGGGTAAGTTTCCAGCTCTTTGGCATTCATTGCAGTTCTTTACTAGTTCTTTGGCATCCTTGAAAAGGGTGGGCCAAAAGAATCTGTTTTGTAACACCTTGGTTGTAGTTCTGTCCCCTCCAAAATGGCCTCCATAACACGAGCCATGGCAGTTCCACAAGACCTCTCGTCCCTCTTCTTTCGAAACACATCTTCTCAGGATTCCATCTGAACACTTCTTGAAGAGATATGGTTCATTCCAAACAAAATATTTTGCGTCATTGATGAGCTTTCTTTTTTTATGTTTGTTGCTTTCTGGGGGTAAAGCCCCAGTTGCCTTGAAATTGGAAATATCTGCAAACCAGGGTGCTCTGTGAACCGTCATCAACTGCTCATCTGGGAAGAACTCATTTACACTTGTATCTTGTGTTCCTCCTTTATCATGAGGGATTCTGGATAGGTGATCTGCTACCTTGTTCTCCACTCCTTTCTTGTCTCTAATTTCAATATTGAATTCCTGCAACAACAAGATCCATCTTATTAGTCTTGGTTTTGATTCTTGCTTGGCAAACAAATATTTAAGTGCTGTGTGATCTGTGAAAACAATCACTTTGACACCAATGATGTATGATCTAAACTTGTCAAATGCGAAAACTATTGCCAGCAACTCCTTTTCATTAGTGGTATAGTTTCTTTGAGTATCATTGAGGACTTTGCTGGCATAGTATATCACATGGACCAAGTTATCTTTCCTCTGTCCTAACACTGCCCCAACTGCGAAATCAGATGCATCGCACATCAGTTCAAATGGTAAGTTCCAATCAGGTGGGGAAATAATTGGGGCAGAGGACAGCCTCTTTTTCAAGTTTTCGAATGCTAGCATGCACTTTTCATCAAAGATAAATGGTGTATCAGATACAAGGAGATTGCTTAAGGGCTTGGCTATCTTTGAAAAATCTTTAATAAACCTTCTGTAAAAGCCAGCATGCCCTAAAAAGCTCCTAATTGCCTTGACATCACTTGGTGGTGGTAGTTTTTCAATGAGTTCTACCTTAGCTCTGTCTACCTCAATGCCTTGGTCAGAAACCTTATGGCCAAGAACTATTCCTCCTGTCACCATAAAGTGATATTTCTCCCAGTTCAGGACCAAATTAGTCTCTTGACATTTTTTTAATACCAGGGCCAGGTGATTTAGGCAATTAGGAAAGGAATCTCCGAATACTGAAAAGTCATCCATAAAGACTTTAATGAATTTCTCTATCATATCTGAGAAAATGGAGAGCATGCAGCGTTGGAAAGTTGCAGGTGCATTACATAGCCCAAATGGCATGCGCCTGTAGGCAAACACCCCATATGGGCAAGTGAATGAGGTTTTCTCTTAGTCTCTTAGATCAACCACTATTTGTTATATCCTAAATAACCATCGAGAAAACAGTAATATGCGTGTCCTGCAAGTCTTTCCAGCATCTGATCCATGAAAGGGAGGGGGAAATGATCTTTTTTTGTAGCTTCATTGAGTTTTCTGTAGTCTATGCACATCCGCCATCCTGTGACGGTCCTTGTAGGGATTAGTTCGTCCTTCTCATTGGGAACTACAATGATTCCTCCCTTTTTTGGGACAACTTGCACGGGGCTGACCCAAGGGCTGTCTGAGATCGGATAGATCACCCCTCCTTGCCATAACTTCATGACTTCTTTCTGTACCATTTCTTTTATGACTGGATTCAGCCTTCTTTAGGGTTGAATGGATGGTTTGGCATCATCTTCCAATAGTATCTTATGCATACATATGGCCGAACTGATTCCCTTCAGGTCAGCAAGGATCCATCCGATGGCATCCTTGTGCCTTTGTAATACTTGGAGGAGCTCCTCCTCTTGTTCTTGGCTGAGGGATGAGTTTATGATCACTGGATAACTTTCATTTTCCCCTATATATGCATACTTGAGAGTGGGCGGCAGTGCCTTTAGTTCAAGTTTGGATGCTTCTTTCTTTTCATTCTTCTCCTCTAGTGTACCCTGAATATGAACCTCAGCTGTTGTAGCCTCTTCGCTTGATGCTGATTCCTCTTCTTCTGTTAACCCCTCAAGTTCTTCTTCTTCAAAAGTCTCTTGTACTACATCTTCCAGTGAGGCTAACCTCATACATTCTCCCAATGGTTCTTGTGGGTAGTTCATGGCCTTGAACACATTGATCATCATTGTTTCATTGTGTAGTCTAAGGGTAAGTTCACCCTTTTAGACATTGATGATAGCTCCGGCAGTAGCTAAGAATGGTCTTCCCCAGATGATAGAAGCCTTAGCTCCTTCCTTTATATCCAACACTACAAAGTCTGCTGGAAAGATAAAGTCTCCGACCTTCACTAGCAAGTCTTCTACTATGTCGTGAGGAAACTTGAATGATCGGTCTGCCAGTTGCAAGGCCATTTTTGTTGGTTTGGCCTCCTCAATCTTCATTTTTCTCATCATAGCTACAGACATCAGATTTATGCTGGCTCCTAAATCACATAGAGCCTTTTCCACTGTTATTTCTCCTATAATACAAGGAATCTAGAAGCTCCCAAGATCCTTCAATTTCTGGGGCAGTTTATGCTGAATGATGGCACTACATTCTTCGGTTAGTATCACAGTATCGTTGTTCTTCCAGCTTCTCTTCTTGGTCATCAATTCCTTCAAGAACTTGGCATAGAGCGGCATTTGCTCTATTGCTTCAGCAAAGGGTATGTTAATCTGTAGTTTCTTGAAGATTTCTAAAAATCTGGAGAACTGGCTGTCATCCCCTTTCTTTTTCAATTGCTGAGGGTATGGGACTTTTGGATCGTATGGCTTCAGCACTTCCCCTTTTTGATGTGAATTGGAAATGGGAACTTGAACTTCATTTTGTCCCTATTCCTTTTCATTTGAATCCTTCTCTTGTGGTTTCTTGGAAGTTTCCTTCAATTCCTTTCCACTTCTGAGGGTGATCGCTTGACACTCCTCCCTTGGGTGTGAATCGGTGTTGCTGTAAAGGTTGTGGCTAGGAATTTGCTCAAATAGGTAGCCAATTTGTGTCTCAAGTTTCTTGATGGCAGCATCTTGATTCTGCATATTGGATCGCACTTCTTCTCGAAACATTTTACAGTCTTGAACTTCCTTGCATATGCCTTCAAGTAGATTCTCAATTCTTGAGAGTCTATCTTCAGATGATGGTGAGTTGAGATTAGAGGGATGAGAAGGGCTATTTTGGTTTTGGTATGGATGTTGAGACGTGTTGTTAGGTGGGTGCTGATATGACCTCTGTGTGGAATGTTGGTGAGCTGCATTGTTGTTGGGGTTGTGGTGTCTCTGATCTTGGCCTTGATCCTGTTGATTTCCCCACCCAAAGTTTGGGTGGTTCCTCCAACCAGGATTATAAGTTTTGGAGTATGGATCATGGTTTTGCCTAGATGAGTTCCCAATGTAGTTGGCTTGTTCCTGATCACCCTCTGCTTCTTCATTCACTCCTTCTTGGGTTGCTGATGAGGTGGTGATTGCTGCTACTTGATTCCTCTCCATCTTCTTGGTGAGGTCAGCCAGCTGCTTGGTGATCATCTTGTTTTGGGCCAGTAGTGCATCCACATTGTTTAGCTTCATTACTCCTCTAGTGTTGCCTCTTTCAGAGGCATAGAAGTAGTCATTCTCCGCTACAGTCTCAATGACATCTATGGCTTCTTTAATGGTCTTCTTCTTGTTCAGAGATCCCCGGATGAGTGGTCTACTGCCTTCTTTGATTCATAAGAAAGACCCTCATAGAAAATGTGTAACTGCACCCATTCATTGAACATATCTGGCGGGCACCTTCTTGTCAAGTCTTTAAACCTCTCCCATGCTTCAAAGAGAGTCTCACCATCTTGCTGCCTGAATATTTGTACCTCAGCTCTCAATCTGTTTATTCTTTGAGGAGGATAGAATCTCGCCAAAAATTTGTTCACCACATCTTCCCAGGTTGTTAAACTCTCCTTCGGGAAGGATTCCAGCCATTTTGATGCTTTGTCCTTAAGTGAAAAGGGGAACAGAAGTAGTCTATAGGTGTCAGGATGAACACCATTAGACTTCACAGTATTACATATCCTCAGAAAGGTGGTTAGATGTTGATTGGGGTCTTCTTGGACACTTCCTCCGAATGAACAGTTGTTCTGAACAAGGGTGATGAGCTGTGGATTTAGTTCAAAGTTATTGGCATGTATGGTTGGCTTTTGGATGCTACTTCCACAGTTTCCTGGGTTTGGATTGATGTAAGATCCCAGAACTCTTCTCTCTTGCCCAGCCTGATGCGCTGGACCTTCTCTGCCATGGTTGTGAGCTTCTTCTTCATGATGGTTCTCCATATTCTCATCCATGTCTGGTTCAAAATACTCCTCCTCTTCCTCAGCACTAACGACTCTCTTTCCTCTTGCTTCCCTCCTTAATCTAAGGAAGGTCCTCTCAGGTTCAGAATTAAAGGAAGTTGAAGCCCTGCTTCTTCTACCTGTCATACAACCAACAAGGCACAAGCAAGAAGGATAGGTGCAGACAGTATTCTCTGCAGAAATGCTGTTAGTGTGAGTGATGCAATATATCAAACAGTTAGTGGGTCAGTGAACTAAATTGTAAAAAAATGCAGATTACACCACAAACGGGTAAGGGGTAAAGGGAAAGAAATAACTAAAACTGAAAGTAAATTACTCGAATGAAATTAAATCAAACAAAAGAAAAATTCTCAATCTAGTTATCCACCAATTTAATCATTGTTGATACAAAATCAATCCCCGGCAACGGCGCCATAAACTTGATGCACGGAAACTTGTCTCTCAACAAATCTCCCTTCGGCAAGTATACCGAATTATCGTCAAGTAAAAACTCACAATAGAGTGAGGTCAAATCCCACAGGGATTGATTGGTCAAGCAACTTTAATTGGAGGAATGTTCTAGTTGAGCTATGCAAAAGTTGATTTGAGAATTGCAGAAAATTAAATGGCGGGAAAGTAAATAGCAGAAAATGTAAATGCTGGAAATAAAGAACTGAATATAAATGACATAAAGTAAATTGCGGAATCTTAAATGGGGATTTGGGGGATTTAGCATAAAAGTAAATTATGACAACTACCCAATTGGATGAAGATTGAAAGCTTTCTAGTAAAATCAAGAGAAAAGAAAGAGGAAGAATAATGAAAACTATTATTGATCCATCAAATTACAACAGAGCTCCCTAACCCAATGAATTGGGTTTAGTTGTTCATAGCTCTGGGAATGGAAAGCAAAGATGGAAAATACATTCTCAAATTAAAACTAGAAGTTGCAGAGAAAGTAAAATTATACAGAGAGTAGTTCTCCCAAAATGCTTTCCCCCAAAAGCTCTCTCTCTAGTTCAAAACTACTCCTATATATACTACTCTTTTGATCTTCCAGTTGGCTCTTCAAGTCTTGGATATGGGCCTTTGGATCTTGAGTTAGAGCAGTTTGGAATCTTCAATGGGCTCAGCTTTACTTGCAAAGAAAGTGTGAAGTAGGCATGGATTTTAGCTAGGACGTTAGTGGTTTTAACGTTAAGTGAAAATGTGGGTTCGAGAACGTTAGTGACGATCACCTTTTTCACTAACGTTCCAACCCAAAAATGATCCATGTTAACTTCAACGTTAGTGGCATTAACGTGACCACTAACGTTGCCTATTGGTCCATTGCAAGCGTTATTGGCGTTCACCTTTTCCAATAACGTTGCCCTTAGCCCCTCCTTTCCTCACGTTAGAGTTCACGTTATTATAACTAACGTGGCTCTTAACGTGGGTATGCCTTAGCCTAGAGAGCGTTAGTGACACTCACCTTTGTCACTAACGCTCCAAACGCCTCACCTTCCCACGTCAGAGTTCACGTTAACTTAGTTAACGTGGCTCTTAACGTGTTGATGATTGCCATCTCCAACGTTAGTGACAAAGGTAAGTGTCACTAACGTTGGCTCATCATGCTTGGCTCCATGTTAATCTTCACGTTAGTGGTCTTAATGTGACCACTAACGTGGGCAATGTTAGCTTAGTCCAACGTTAGTGACAAAGGTGAGTGTCACTAATGTTGGCATTGTTTACCCCTTCCACATTAGAGTTCACGTTAACTAAGTTAACGTGACTCTTAACGTGGCCAATTGCCAATTTTGGAGCGTTAGTGGTATTCACTTTTACCACTAACGCTGGAGCTCCCTTTTCTTCCACGTTAACTACCATGTTAATGTAGTTAACGTGGCAATTAACGTGGGTTATGATGCCTTCGAAAGCGTTATTGGCGATCACTTTTCTCTTTAGCGTTGTAAGTTCATTCTCATTCCACGTTAGTGGTCACGTTAATTAGATTAACGTGGCTGCTAACGTGGCTCTTCCTTGCTTCCTTTGTCCTGAAATCAAGCAATTAAAATGCATCAAAGCTCTAATCCAAGTTATGAGATCATGCATTATCCATTTTATCATTCAATTCATGCATAATTCTCATAAAATCATGTAAAATTCATAATGTTTGCTTGAATCAAGATGTAAGTGATTATCTACCCAAAACTTGCTTATTTTCTAAGAAAATGTATGAAACTACCCTAAAATAGTAAAGAAAAGGTCAGTGAAACTGGCCAAAATGCCATGGCATCACAACACCAAACTTAAAGCTTGCTTGTCCCTAAGAAAGTACTGAAACATGAGAATGATGAATGAAATGACAAGAGAAATGAGTCATTATTGTGGAAGTCATGTCCTTGGTTTTATGGGGTTTCATGCATAGCAACATAGGTTCATTCCTTCACTGGCTTTCAGACCTTTATCATGCCCTGGAATACTCACTTGATTACACCCTTTGAGACTTTTATTCATTGATCCCTTTGTCTTTTTAAGGTTTAATTGTGTTCTTAGACTAGGTGCTTTGTGAGGGGGCGACTCTTTAAGATAAGCTTTCAGCCAGCACTCCCGAACCAGTTGGTCCAAGGTACTGGGTGTTAAGACACCCCTAATGACTTACTCCCTCAAGTCTCTTTTCCCCATACATACACACCACAGGCACATGGTTTATTATTTTCTTATTTGAGACCTTGGTGTCCAGCACCTCTTTGGGTTACTAAGTGTTCTGTATCAAAGGTTACTCTTGATAGTGGACTTTCAGCTGATAATCTCGGGTTAGTTAACCCAAGTTACCAAGTGATAAGGCACCCCTGAGAGCTTATTCATCCAAGCATATCCTTTACACAGGAGCACCACAGACACATGCCTCAAGATTCAACCCTTGGTGCCTAGCCTTATTTCTTATTCTTTTTCTTTAATTCTCAACTTTCATTTTTCTTTCCCTTTTTCTTATTAGGATCTTGTTATTTAGCTAGTCTCATGGGGTGTGTTTCAAGCATATGATTCAGGACAGATAGTTGCCTTCCCACCTTGTTGGTGAACCAACTTAGCTAAAAAATTACTACACCACAAGCTTAAGAACCTACTCCAAAAATTGAACATCTCTCTGGTCTTTCATAACATCTCTTTTTATTTGACTTAAAGGGACAAGCGTATAAATAAGTAGGATGAGAATGGAAACAGGTAACTTGGACCAGCACATATATGACAAAAGCAAGGAAAACAAACATTAAATTCTAGTGATTTAAGCTAAATAGTAACTATTAATCAGGAGCACATTCAGACTTCCAATTTGAGCATTTTCAAGCATATGGAATCAAGTAACAATACAACCTTTTGGTGGTGCCTTCCAGTTATCCCTTTGTTGTCATCATCCATAGCTTCTGCATCCTTCCTCGCCTCCTTGGATGATGGTGTACTATTTTTCCAGAAGATTGATTGAATCCCTCAAAGTTATTAGAAGTTGCTTGTTCTCCAAGCACTTGAGGAATAGTTAGCATGCATGTATGCTTGTGAATTTCTGAACTTGATTTGGTGTGTGAACACCAAACTTAGTTCCTAGCCTAATGCAACAGATTGAATACATGCAGATAACCTCATGTGCTTTTATTAATAAGATGACTATGAACTAGAACTAAACTTTTGTTAAGTGGTTTCCCTGATTGGTTGGGGCTAGCAATCTGCCCTTGAAGAGGTGTATTGTGATTCTAACTGAAATCCTTGGTGGAACACCAAACTTAGAATCACACATTCACTCTTGGATTGTTTTCGTGTGCAACACCAAACTTAGCTCCTTGCAATACAGGGGAAAACTACTTGTAACTTTTATTGAAATGATCATGAAAAGGAAACTACCTTAGGTTGGATTGCCTCCCAACGAAGCGCTCTTTTACTGTCGCTAGCTCGACGATTTCTCCATCAGTTGAGATGATATTTCTCTTTGGGGCTTTCCCCCATGTTGCCCATGTAATGCTTGAGCCTTTGTCCGTTCACAGTGAAAGTCCTTCTTGAGCTTTCCTCCATGATTTCTATGTGTCCATACGGTGAGACCTTTGTGACAATAAAGGGTCCAGACCATCTTGATTTGAGTTTCCCAGGGAAAAGTCTTAATTTGGAGTTGTAGAGGAGCACTTGCTGTCCTTTTTCGAAGCTCCTGGGTGTCAGATTGAGGTCATGTCTTCTCTTTGCCTTTTCTTTATAGATCTTGGCATTTTCATAGGCTTGAGATCTGAATTCCTCCATTTCCTACAGCTGCAAGACCCTTTTTTTACCGGCAGCAACGTGATGACCGGATATTTTATACGCTTTTTGGGGATAATTTCATATAGTTTTGAGTATGTTTTAGTTAGTTTTTAGTTTATTTCCAGTAGTTTTTAGGAAAAACTCATGTTTCTGGACTTTACTATGAGTTGTGTGTTTTTCTATAATTTCAGGTATTTTTCTGGCTGAAATTGAAGGAGCTGAGCAAAAATCTGATTCAGGCTGAAAAAGGACTGCTGATGCTGTTGGATTCTGACCTCCCTGCACTCAAAGTGGATTTTCTGGAGCTACAGAACTCAACATGGCGTGCTTCCAATTGCGTTGGAAAGTAGACATCCAGGGCTTTCCAGCAATATATAATAGTCCATACTTTGCACAATAATTGACGACGTAAACTGGTGTTCAACGCCAGCCTTCTGCCCAAATCTGGCGTCCAGCGCCAGAAAAGGATCAAAAACTGGAGTTGAACGCCCAAACTGGCACAAAAACTGGCGTTCAACTCCACAAATGGCCTCTGCACGTGAATTGCTTGAAGTCTCAGCCCAGCANTAAGGTATTACTTGGACGACCCAGTGCACTTGCTGGTTAGTTGTGCGAAGTTGTAAGAGAGTAATGTGAACAGTAACATTACAATTTCGTGCATCACAACGCTATCAAAATTTAGTAGCTTGAGAGCCCAGAGGGCTTTGTGTTCCATCTCCAATGGTAGATGACAGACCTTTCCATACACCAGTTGATATTGGGACATCCCGATTGATATTTTGAATGTCGTTCTGTATGCCCAAAGAGCATCATCCAGCTTCTTCGACCAGTCTTTTCTTGATGCTCCTACAGTCTTTTCCAGAATCCTTTTTAGCTCTCTGTTAGATATCTCGGTTTGCCCACTTGTTTGGAGGCGGTAAGGTGTGGCAACCTTGTGCTTTACCGGTATCGTAGGAGAAGAGCTTCTAGTGGTCTATTACAAAAATGGCTCCCTTCATCACTGATGAGCGCTCGTGGGACTCCGAACCGGCTAAAGATATTCTTTCTGAGGAAGTTCATGATCACCTTGTTATCATTTGTTGGGGTTGCAATAGCCTCTACCCACTTGGAAACGTAATCCAGTGCTACCAAGATGTACTTGTTTGAATATGAGGTAGGAAATGGTCCCATGAAATCGATTCTCCACACATCAAACAGTTCCAGTTCTAAGATGAAATTCTGTGGCATCTCATTTCTTTTGGGTAAGTTTCCAGCTCTTTGGCATTCATTGCAGTTCTTTACTAGTTCTTTGGCATCCTTGAAAAGGGTGGGCCAAAAGAATCTGCTTTGTAACACCTTGGCTGCAGTTCTGTCCCCTCCAAAATAGCCTCCATAACACGAGCCGTGGCAGTTCCACAAGACCTCTCGTCCCTCTTCTTTTGAAACACATCTTCTCAGGATTCCATCTGAACACTTCTTGAAGAGATATGGTTCATCCCAAACAAAATATTTTGCGTCATTGATGAGCTTTCTTTTTTTATGTTTGTTGCTTTCTGGGGGTAAAGCCCCAGTTGCCTTGAAATTGGAAATATCTGCAAACCAGGGTGCTCTGTGAACCGTCATCAACTGCTCATCTGGGAAGAACTCATTTACACTTGTATCTTGTGTTCCTCCTTTATCATGAGGGATTCTGGATAGGTGATCTGCTACCTTATTCTCCACTCCTTTCTTGTCTCTAATTTCAATATTGAATTCCTGCAACAACAAGATCCATCTTATTAGTCTTAGTTTTGATTCTTGCTTGGCAAAAAAATATTTAAGTGCTGTGTGATCTGTGAAAACAATCACTTTGGCACCAATGAGGTATGATCTAAACTTGTCAAATGTAAAAACTATTGCCAGCAACTCCTTTTCAGTAGTGGTATAGTTTCTTTGAGTATCATTGAGGACTTTGCTGGCATAGTATATCACATGGACCAAGTTATCTTTCCTCTGTCTTAACACTGCCCCAACTACAAAATCAAATGCATCGCACATCAGTTCAAATGGTAAGTTCCAATCAGGTGGGGAAATGATAGGGGCAGAGGACAGCCTCTTTTTCAAGTTTTCGAATGCTAGCATGCACTTTTCATCAAAGATAAATGGTGTATCAGATACAAGGAGATTGCTTAAGGGCTTGGCTATCTTTGAAAAATCTTTAATAAACCTTTTGTAAAAGCCAGCATGCCCTAAAAAGCTCCTAATTGCCTTGACATCACTTGGTGGTGGTAGTTTTTCAATGAGTTCCATCTTAGCTCTGTCTACCTCAATGCCTTGGTTAGAAATTTTATGGCCAAGAACTATTCATCCTGTCACCATAAAGTGACATTTCTCCCAGTTCAGGACCAAATTAGTCTCTTGACATATTTTTAATACCAGGGCCAGGTGATTTAGGCAATTAGAAAAGGAATCTTCGAATACTGAAAAGTCATCCATAAAGACTTCAATGAATTTCTCTATCATATCTGAGAAAATAGAGAGCATGCAGCGTTGGAAAGTTGCAGGTGCATTACATAGCCCAAATGGCATGCGTCTGTAGGCAAACACCCCATATGGGCAAGTGAATGAGGTTTTCTCTTGGTCTCTTGGATCAACCACTATTTGGTTATATCCTGAATAACCATCGAGAAAATAGTAATATGCGTGTCCTGCAAGTCTTTCCAGCATCTGATCCATGAAAGGGAGGGGGAAATGATCTTTTCTTGTAGCTTCATTGAGTTTTCTGTAGTCTATGCACATCCGCCATCCTGTGACAGTCCTTGTAGGGATTAGTTCGTCCTTCTCATTGGGAACTACAGTGATTCCTCCCTTTTTTGGGACAACTTGCACGGGGCTGACCCAAGGGCTGTCTGAGATCGGATAGATCACCCCTCCTTGCCATAACTTCATGACTTCTTTCTGTACCACTTCCTTCATGACTGAATTCAGCTTTCTTTGGGGTTGAATGGATGGTTTGACATCATCTTCCAACAGTATCTTATGCATACATATGGCCGAACTAATTCCCTTCAGGTCAGCAAGGGTCCATCCGATGGCATCCTTGTGCCTTTGTAATACTTGGAGGAGCTCCTCCTCTTATTCTTGGCTGAGGGATGAGTTTATGATCACTGGGTAACTTTCATTTTCCCCTAGATATGCATACTTGAGAGTGGGCGGCAGTGCCTTTAGTTCAAGTTTGGGTGCTTCTTTCTTTTCATTCTTCTCCTCTAGTGTACCCTGAATATGAACTTCAGCTGTTGTAGCCTCTTTACTTGATGCTGATTCCTCTTCTTCTGTTAACCCCTCAAGTTCTTCTTCTTCAAAAGTCTCTTGTACTACATCTTCCAGTGAGTCTAACCTCATACATTCTCCCAATGGTTCTTGTGGGTAGTTCATGGCCTTGAACACATTGATCATCATTGTTTCATTGTGTAGTCTAAGGGTAAGTTCTTCTTCTGTTAACCCCTCTTCTTCTGTTAACCCCTCAAGTTCTTCTTCTTCAAAAGTCTCTTGTACTACATCTTCCAGTGAGTCTAACCTCATACATTCTCCCAATGGTTCTTGTGGGTAGTTCATGGCCTTGCACACATTGATCATCATTGTTTCATTGTGTAGTCTAAGGGTAAGTTCTTCTTCTGTTAACCCCTCTTCTTCTGTTAACCCCTCTTCTTCTGTTAACCCCTCACGTTCTTCTTCTTCAAAAGTCTCTTGTACTACATCTTCCAGTGAGTCTAACCTCATACATTCTCCCAATGGTTCTTGTGGGTAGTTCATGGCCTTGCACACATTGATCATCATTGTTTCATTGTGTAGTCTAAGGGTAAGTTCTTCTTCTGTTAACCCCTCACGTTCTTCTTCTTCAAAAGTCTCTTGTACTACATCTTCCAGTGAGTCTAACCTCATACATTCTCCCAATGGTTCTTGTGGGTAGTTCATGGCCTTGCACACATTGATCATCATTGTTTCATTGTGTAGTCTAAGGGTAAGTTCACCCTTTTGGACATCGATGATAGCTCCGGCAGTAGCTAAGAATGGTCTTCCCAAGATGATAGAAGCCTTAGCTCCTTCCATTATATCCAACACTACAAAGTCTGCTGGAAAGATAAAGTCTCCTACCTTCACTAGCAAGTCTTCTACTATGTCGTGAGAAAACTTGAATGATCGGTCTGCCAGTTGCAAGGCCATTTTTGTTGGTTTGTCCTCCTCAATCTTCATTTTTTCTCATCATAGCTACAGACATCAGATTTATGCTGGCTCCTAAATCACATAGAGCCTTTTTCACTGTTATTTCTCCTATAATACAAGGAATCTGGAAGCTCCCAGGATCCTTCAATTTCTGGGACAGTTTATGCTGAATGATGGCACTACATTCTTCGGTTAGTATCACAGTATCATTGTTCTTCCAGCTTCTCTTCTTGGTCATCAATTCCTTCAAGAACTTGGCATAGAGCGGCATTTGCTCTATTGCTTCAGCAAAGGGTATGTTAATCTGTAGTTTCTTGAAGATTTCTAAAAATCTGGAGAACTGGCTGTCATCCCCTTTCTTTTTCAATTGCTGAGGGTACGGGACTTTTGGATCGTATGGCTTCAGCACTTCCCCTTTTTTATGCGAATTGGAAATGAGAACTTGAACTTCATTTTGTCCCTCTTCCTTTTCATTTGAATCCTTCTCTTGTGGTTTCTTGGAAGTTTCCTTCAATTCTTTTTCACTTCTGAGGGTGATAGCATGACACTCCTCCCTTGGGTGTGAATCGGTGTTGCTGCAAAGGTTGTGGCTAGGAATTTGCTCAAATAGGTAGCCAATTTGTGTCTCAAGTTTCTTGATAGCAGCATCTTGATTCTGCATATTGGATCGCACTTCTTCTCGGAACATTTTATAGTCTTGAACTTCCTTGCATATGCCTTCAAGTAGATTCTCAATTTTTGAGAGTCAATCTTCGGATGATGGTGAGTTGAGATTAGAAGGATGAGAAGGGCTATTTTGGTTTTGGTATGGATGTTGAGACGTGTTGTTAGGTGGGTGTTGATATGACCTCTATGTGGAATGTTGGTGTGCTGCATTGTTGTTGGGGTTGTGGCGTCTCTGATCTTGGCCTTGATCCTGTTGGTTTCCCCACCCAAAGTTTGGGTGGTTCCTCCAACCAGGATTATAAGTTTTGGAGTATGGATCATGGTTTTACCTAAATGAGTTCCCAATGTAGTTGGCTTGTTCCTGATCACCCTCTGCTTCTTCATTCACTCCTTCTTGGGTTGCTGATGAGGTGGTGATTGCTGCTACTTGATTCCTCTCCATCTTCTTGGTGAGGTCAGCCAGCTGCTTGGTGATCATCTTGTTTTGGGCCAGCAGTGTATCCACATTGTTTAGCTCCATTACTCCTCTAGTGTTGCCTCTTTCAGAGGCATAGAAGTAGTCATTCTCCACTACAGTCTCAATGACATCTATGGCTTCTTCAATGGTCTTCTTCTTATTCAGAGATCCCCCGGATGAGTGGTCTACTGCCTTCTTTGATTCATAAGAAAGACCCTCATAAAAAATGTGTAACTGCACCCATTCATTGAACATATCTGGCGGGCACCTTCTTGTCAAGTCTTTAAACCTCTCCCATGCTTCATAGAGAGTCTCACCATCTTGCTACCTGAATGTTTGTACCTCAGCTCTCAACCTGTTTATTCTTTAAGGAGGATAGAATCTCGCCAAGAATTTGTTCACCACATCTTCCCAGGTTGTTAAACTCTCCTTCGGGAAGGATTCCAGCCATTTTGATGCTTTGTCCTTAAGTGAAAAGGGGAACAGAAGTAGTCTATAGGTGTCAGGATGAACACCATTAGACTTCACAGTATCACATATCCTCTGGAAGGTGGTTAGATGTTGATTGGGGTCTTCTTGGACACTTCCTCCGAATGAACAGTTGTTCTGAACAAGGGTGATGAGTTGTGGCTTTAGTTCAAAGTTATTGGCATGTATGGTTGGCTTTTGGATGCTACTTCCACAGTTTCCTGGGTTTGGATTGATGTAAGATCCCAGAACTCTTCTCTCTTGCCCAGCCTGATGCGCTGGACCTTCTCTGCCATGGTTGTGAGCTTCTTCTTCATGATGGTTCTCCATATTCTCATCCATGTCTGGTTCAAAATACTCCTCCTCTTCCTCAGCACTAACGACTCTCTTTCCTTTTGCTTCCCTCCTTAATCTAAGGAAGGTCCTCTCAGGTTCAGAATCAAAAGAAGTTGAAGCCCTGCTTCTTCTACCTGTCATACAACCAACAAGGCACAAGCAAGAAGGATAGGTGCAGACAGTATTCTCTGCAGAAATGCTGTTAGTGTGAGTGACGCAATATATCAAACTGTTAGTGGGTCAGTGAACTATATTATAAAAAAATGGAGATAACACCACAAACGGGTAAAGGGTAAAGGGAAAGAAATAACTAAAACTGAAAGTAAATTACTCGAATGAAATTAAATCAAACAAAAGAAAAATGCTCAATCTAGTTATCCACCAATTTAATCATTGTTGATACAAAATCAATCCCCAGCAACGGAGCCATAAACTTGATGCATGGAAACTTGTCTCTCAACAAATCTCCCTTCGGCAAGTATACCGAATTGTCGTCAAGTAAAAACTCACAATAGAGTGAGGTTGAATCCCACAGGGATTGATTGGTCAAGAAACTTTAATTGGAGGAATGTTCTAGTTGAGCTAAGCAAAAGTTGATTTGAGAATTGCAGAAAATTAAATGGCGGGAAAGTAAATAGCAGAA
Organism: Arachis ipaensis; assembly: GCF_000816755.2. NCBI lineage: Eukaryota > Viridiplantae > Streptophyta > Magnoliopsida > Fabales > Fabaceae > Arachis > Arachis ipaensis. The sequence continues at coordinate 13,432,778 of NC_029789.2, read as the reverse complement.
AATATAAATGCTGGAAATAAAGAACTGAATATAAATGACATAAAGAAAATTACGGAATCTTAAATGGGGATTTGGGGGATTTAGCATAAAAGTAAATGGCAAAAAGTAAAGAGAATAGGTAAGATCAGAAATGGGGAATTCATTAGGCTTAGGAGATGTTGCATTCTCCGGATCAAGTTTATTTTCATCTCTTCCTCAATCAATGCATTCATTGATCTCCTTGGCAATCTTAAGTGATTGAATTCCAATTCCTTGGTAATTTAATCTCTCAAATCTTGATCAATAGCCAATTCCTTGGTCTAATTACTCATGAGAAGAGATGAAGTATGGTCACTGATTATACCTCATGTATTTCCAAATCAAAGTATTGGGAGAATTATATGTCATCATATCCGTCCAAACCCCAATTTGGTCCAACATGAGAAAGCATTTCTAGCATGATCTCTTCATTCTTTTTCCAAGGTTCCGAAGAGATCCAAGTATGAATAGCTTCTTTTCCAAGACAACTACCCAATTGGATGAAGATTGAAAGCTTTCTAGTAAAATCAAGAGAAAAGAAAGAGGAAGAATAATGAAAACTATTATTGATCCATCAAATTACAACAGAGCTCCCTAACCCAATGAATTGGGTTTAGTTGTTCATAGCTCTGCGAATGGAAAACAAAGATGGAAAATACATTCTCAAAGTAAAACTAGAAGTTGCAGAGAAAGTAAAATTATACAGAGAGTAGTTCTCCCAAAATGCTCTCCCCCAAAAGCTCTCTCTCTAGTTCAAAACTACTCCTATATATACTACTCTTCTGATCTTCCAGTTGGCTCTTCAAGTCTTGGATATGGGCCTTTGGATCTTGAGTTGAAGCAGTTTGGAATCTTCAATGGGCTCAGCTTTACTTGCAGAGAAAGTGTGAAGTAGGCATGGACTTTAGCTAGGACGTTAGTGGTGTTAACGTTAAGTGAAAATATGGGTTCGAGAACGTTAGTGACGATCACCTTTTTCACTAACGTTCCAACCCAAAAATGATCCACGTTAACTTCAACGTTAGTGGCATTAACGTGACCACTAACGTTGCCTCTTAGTCCATCGCAAGCGTTATTGGCGTTCACCTTTGCCAATAACGTTGCCCTTAGCCCCTCCTTTCCTCACGTTAGAGTTCACGTTATTATAACTAACGTGGCTCTTAACGTGGGTATGCCTTAGCCTCAAGAGCGTTAGTGACACTCACCTTTGTCACTAACGCTCCAAACGTCTCACCTTCCCACGTTAGAGTTCACGTTAACTTAGTTAACGTGACTCTTAACGTGTTGATGATTGCCATCTCCAACGTTAGTGACAAAGGTAAGTGTCACTAACGTTGGCTCATCATGCTTGGCTCCACGTTAATCTTCACGTTAGTGGTCTTAACGTGACCACTAACGTGGGCAATGTTAGCTTAGTCCAACGTTAGTGACAAAGGTGAGTGCACTAACGTTGGCATTGTTTACCCCTTCCACGTTAGAGTTCACGTTAACTAAGTTAACGTGACTCTTAACGTGGCTAATTGCCAATTTTGGAGCGTTAGTGGTATTCACTTTTACCACTAACGCTGGAGCTCCCTTTTCTTCCACGTTAACTACCACGTTAATGTAGTTAACGTGGTAATTAACGTGGGCTATGATGCCTTCGAAAGCGTTATTGGCGATCACTTTTCTCATTAACGTTGTAAGTTCATTCTCATTCCACGTTAGTGGTCACGTTAATTAGATTAATGTGGCTGCTAAAGTGGCTCTTCCTTACTTTCTTTGTCCTGAAATCAAGCAATTAAAATGCATCAAAGCTCTAATCCAAGTTATGAGATCATGCATCATCTATTTTATCATTCAATTCATGCATAATTCTCATAAAATCATGTAAAATTCATAATGTTTGCTTGAATCAAGATGTAAGTGATTATCTACCCAAAACTTGCTTATTTCCTAAGAAAATGCATGAAATTATCCTAAAACAGTAAAGAAAATGTCAGTGGAACTGGCCAAAATGCCCTGGCATCATACACACTAAAAAAAATGACCTCAGGATATGAATCTGACATTGTTGACCTTCAAATTAAAAGCTAAAATCAACCGAACAAATATAAAATCTACAGAAGATAAAAAAAAAACAGAATTCAATTTCAATCAATAAGAACAAAATACTTAATTTAATACAAAATTTAACAAATTTTAATAACAAGAATAACAGTACAACAAGAACAAAATAAAATTAAAACACAGTTTAACAAGTAAAAATTAAAACAATAAAAATTAAAGCAAGTAAAATATACTTTGAACAATTTAACACAGTTTAACACAGATTAACAAGTAAAAATTAAAATTAAACAAAATTTTAAAATAACAGAACAAAACAAAATAAAAAAAAGCAAGTAAAAATATACCTTGAAGAAGAGGCGACAGCGGCGTCACCGAGGAGAGGAGGCGGCAGCAGCGTCACCGAGAAGAGGAGGCGACGAAGGGCATCATTCAAAAGAGGAGCAGCGGACGGCGTCGGCATGTGACAGTAAGAGTGACTGAGAGTGAGTAATGCTGTGATGGTGAGAGTGAAGAACGAAGACTAAGAGAGGGCAGAGGAGTTTCTTTCTTTAGATTAGGATTTCAAACCTTTGGGGAAGCGGCGCTAGTGTGCTACGGTAAGGGTATTCTCCAACAACTGGTGCACAATACCATGGTCCAGACATAACTTCACAACTTCGCACAACTAACCAGCAAGTGCACTGGGTCGTCCAAATAATAAAACCTTACGTGAGTAAGGGTCGATCCCACGGAGATTGTTGGTATGAAGCAAGCTATGGTCATCTTGTTAATCTCAGTTAGGCGGATATCAATGGTTATGGAGTTTTCGAATAATAATAATAAATAAACAGAAAATAAAGATAGAAATACTTATGTAATTCATTGGTGAGAATTTCAGATAAGCGTATAGAGATGCTTTCGTTCCTCTGAATCTCTGCTTTCCCGCTGTCTTCATCCAATCAGTCCTACTCCTTTCCATGGCTGGCTTTATGTAAGGACATCACCATTATCAATGGCTACTTTTCATCCTCTCTGTGAAAATGGTCCGATGCGCTGTCACTGCATGGCTAATCATCTGGAGGCATCACCGTGGTAAATGGCTGCATCTCATCCTCTTGTGAAAATGGTCCAAATGCTCTGTCACAGCACGGCTAATCATCTGAGGTTCTCGATCATACTGGAATAGGATTCACCCTCCTTTTGCGTCTGTCACTACGCCCAGCACTTGCGAGTTTGAAA
>NC_029789.2:13428307-13429480 GCF_000816755.2 Arachis ipaensis | reverse complement strand
GGATACATAAATGCCACAGACACATAATTGGGTGAACCTTTTCAGATTGTGACTCAGTTTTGCTAAAGTCCCCAATTAGAGGTGTCCAGGGTTCTTAAGCACATTCTTCTTTTGCTTTGGACCTTGACTTTAACCGCTCAGTCTCAAGTTTTCACTTGACACCTTCACGCCACAAGCACATGGTTAGGGACAGCTTTTTGGTTTAGCCGCTTAGGCCAGGATTTTATTCCTTTAGGCCCTCCTATCCACCGATGCTCAAAGCCTTGGGATCCTTTTTATTTACCCTTGCCTTTTGGTTTTAAGGGTTATTGGCCTTTTGCTCTTGCCTCTTGGTTTTAAGAGCTTTGGCTTTTTCTGCTTGCTTTTTCTCTCTCTTTTTTTTTTCTATTTTTTTTCGCTATTTTTTTTTCTGCAAGCTTTGTTCTTTGCTGCTTTTTCTTGCTTCAAGAATCATTTTTATGATTTTTCAGATTATCAAATAACATGTCTCCTTGTCATCATTCTTTCAAGAGCCAACATATTTAACATTCATAAACAACAACTTCAAAAGACATATGCACTGTTCAAGCATTCATTCAGAAAACAAGAAGCATTGTCACCACATCAATATAATTCAACTAAGTTCAAGGATAAATTCGAAACTCATGTACTTCTTGTTCTTTTGAATTAAAACATTTTTCATTTAAGAAAGGTGATGGATTCATAGGACATTCATAACTTTAAGACATAGTTACTAAATACTAATGATCATGTAATAAGACACAAACATAGATAAGCACTTAACATAAAGAAAAACGAAAAACAGAGAAAGTAAGAACAAGGAATGAGTCCACCTTAGTGATGGTGGCGTTTCCTTCTTGAGGAACCAATGATGTCCTTGAGCTCTTCTATGTCTCTTCCTTGTCTTTGTTGCTCCTTCCTCATTGCTTTTTGATCTTCTCTAATTTCATGAAGGATGATGGAGTGCTCTTGATGTTCCACCCTTAGTTGTCCCATGTTGGAACTTAATTCTCCTAGGGAGGTGTTGATTTGCTCCCAATATTTTTGTGGAGGAAGATGCATTTGAGGCATCTCCGGGATCTCATGGTGATGAGCTTCATGCGTTTCTTGAGATCTATGAATGGGCTCTCTTGCTTGCTCCATCTTTTTCTTAGTGATGGGCTTCTCTTCCTC
>NC_029789.2:13425294-13427571 GCF_000816755.2 Arachis ipaensis | reverse complement strand
GAACCATTAGGATGCCGACTTGTTGGATGGGGTTTGTTAGAACTTCCCAAGCTCTTCTTTGGATTTCATGTCGGATCTCTGGATACTCATTCTTCTTGAGCTTGAAAGGGACCTTGGGGATCACCTTCTTCTTGACCACAACATCATAGAAGTGGTCTTGATGAGCTTTGGAGATGAATCTTTCCATCTCCCATGACTCGAAGGTGGAAGCTTTTGTCTTCCCTTTCCCTTTTTTAGAGGATTCTCCGGTCTTGGGTGCCATCAATGGTAATGGAAAAACAAAAAGCTTATGCTTTTACCACACCAAACTTAGAATATTGCTCGCCCTCGAGCAAGAGAAGAAACAAGAGATGAAGAAGAAGAAGAAATAGAGGAGAGGGAGAGAGAGATGTGTTTCGGCCAAGAAGGGGAAGAAAGGGTTGTGTTGTGTGAAAATGAAGAAGAATGGAGGGCTTTATATAGGGAAGGGAAGGGGGTAAGGTTCGGCCATAAGGGTGGGTTTTGGGTGGGAAATTGATTTTGAATTTTGAAGGTAGGTGGGGTTTATGAGGTAGGTTTATGGGGAAGAGTGGATGGATGTGATTGGTGAAGTGTTGATAGGGAAGAGAGATTGAGGTGATTGGTGAAGAGTTTTGGGGAAGAGTGTTTATTGGGAAGAGAGGATGAACATTGAGAAGAGGAAAGAGAGTGAGTGGTGGTAGGTGGGGATCCTGTGGGGTCCACAGATGCTGAGATGATCCTGTGGGGTCCACAAATCCTGAGGTGTTAAGGAATTGCATCCCTGCACCAATTAGGCATGTAAAATGCCTTTGCATGCAATTCTGGCGTTTAAACGCCGAATTGATGCTTGTTCTGGGCGTTCAGCGCCCAGATGCAGCATATTTCTGGCGTTGAACGCCAGCCAGATGCTTGTTTCTGGCGTTCAGCGCCAGCTCTTCCTTAGTGTGCATTTCTGGCATCTGAACGCCAGGATGCTGCTTGTTTCTGGCGTTCAACGCCAGAAACATGCTCTGTTCTGGCGTTGAACGCCAGACAGATGCTCCTTGCTTGCTGTGGCTAGGAAGGGTCTTCCAAGAATGATGGATTCATCCTCATCCTTCCCAATATCCAGGATTATGAAATCAGCAGAGATGTAAAGGCCTTCAACCTTTACTAACACGTCCTCTACTTGTCCATAAGCCTCTTTTCTTGAGTTGTCTGCCATCTCTAATGAGATTCTAGCAGCTTGCACCTCAAAGATTCCTAGTTTCTCCATTACAGAGAGGGGCATGAGGTTTATTCCTGACCCAAGGTCACATAGAGCATTCTCAAAGGTCATGGTGCCTATGGTACAAGGTATCAGGAACTTTCCAGGATCCTGTTTCTTCTAAGACAATCTCAGTTGATCCAATGCATTTAGTTCATTAGTGAACAGGGGAGGTTCATCTCCCCAAGTCTCATTACCAAATAAATTGGCATTCATCTTCATGACTGCACCAAGGAACTTAGCAACTTGCTCTTCAGTAACATCCTCATTCTCTTCAGAAGAAGAATACTCATCAGAGCTCATGAAGGGCGTAAGGAGGTTCAATGGAATCTCTATGGTCTCTAGATGAGCCTCAGATTTCTTTGGTTCCTCAGAGAGAAACTCCTTATTGATCACTGGACGTCCCAAGAGGTCTTCCTCACTGGGATTCACATCCTCCCCTTCCTCCTTGGGTTCGGCCATGATGGTCATTTTAATGGCCTTGCACTCTCCTTTTGGATTTTCTTCTGTATTGCTTGGGAGAGTACAAGGAGGGATTTCAGTGATCCTTTTACTCAGCTGACCCACTTGTGCCTCCAAATTTCTAATGGAGGACCTTGTTTCATTCATAAAACTTACAGTGGCCTTAGATAGATCAGAGACTAAGTTTGCTAAATTAGATGTATTTTGTTCAGAGTTCTCTGTCTGTTGCTGAGTGGATGATGGAAAAGGTTTACTATTGTTAAACCTATTTCTTCCACCGTTATTAAAGCCTTGTTGAGGCTTTTGTTGATCCTTCCATGAGAGATTTGGGTGATTTCTCCATGAGGGATTATAGGTGTTTCCATATGGTTCACCCATGTAATTCACCTCTGCTATTACAGGGTTTTCAGGATCATAAGCTTCTTCTTCAGCAGATGCCTTTTGAGTACTGTTGGATGCAGCTTGCATTCCATTCAGACTCTGAGAAATCATATTGACTTGCTGAGTCAATATTTTATTCTGAGCCAATATGGCATTCAGAGTATCAATTTCAAGAACTCCCTTCTTCC
>NC_029789.2:13422893-13425252 GCF_000816755.2 Arachis ipaensis | reverse complement strand
TTCGAAAATTTCTGAAAGGTGCTTGCTGGATTGTTGTAATTTAGCTTCTCTTAGTTTCCTCTTCAGAGTCCTTTCAGGTTCTGGATCTGCTTATTCTTGTCATTGCTCCTGCTCATATGAAAAAGAGGGAACAGAAAAATAATAATAATAATAATAGGGATCCTTTTTACTCAGTATAGAGGTCCCTGTGTGAGTAGAAGAAAAGAAGAAGAAAAGAATGTAATGTAAGGAAAGAAACACAAGGGTGAGGAGAGCAGAGATGTGAGATGAAGACAAGTGTTAGTAGATGAATAAATAAATAGAAGGAGATGAGAGAGAAAAAGAATTCTCGAAAATTTTTTTTTTTTTTTTGAAAAATGGTTAGTGATTTTCGAAAATTAAAAGAAGAAATAAATTAAAATTAAATTTTGAAACAATTAGTTAATTAAAAAGAATTTTTGAAAAAGAGGGAGATATTTTCGAAAATTAGAGAGAGAGAGTTAGTTAGGTAGTTTTGAAAAAGATAAGAAACAAACAAAAAGTTAGTTAGTTAGTTAAAACAAATTTTGAAAATCAATTTTTGAAAAGATAAGAAGATAAGAAGTTAGAAAAGATATTTTAAAATCAAATTTTTGAAAAAGATAAGATAAGAAGATATTTTTGAAAAGATATGATTGAAATTAGTTTTTGAAAAATATTTGATTTTTAGAATCACAATTAATGACTTGATTCACAAGAATTCACAAGATATGATTCTAGAACTTAAAGTTTGAATCTTTCTTAGCAAGCAAGTAACAAACTTGAAATTTTTGAATCAAAACATTAATTGATGATGTTATTTTCGAAAATTAGGAGATAAAGATAAGAAAAATATTTTTGAAAAATATTTTAAAAATTTTCAAAAATAAATAAGAAAAGTGAAAAAGATATGATTTTTGAAAAGATTTTGAAAAAGATAAAATTTGAAAATTTGATTTGACTCATAGAAAACAACTAGATTTTAAAAATTTTTGAAAAAGTCAACTCAAATTTTCGAATTTTATGAGAGGAAAAAGGGAAAGATATTTTTTTGATTTTTTGAATTTTTATGATGAGAGAGAAAAACATGAAAATGATGCAATACATGAAAATTTTTAGATCAAAACAATGAATGCATGCAAGAATGCTATGAATGTCAAGATGAACACCAAGAACACTTTGAAGATCATGATGAACATCAAGAACTTATTTTTGAAAATTTTATATGCAAAGAAAACATGCAAGATACCAAACTTAGAAATCTTTCATGTTCAGACACTATGAATGTAAAAATGAACATGAAAAATAAGAAAAGACACAAAACAATAAAATATGAAGATCAATCAAGAAGGTTTATCAAGAACAACTTGAAGATCATGATGAATGCAATGCATGAATGCAATTTTCGAAAAATGCAAGATGAGCATGCAATTGACACCAAACTTAAAATCTGACTCAAGACACAAACAAGAAACACAAAATATTTTTTATTTTTATGATTTTCTAATTTTTTTGTATTTTTCGAAAATTAATGTGAAAAAGAAAAATAAGGATTCCAAAATTTTTAATATGAATTTCAGGAATCTTGCATTCTTAGTCTAAAGCTCCAATCTGAGGGTTAGACATGGCTTAATAGCCAGTCAAGCTTTAGCATGTAAATCCGGTGGATCTGGAACAGCAGCAGGTGGATTACCAACAACTAGTTTGCTCTTGATAATGTTGGGTTGGAAGCCGCAGTCCAAATGAATTTAGACATGGCTTTACAGCCAGTAAGGCTTCAACATGCTTCATGAAACACTAGAATTCATTTTTAAAAATTCTGAAGAACATAATAAAAAATTTTTGAAAAGAATTTTTTTTTTCGAAAATAAAGGAGAATATTTTGAAAGATTTTTGAAAATTTTTTTTTGAAAACTTTTTGAAAATAAAATAAGAAGAAAATTACCCAATCTGAGCAACATGATGAACCGTCAGTTGTCCAAACTCGAACAATCCCCGGCAACGGCGCCAAAAACTTGGTATGCGAAATTGTTACTCTGAGGTTGTAAAATTTGTTGTTCGTTCTCTCCCTGGAAATGGTGCCACAACTGGTGCACAATACCATGGTCCAGACATAACTTCACAACTTCGCACAACTAACCAGCAAGTGCACTGGGTCGTCCAAGTAATAAAACCTTACGTGAGTAAGGGTCGATCCCACGGAGATTGTTGGTATGAAGCAAGCTATGGTCATCTTGTTAATCTCAGTCAGGCGGATATCAATGGTTATGGAGTTTTCGAATAATAATAATAAATAAACAGAAAATAAAGATAGAAATACTTATGTAATTCATTGGTGAGAATTTCAGATAAGCGTATAGAG
>NC_029789.2:13422505-13422851 GCF_000816755.2 Arachis ipaensis | reverse complement strand
GGAACAGCAGAGCTCCACACCTTAATCTATGGAGTGCAGAAACTCTACCGTTTGAAAATACATAAGTGAAAGGTTCAGGCATGGCCGAATGGCCAGCCCCATGATCTAAGAACCAGATGTTCCCAGATAAAAATACAATAGTAAAAAGTCCTATTTATACTAAACTAGCTACTAGGGTTTACAGAAGTAAGTAATTGATGCATAAATCCACTTCCGGGGCCCACTTGGTGTGTACTTGGGCTGAGCTTGAATGTTGCACGTGTAGAGGCTCTTTCTGGAGTTGAACGCCAGGTTGTAACGTATTTCTGGCGTTCAACTCTGGTTTGTGACTTGTTTCTGGCGTTTA
>NC_029789.2:13416563-13422303 GCF_000816755.2 Arachis ipaensis | reverse complement strand
TTGAACGCCAAGTTGTAACGTATTTTTGGCGTTCAACTCTGGTTCGTGACGTGTTTCTGGCGTTTAACTCCAGACAGCAGCATAGAACTGGCGTTCAACGCCCTTTTGCGTCATCTAAACTCAGCCAAAGTATGGACTATTATATATTGCTGGAAAGCCCTGAATGTCTACTTTCCAACGCAATTAAAAGCGCGCCATTTTGAGTTCTGTAGCTCCAGAAAATTCACTTTGAGTGTAGGGAGGTCAGAATCCAACAGCATCAGCAGTCCTTCTTCAACCTCTGAATCTGATTTTTGCTCAAGTCCCTCAAATTCAGCCAGAAAATACCTGAAATCACAGAAAAACACACAAACTCATAGTAAAGTCCAGAAATGTGAATTTAACATAAAAACTAATGAAAACATCCCTAAAAGTAACTAGATTCTACTAAAAACATATTAAAAACAATACCAAAAAGCGTATAAATTATCCGCTCATCAGCCATCGTCGCCATAAACTCGGCATGGTTGTCGGCCGGTCAGTCATTCTCAGTTCCTCCCTATGTACGAGTACGACCTCGTCCACGAGTAGCCATTAGGGTTCCTGTCTACACCAAACAGTCGATATCAAGGTGATCAGTCTCAATGTCAAAAGCCTAGTGCTTGAATTATCCCAAAAAGGCACTATCAAACAAGCATGATATACATGTATCAAATAGATAACCTAAATAGCATGAAAGAAAAAGACACAGAGTATGAAGTGAAGTACAATCGGTCCATCCATCAGGCTCACGAGGACGAACCGCTCCGATACCAATAAATGTAACACCCTAATTAGCTTAAGCTTTACCTTGCGTCGTAAAGCAAAGGTTAATCAAAGGTTACGACAGTTCTAAGGCTTATACAATATTATATATATAAAGAAATAGTAATTCTAGAAGCCCGATGAAGAAATAAGCTCAAAAACAGAGTTACAAAAGCGTGAAACATTTACACGAAGCTACAAACTTAAGGCACAAGATATAGATACAGGATAAAAAAGCATAAATAGATATGTGAGTAATAGTCATAAGGAACTAGACTCAGCCCGCGGAGTTTAGGCCAACTAGTTATATACAAACATACAGAGTTTTGAAAGTAAAACCAGCATATACAATATATCTCTCTCAAAGTAAGCCTCTAAGGCAAATATAAATACAAAAGTGAGATAATTAAAACAAAAGTAATCAAAGGACTTCAAGCAATAATCAAGATCCTCCGCTCTACTACTGTCTCGAAACTCACCGAGGTGGATTACGACCTGCATCTGAAAAATAACAACAGAATATGGTATGAGAACCGGAGGTTCTCAATATGGTAACAGTGCCCAGTAATGTAAGATATAAGACTCCGAGATACCAGAGGCAATCCTAGAACTTCATATCAATCATAAGATTCAACTTAAAGCATAACTAAAAATTAAAACCATAACTTTAAAACCATAATGAAATACCAGAATCTAACTTACGGATTTTCTACTCTAACATTTACACCACTGTCCCACAGCCTTCGCCAGCCTAACCTCCATGCGATCCCATTGCCAGCGCCTTCCGAACCTCCTCAATCCCAGCAAAAAACACAAGTAATAGCAATGCAAGTAAAGTACAAGTATAAACATGTATATCAAGAACTTCAAGAAGCAAATAATCATGTTATACAATTAGGCAAACAATGCAAGTCGACAAAGTAAGCAAACAGATAAAATATGCATGTGATGAATGCCTGTCCTATTTGACTTTGATATCACATCGTCGGTTCAACTGCCAACCCGACACATCCCCATGGAGATGTCGCCTTTGTAATACTCTAATTACCCTAAGCCTTACCTCATGCCGTAAAGCAAAGGTTAATCAAAGGTTACGACAGTTCTAAGGCTTATACAATATTATATATATAAAGAAATAGTAATTCTAGAAGCCCGATGAAGAAATAAGCTCAAAAACAGAGTTACAAAAGCGTGAAACATTTACACGAAGCTACAAACTTAAGGCACAAGATATAGATACAGGATAAAAAAGCATAAATAGATATGTGAGTAATAGTCATAAGGAACTAGACTCAGCCCGCGGAGTTTAGGCCAACTAGTTATATACAAACATACAGAGTTTTGAAAGTAAAACCAGCATATACAATATATCTCTCTCAAAGTAAGCCTCTAAGGCAAATATAAATACAAAAGTGAGATAATTAAAACAAAAGTAATCAAAGGACTTCAAGCAATAATCAAGATCCTCCGCTCTACTACTGTCTCGAAACTCACCGAGGTGGATTACGACCTGCATCTGAAAAATAACAACAGAATATGGTATGAGAACCGGAGGTTCTCAATATGGTAACAGTGCCCAGTAATGTAAGATATAAGACTCCGAGATACCAGAGGCAATCCTAGAACTTCATATCAATCATAAGATTCAACTTAAAGCATAACTAAAAATTAAAACCATAACTTTAAAACCATAATGAAATACCAGAATCTAACTTACGGATTTTCTACTCTAACATTTACACCACTGTCCCACAGCCTTCGCCAGCCTAACATCCATGCGATCCCATTGCCACCGCCTTTCGAACCTCCTCAATCCCAGTAGAAAACACAAGTAATAACAATACAAGTAAAGCACAAGTATAACATGTATATCAAGAAATTCAAGAAACAAATAATCATGTTATACAATTAGGCAAGCAATTCAAGTCGGCAAAGCAAGCAAACAGATAGAAGATGCACATGATGAATGCCTGTCCTATTTGGCTGTGATATCACATTATCGGTTCAACTGCCAAATCGACACATCTCCATGGAAATGTCGCCTTTTGGTCACGAATAAATGGGAACCCCCTGGGATATCATGCCCGACACACGGTCCAGGATATAGTGCCTGCATACTCTTTTGATCCGAAAAGATGTGAGCGGGATACTCTGCCATAAACCTCACATCTCAACGTAAGCGGGATTAACCACCGCCGTGACCTCGACAAGCAGGATTAACCACCGTCCTTGCCAAGCGCATAGCGTCTCAACAGTCTCAGTATAAAACAATATATCCATGATTTTCAGAAATCATTTTCAATACTCAGTAAGGCCATCATTTTACTTTGAGTCCCAGACTCATCTCACTCATCATCAATCCATAATTTCACAATTCATTATATCTATCGTTATTACAGTACTCCGTCATCTCCCTCAACAAATCCTTTCTCAGTACTCCAGAAATCTAAGGCTCCATCTTCTAAATTCATGTCAAATTCACCTATTTAAGTCACAAATTCTCCTCTTTTAGTCCTTAGGCCTAACTACAAGATATTACTCTTAAACTGCAACTTAAGGAAGTTTGGAAAGTTGAAAAATCCTTGAAAATGAAGAAAATCATTTTTCAGCAAAATAGGGGTCTCGCGTACGCAAGCCCCTGCCTCGCGTACGCATGCTGTTGAAAAATGGGTGGTCGCGTACGCAACCACCTGCTCGCGTACGCGAGTGTTCCAACCCGAATGGGTTGCTCGTGTCGCGTGTTAAAGTTCACTTACGCAAGGGCCAAAACTCTGATAGCTTGCGTACGCATGTAGTGCCTGCGTACGCGAGATGCCCAACTCGAATGGAATGGCCGCATACGCAACCCTCACCAGACTTAGAAATTTTTCAAATCTGCAGAATTTCAGTTTTAAGTACCAAACTTTAAACGTTCATAACTTCCTCTACAAAAATTTATTTTCCTCAAACTTTATATCAATTTAAAGCTCTAAAAACAACCTTTAATTTAAAATGAATTTCAACCAATTTTAAAAATTGAGACTCAAGTTATGATCTATCAAAATTCACCAAAAGCTGGTTTTTACCAAAAGTTAACTTGGTTCTCAACTTTCAAAATTCACAACCAAACCAAGTCAAAGCTCATTCAATTTCACCATAAAACACTATTAAATGCTATATTTTTACCTTTCTATCACAATTCAACCAATTCAACATCTATATCAATCAATTCCTCCTCCATAAACTCAACAATTCCACAATTTGTACATCAATATTCTAATATTAACAACTTGAACAAAATCTCACCACTCATAAGCATCATTTATCATACCACATCAAAAATTCTCATAATTACAATAATTTAATCTCAACATCAACAATTCCTATCACAAATCATCAAAACCATCACAAGCATTAATATCATCACATATTATCAATTTAACAATTGTCAACAACCAAATTCAATCCTATCCTAAGGTCCACTAGCCTAAGTCCCCAGAAATATTATATATTACATAAAGAAAACCAAAACCATACCTTTACCAATTTCCAATATGTTCTATACACCAAATTTTTGTCCAAATCAAGCCTCCAATCACCAACAATTTGTCCAAAGATCCAATAATTCACAATTCAAGCTAGACATACATAATTTGTCAAAAATCAATACCCAAGGTTCATCAAATTCACAAATTTACAAGGTAAAGAGTTTTCTTACCTTCTTTGATGGTGTTTGGGATACAAACCACTAATATCCCAACCTTACATACCACCTAATCAATCAAAATACAAAATTTCACTCAAAACTAACACCTACATTTTTGAATTTCTTAGGGCTGCAGAAAGGATAGAAAATTTCGAAATCTTACCAACACAAGTTTGATAAAACTGACGGGCTCAACAAGAGCTTCGCGTAGCCACTGACGGCACGTGAATCAGAGCACCGTAGCTCGAGTTATAGCCACCGAAAGTCGAGGATGAATAGTAACCTTCCCCCCTTTTGCTCTCTTCTCTCACTTCTCTCTATGCAGCTGAGTTTGTTGTGTTTATGAGTATTGAGTGCTTAATGGTTTATGTTTGGAGTGTTATATATGTTGGGCTTGGGCCCAACTTGGGCCCAATCCAATCCGTTAGCGTTTTTGACCCATTTGACCCAATTTTGGATCAAACCTTTAGAATTAGCATCCAGTTTTCAACTTTAATTATTTTTCTAAGTTTTTCTACTAATTTACCGGTACACACTTTTACATAATTTTCTGCAAAAAATTATATTTTCCAACTCAGAAAAATTTATTGACTGCAAAAATCATATTTAAATTTTCTAATTAATATTCTAAATTTTTTGATCCTATATTGGGCAACTAAATTATTTACTTAAGCGGTTAATTAGTCACGATTCTTACATTCTTCACACCAAATTAGAAATTTTGTCCTCAAAATTTAGTGATTACCTAAGAATAGCTCGGGATAATCCTTCCGCATCTCGGACTCCAATTCCCAAGTATGTTCTTCCACTCCTGCTCTCTTCCAAGCTACCTTAACCAATAAAACTTCCTTTCCACGCAATTTCTTCATATTAGTATCGTCAATCCGCACCGGTGTTACTTGAAAAGTCAAGTTCTCCTTTAGCTTAATCGATTCGAGTTCTAACACGAGTCGCATTCGACGTGTACTTACGAAGTTGTAAAACGTGAAATACATCATGTAAGTTAGACAAATGTGACAGCAATGCTACTTGATATGCCACCTGTAAGACCCCAGATTTTTAGAAAAATAAATAATGAATTATTTATGTCTATATATATGGTTTTATTTTTAGAAAGGTTATAAGACTTCATATTTTCAATTAATTCAGTTTTATACAAATTTCAATTATAATTAAAGTATTTAATTAAAAATGATTTATAATTTAAAAAATAAATAAATATTTTTAAAATTAATTATATTTTATTAAATTTAATCTTAAATTTAAACTCTA
>NC_029789.2:13394019-13416512 GCF_000816755.2 Arachis ipaensis | reverse complement strand
CTCTACGCAAACCCTAAATTCCCAATTCCAAACTCTAATTTCACTTATCCTAACCACTCTTATCCAACTTATACACACACGTAATTTCCCCTTCCACACCTCTTTGCTCCTCAATGAGCCACGCCCCCTCCACACTTGTTCATTTCTCACCGCTACTCACTCACCCACCGCCAATCTCTCTCCCAAAATACACACAACACAACTTTAGCAAATAAAATGGAAAAGAAAAGAAGAGAAAGTAGAGGAAGGGGAAACGACAGATGGAGATCGAGAGAGAAGAAGGGGGTTCGGGGAGAAGAGAAGAGAGGAAGGAGGAAGGAACGGTGCCGACTGGGGCCTCGCCGCCGTCGCCGTTTCCGTCGTTGCATAAGGGAAGAGAGAGACTCGCGGTGGAGTGAGAAAGAAAGCTAGGCGCGACAAAGAGGAAGCTACCGCTGAAGCCACTAAGCTGTCACCATCGCTGGATCCACGACCGCCGCCGAGGATTCCGTCACTGTCGTTCTAGCACCACCGTTGCGGGTAGCGTGGCCGCCGCTATCAAACCCTAGCCGCTGCTGTCACGCCTGTCACTGGAAGTCTTTAACGTCGCCACTGTCCGCTGCTAGAAGGGGATCTCGTCGCTGCGTTGGAGTCATCGCCCCCGTCGCGCCAATCGCCGTGCACCACCGTCGTCGCGGAGCTGAAGGAGCCATCGCCATCGAATAGAGCAGGGAGAGAGAGAAAGAGTTGCGAAAGAGAGAACAGGAGGCGACGGGGGCCTTTGCCGCCGCTGCTTCAGTCACTGCCACCGTCGGCTGAGCTCGCTCTCGCTGGAGGGGAGCCGGTGTCGTGTCCTTGCCGCTCTGAATCACCAGTGCCGCTGCTACTCCAAATTCCACTTTTGTTCTATTAAGGTTTGCTATTTCAGCTGCTTTGAAGCTACTACCGGTTCTATTAAAGGCTTCTGCCGCAAATGCCACCACCAGCATCACCGTCCTTCTTATCATGGTCTCAATTCTGTCATTCTTGAACCTACCATGATTTTATCTTTGTCCTATTCCAATTTTGTTGGTCTCTGCCAAGTTGTTCTAATTTCATCAGTATATATATACATCTCTATTTTAGTACTACCGTTGTGTCTTGCTGTCTTCTGCTGGAACCGATGAAATTGTAGTTACAGTTGCATCTGCAATGTTGTGATGTGATGAAGGTTGCCACTACCATGACTTAAAAGGAAAAGGCGTTCACAGCATTTAGTCTCATGGGTTTCGAAAACCTGAGGTAGGGGGTTTGTTTTTAAAATTAAATGTTTTAATTTAGAATGCCTAAAAAGCTTAATGAATAATTGCAAATAATTTACTAGAGTTTAGTATTACTAATCGATGAGAATTTGTTGAATTGTGGTTGTGAATGGTAATCAATTGGTGTTGTTTGTTAAATTGAAATATGAATTGAGTTTAGATTGAGGCTGTGAATGTTGCTGGAATTTCTAGTCATGTTAATTTCTTAGTTTGCTTGTTGATTTGAGATTTATCTGATAATAGTAAGTACTGTTGCAAAGATTTGGGAATTGTTGTTTGTTGAATATGCTAATTCGATTTGTATATTGTGGTATTGAATGTCGAAGTGAGCTGTTAGTTATTAAATTGAGTTAAAGTAGGTTGATTATTAAGAATCATGCTGTATTGGTGTTTGTGGAATCAGATTAGTGAACTGTTGAGGGAATGAAGGAGCACGTAAGAGTGGTGAAGTCAAATGTTAAAGGGAGGTCTTGTCCAAGTTTTTATAAAGATATAAAAAAATGTGATTTTGATTTGAAAATCCGACTTATAAGCTTATTTTGAGAAATGCTTTTATGTTGAGAAAAGAATAGGTTTACATATTTACACAAATCGAGAAAATGGTTTAATATTGAGAGGTTTGATTTATATTTCTAAAAGTAGGGAATGACTTAGGTTTAAAATTGTTGAAAAGAGCTTGAGAAAGCGTTGGTTTGATTTATTGGTAATAAATGGAGAGTTAAAAATAATTTGATACTGAACCTAGTTACTAGTTAGCTTTCAGATTTATAAATGTTTTAATAATGGATATGGTTTGTTGGATTTATCAATGGTTTTTGAGAGTTGAAAATGGTTTGGTAGGGACCCTCGAAGGGTGGCAAAGTCCGAATTTTAGAGGAGATGCTGCAGAAATTTTTATAACACTTCGAGGCTTTGCTTAAAGCATTATTCAAAGGAAAACTTGATTTAAGACTTATTCTATTTTGTTTTCAGTTTTTCAAGAAAAGCATTATGTTCTAAGTTTACCCTATTAAGAAAAGATTCTTGTTTTAAGTGATGATTTGAGTTCGGTTTATTAAGAAAAGGAACTTTTATTAAATGTTTTGAGGTTATTATAGGTGAATGAATGTATGGTGATGTGGAGATGTAAACAATAAGGTGATGCGGAGGTATGTATAGTTAAGCGGTAATGAGGAGGTACGTTTAGTAATATGGTGATGCGGAGATATGAGTATGTAATTGGTGATGTGGAGGTATAATGAAAAGAAAGAAAATGAAAAGTCATGAGTGAAATAAATAGTTGAAATAGATTATGATTTATGAAAATGAAATGTGAAGGGGCCTTGTGCCAAATTGCTAATGCGAAAGGGCCCGCCTAACTGATAGTCTGAGATTGCTAATGCGGGAATGTTCGCCTAACTGATAGCACTATTTCTTACTGTGATGCACATTAAGATATCATTATGATGAGGCCTAACTGACACGGATAACCGTGATGCCAAGGTGTCTAACTGACACACTAAAAAAACCATATTCGGGGTTTGTCCGAGTAATGTCGGGTTGCGGGTAGACAACTGACGCATGAGCTCATGGCTTGCTTAGGACAGACATGCATCATATTGATTGTGCATTTGCATTTGGTTTTGTTTTGCTTGTTATATTTTCTCTGTGATTGTGCTGATTGTCTTATTCTGCTTTGCTTGTGTGTTCATTTGAGTTTCTAGTACTATTAGTTTATGTATTAAAGTGATTAAGAGTTAATGTTGTGAAATGTGAATGAGCTTTGTTTTAAGGTTAATTATTCGCATGTTGTTCATTACTTTTACGGTATTCACTTTCTTTACTGAGAACATGCGAGGACGACATTCTCACCCCCTACAGATCTTCTGTTTTCAGCAACTGGTCCGGGAATTTTTGGCGAAGAGCCGCGACCAATCCACAGAGTCTTGTAAATATATGTATTCGTATTACCTGTATTTGGTTTAGTCCTAGGATTTACTTTCCCCTCGTCATTCATTGTTTTGAATTTTAGAGGGGCATGACTTGTAATTGAGAGTCTTAGAATAAGTCTATATATATAAAGTTATGTAAATATATACTTCTGTGGTTAAGAGTTATAAAATAAAGTCTCCTTTCAATTTCTTGTTTAAAATTTTGATTCGTATTTGTAAAGGCTCGATATTAAATAAAGACAATATAAAATTAAAAGGTTTAAAATTGAGTAGCGCTCGGACTTTTAGTACAATCATGAGGTGCTAAAAGTTAGGGTGTTACACCACCGGCCCGATTCGCCTCAAATCTCAAACGGTCCTATATATCTCGGATTTAATTTCTTCGTCTTAATCGCTCTTCCAATCCCAGTTGTAGGAGTAACCTTCAGGAATACATGTTCGCCCACTTCAAATTCCAACAGTTTTCTTCGTTGATCTGAATAACTTTTCTGTCGGCTCTGTGCAGTCAAGATTCTAGCTCTAATCTGTTTGATCTTTTTAGTGGTCTCTGCTATCAAATAAGGCCCTAACACACTTATTTCATCGGCTTTCTACCAATACAGTGGAGACTGGCACTTCCATCCATACAAAGCCTCATACGGAGCCATCCCAATACTCGCATGAAAGCTGTTATTGTATGCAAACTCCACCTAAAGCTAATACTAACTAGAACAGAATTGAAAAGGGATTTGATGAATAACCTGAAATGTAGAAACAGGAGGGAAAAAACAGAGAAGGGGAGATGGTGGTTCGGACGGTGACAGAGGTTCTGATTTGCGAAGAAGAGTGGTGTGGCGAGGATAGGTGGTGGTTTGACGGTGTTCCGGTGGAGCCAAACGGCAAAGAAAATGAAGAAGAAGAAGACTACGGTGGCACTGGTGGACGAAGCGGCGCTAGTGGACGGAGCGGCGGCTGGAGATGGGAGGGAGCCGAGAGGCTTAGAGAGAGAGGGAGGTGAGGGGTTAGAGAGAGAGAGAGAGAATTCAAAATGAGAGAGAACAAGGTTCGCGCTCTCAATTTAGGGCACTATTATTGTCGGATTTACCGGCAAATAAATCCGATGGTAAAGCTTTACGTGTTACCAAAACGAATCGTTTTACTAATCTAGGTCACCGTTAGATATATCGGATGGTAAATCCTAATGATCATGCAAATTTTTTTCTTTTCTCCCTCCAAATATTGCTCGTGGATTTTCTGTCGAAAAAATAAATCCAACGCTAACTTACTAACACGACGAATTCATCGTAAATTCCGCCGATAAATCTCCCGGTAATAGTGCCGCTAATGTACGACGGTAAATTCGACGGTACACAGCATTTTTCTTGTAGTGACACTTCGCATAAGCATCCATCAATGTGGTCCCAACCCCCAAACACCCCTCAAACCCCCTCTTAATCACAAAACCATGAACGCCTTCAGTAGTTCTCTTCTGGCGCACCCGAGAATAAGCCGAAAGCATCGAACCTACAACTATTGGATCCACAAAACCATCCTCCTCCTCCTGAACACACCCCGCATTCTCACTCTCCTCAACTAACAGCTCCTTAAAGAAGTGAATGCCCTCAGCAGTGCAACTATTTCGGACATACCCGGCAATAATTGAAGTCCAAGACACCACATTCCTTTGGGGAATTTCGTCGAACAATTTTTGGGCATCTTCCAAATGGCCACACTTAGAGTACATATCAAGTTATCAACTAGAGTTGACGAAACAAAGAGATCCGATTCAAAACCAAATATGAAAGCCTGTTGATGGGTCTGTTTTCCAACGCAAAGGTCGAAGAGCGAAGAACAGGGTTTGATGGCGCAAGGGAAGGTGTTGTGGTTGGGAATGAGGGAAAGCTTGCACATGGAGGAGAAGGCGCGGAGGGCCTTGAGGGAGTCGCCGCATCAGGTGAGGTCGGCAATAAGGGAAAGCAAATGATATCCCTTCGCAAGCTATGCAGTTCAAGAAACCAAATCCTGGAGTAGCTCCATCGATGAAAGAAAGAAAGAAGAAGAGGAAGAATGGCAGTGAAGAAGATGACCGAGTGTGTTTGTATTTGATCACACTTTCTATTAGCAAAAGAAATCTCTAAATGACGTCATTTTGGGACGGTCCAGTGTGGTAAAATTTTAGCCATGTCAACACCGGAAAAGACACAGTGATCACTATGGTGTCTGGAGTTCTATCTGGAAGACCACTATTAAAAAATTTGAATCTCGAGAACAATTTCAGGTAATCGCATAAATTTCAGGAATTATTATGGGATTTACCCTTGTGTGGGATGATCCCACTTCCAATAGCTTCCTTGATCGGAAAACGGGAACAAATCAAACTTCAATTAAGCTTGTACTGTTGATTCTGCTTGCATCTACTTATGTTGTTGTTGTTTTAATTAAGCTTTTGTCATGCGTATCTGGTTTTGGACAGTTATGTAATTTATAGTTTTATACATATATTAATGGAGTAAATCCCATAGTGGTCCCCGAGATTGACGCTGTGCACCAAAATTGTCCCTGAGATTCCAATTGCACCAATTACGTCCCTGAGATTGGAAAAATTGCACCATAGTAGTCCCTGACCTGTTTTTCGTTAACGACGCGCTGACGTGGCTTGATGACGTGGACCTTTAGTGACACGTGTCACCTCATGGTTTGACCACGTGTAACGGTATGATGACGTGTCGGTCAAGGACACGTGGCATGCTGACATGGATGTGTATGCCACGTGTCACAATACTATTTTGCCACGTGTCAGATTATGCCACGTGTCTCAATGCTATTTGTCCACGTGTCATCCATTATATCATCGTTACATGTGCACCAAATTGGTCTCTTACTTTGCATTAAATGACTCATTTTAGTCCCTGAAATTGAATGTCGCACCAAATTAGTCCCTTCATCAGTTTTTTCTCATTTTTTTATAAATTTAAAATTCTTAATATTTTTTTATACATTAATTTTAATTATATTTTTTTTATTATATTTTATAATAAATTTTTTAATTAATAATGTTAACTTGTATCATTAGAGTACATGTTAACTAAAACCAAAATTTTATTATTGTCTCATATTTATTTGTATCTGTTTTAATATTGTTCAAGTCATGGTTACAATAAGTACTTATATTGATTAACAGTGTGATATATGAAAAAGCCGCCTAACTAAGTTATAGATAAAATGAATTATTATAATCGACAGTATAAATCTATCTCATTAATTTAGTGAGAAGTTAATTATATGGGAAATAAGACATTCTTAAAATGGATGGGAATAATGAGTTTATATTAGATAATAAGTGCCTTATCAAGAATTCCTAAAATATTTATTAAAGTGTTAAATATTAAAAAAATGTATTAAGGAATATTATTATACTCTTAACTTACACTCTTTATTAAATCAATATCAATATGTCACATAATTCTTTTAATAAGATATTGTAGAAAAAAATTGTATAATTAAAACTAATATTTTAAAAATATTTTATAAAAACACTTGTATTTAAATAACTTGTGAAAAGATAAAATTAAAATTAGTGTATTCAAATATATAATGAGAATTTTAAATTTATAAAAAAATGAGAAAAAACTGATAAATGGACTAATTTGGTGCACGACATTCAATTTTAGAGACTAAAATGAGTCATTTGTGCAAAGTAAGGGACCAATTTGGTGCACATGTAACGTTGACATAGTGGATAACACGTGGACAAATAGCATTGCGACACGTGGCATAATCTGACACGTGGCAAAATAGTATTGTGACATGTGGCATACCCATCCATGTCAGCATGCCACGTGTCGTTGACCGACACGTCATCATACCGTTACACGTGGCCAAACCATGAGGTGACACGTGTCACCAAAGGTCCACGTCATCAAGCCACATCAGTGCGTCGTTAACAGAAAATAGGTCAGGGACTACTATGGTGCAATTTTTCCAATCTCAGAAACATAATTGGTGCAATTGAAATTTCAAGGACGATTTTAGTGCACGACGTCAATCTCGGGAACATTACGGAGATTTACTCTATATTAATGGTATAATAGGAGCATACACCATTTTGGTTTTTGTGCTATCTTGAGTTTCATCAATCCCACATTGAAATACATTATTTGAGAGCTTCCATATTGGTTGCAAACATGTTTGATAACTTTGTAGGATTTAATAAAATAAATTAGTCTATGTTTGGATGTGAAAAATATAAGTGATTACCTTGTGCATCAGATGATACCTTGTGATAATTTTATTTAAAAAAAAACAAAAATAAAATAATATCACTATAACAATATAAACTATTTTTTAGGATTATTATGTGTCAAAAAAATTAAAATTCGTCAAAAAAATAAAATTTGACACTATTTTAACTATGAAAATATGTTAATAAAAGTTTTGTCAAAAATAGTATTTTTAACATATAAGTAATTGTAAAAAAAAGTTTAAATCTTATTTTAATAAATATTGGCCGTCAAAAATAATTTGTTAAAAAAATTTGAGAATATATTTTTTGTGATACTTATTAACCGTAAAAAAATATTATTTATTTTGACACTTATTGACCATAAAAAATTCTCAACAAAAATTTTTAACAAAGAATGAGATGAGATCTTGAAACTAAAGAATAAACTGAGATTTTGAAGATGAAGAATGAGTAGTATGATCCTAAACTGATAGCATTGTGATGCCAAAATTGACGGAACTCA
Source organism: Arachis ipaensis (assembly GCF_000816755.2). Lineage (NCBI taxonomy): Eukaryota > Viridiplantae > Streptophyta > Magnoliopsida > Fabales > Fabaceae > Arachis > Arachis ipaensis. Next base: position 13,408,577 of record NC_029789.2, on the reverse strand, counting down.
ACGAAAAAAAGGAATAATAGAGTAAGTTAAAAATAAATGAGTGTCAAAATTGAGGAATAATTTTCTACAATCAAATTATTCATCAAAAAATATAGAGAATTTGATATTTGTGATATTTGTCAAAAATATATATTAATTTTTACATTTAATTATAGCTATTAAAAAAAATCATGTTAAAATAGCTCTTTTTTCTTAATGTATGTTGCATGTGATAGTCATCTTAACTATCCATTGAGGACAAGTTTCATCTCTTCACGCTATCATGCATCTTTTTATTTTACGTTCCTGCCTAATGCTTATGCTTGCAAGTTGATATTTTAATTCTTATTTAATTAGAAGCAACTACTTTTTTCTTTTTTCTTTTTTCTTTTTTGTATTATAACGGGACTAAAGAGATGTCTAAAGAAAACTAATTACAAATTAAATAGGATAAAGAAGCTTCTTGTTCATTATCATTTAAGATTCTTATGATTTCTCTAGGAAGTATATTCCAAAAATGAAATTCTATCTCAAGATCTAAGCTAATTTGAGTTAAGAAGTCAGCACATTTATTTCTCTCTTGGTATATATTTACAAAAAGAACCTCCCAATTTTTCTTTTTCCAGCAACTAATTCTTCTCAAAAGGGCATTTGGATGTTTGCTCAAATCCCATTTTCCATTAATTTTGCTAATTACCACTTGGGAGTCACACTGCACTACTAATATTTTTAATGCCCATAGTCCATGCAACTTCAATTCCTTCCTCAATATCCCAAAATTTTACCTTGTACGCTGAACGATTCCCAGCAAAATGAGAGAAACCTACTACCCATCTTCCGTTTGCATCTCGCAGCAGCTCCCCGCAGCCAGCTTTGCTCGTGTTTCTGTCCCTTGAATTGTCCGTGTTTAGCGCTGTCCATTTATCCTGGCAGTGGTGGAGTCCAACTCTAATGTAGATCTCCTCTCTTTTCTTCATGGTAATCCTTCTTCTCCTCTTATTGAATGCTTCTTTTAATTCTTCTATCCCTTTTAGGATTAACTTGTGAGTTTGGGAGTCTTTGATAATTTTGTTCATTTATTTTTCTTCTTCTCCATGTCCACAATTTTAAGCAAGTAATGGTAAAGATGTCTAGTTAATTGTGTCTTTGGCTGAGACCCAATTGATTATCTAAATTGGGAGCTATTCAGTGTTGCAGATTGTTATTGAAGAATTCTATTGCAATTTTAGTTTGATAAGCTGCTTTTACATTCTTGACACCTTTGGGCAGTCTCTGATGGCGTGGATAATGTCCTCCTCACTAACGTTGCAAATTAAGCAGATTCCACTACTCCCAAATAGAGGAGCTCTCCCTTGGTAAGTTAAAATTCTTCCATGTATAATTTTTTAGATGACTGTTTTGGATTTTTGGAGTCCTTCCTACTTTCAAATTTTTGTCTAATAATTTTGACTGAATTTTATCTAGTGTTGCAGAACTTTATATGTAGTTACTATAGAAAAATCTCCATTTTCTGTATGTCTCCATCCAGTTATGTTTTTTTCCTCTTCCATACATAAACTAGTTTTTACTTGGATTTGGCAGGTTGATGTGATAGGTCTTATTGACGACCCTTTTCTTATCTTTGGGTCACACAAAAGATATTACACTAACTTGAATTGAATTCCTATTATCGTGTATATAATAGATACTTTGTCATTTATGATCACCCCTTTCGCTCTCTCTTTTATTTCTTGTTTGACAGTGGAGCAAGTGAATAATATGGGAATATGAAAACTACTTATAATACATACAAAAAAAGGATAAAAAAAGTGAGAAAATATTTCAATGCAATTTAGTCTTTAAAATTTAAAAGATTAGTGTGTAGAAATAATAAATATATTTTAGACATTAATTTTTCGTTAACCTGTTTAGGGATTAAATATTTAAATTGATAAAAATGTAATTGAATATTATCCAACTCTAATCTGTCTCATGTCTGTCATTTGTCACGGTAAATTTTAAAATATTATGTTTGAAAATGTTCTGAATAGTTTTGGAATGTTCTAGAACGTTCCGAAAGATTCCAGAAGACCCTAAAGTTCTAGAAGACTATAAAAGTTCATGGGACATTCTAGAAGAGTATAAATATATGTAGAAGTATGAAGATAGATGTAGAATAATCTAAAAATGTTTAAAAAAATATAGTAGGTTAGATATTTGTTATGGAAGTTCTAGACACTCGATCTGGACTGTTGATTAGATTTAATGCTAAGCTTCCATTGAAGAAGTGGATGGGGGATGGCTATATAAATAGGAGATGAGAGTTTGAGTTTAGGTGTGTGAGTCATTTGTAACAAATACGCAAAAAATAAAGAATTTTTTTCAATAAAGTTTCATTTCTCTTATGTTATTAACGTTCTTGCTAAATATTGAATATTAAGCTAACTTGGTCTTAGTTCAAAAAATTGAGTAAATTTGAGTAGTAATACAGTAGTATTAGAGTGTATACAAAGTCGTGATACATTATCACATGAGCGATTGAAATACTAGATGGCTAGCTATAAGTCCTATGATTAAAATAATTTTTTATTTAAATAAATAAATAAATAAAAATTATTATTTTTCAATATGCTCACGAGTTAAGTTGTAGTCCAAAATGGACAAGATCTAACTCAAAATGAGCAAGATCAATTCACAGATAGTACAGGATAAATCTATTATATATCTCAAATTTTATAATTAAAATGTACCACATGTCACTTTTTCATTGTAATTAAAATTAAATCTTTTCCTCTAAAATTAAAGAATTCTCCTCTTTTCTTTACTAATTTTACAACCAAAATGTGCCACATGTTATTATCTCATTATAATTGAAATTAAATCCTTTTTTTTTTAAAATTAAAGAATTCTTCTCTCCTCCTTACTAATTTTACAACCAAAATATGCCACATGTCACTTTCTCATTGCAATTAGAATCAAATCTTTTCCTCCAAACTTAAAGAATTCTCCTCTCCCCTTTACTAATTTTACAACCAAAATATGCCACATGTCACTCTCTCACTAATTTTACAACCAAAATATGCCACATGTCACTCTCTCATTGTAATTGAAATTAAATGTTTTCCTCCAAAATTAAAGAATTCTTCCCTCCTCCTTACTAATTTTACAAACTAAAATGTGCCACATGTCACTCTCTCATTGTAATTGAAATTAAATCTTTTCCTCCAAAATTAAAGAATTATTCCCTCTTCCTTACTAATTTTACAACCAAAATGTGTCACATGTCACTCCCTTATTGCGATTGGAATCAAATCTTTCCCTCTAAAATTAAGGAATTCTCGGATTTTCTTTACTAATTTTACAACCAAAATGTGTCACATGTCACTCCCTCATTGCAATTGAAATCAAATCTTTTCCTCCAAAATTAAAGAATTCTCCCCTCCTCCCTCTTTCTTTCTCTATTTCTCTCATTCCTTCAACCACTCTATCTAATCATTATCAATATCAATGATTAATTACTAATTTGACAATCAAAATATGCAACATGACATTCTTTAATTGCATTAAAATTAAAATTAAAATATTAAAATTGAAATTAAAATATACATATATTATATATCATATATTACTATCTAATTTAATTATCAAATGTGTCACATGACACTCTCTTATTAAAATTGAGAGAAAATATTTTTTTCAAAATTAATAAACTCCCTTCCTAAATTCTCTCATCTACCTCTCTTCATTTTTCTATTTCTCTCTACTATTTTTATTCTATAGAATCAAGATTTAATTTTTTTAAAAAAAATTAATTGAGTTAATTTTATAATTATTAGTATAATTTTTTTATGCTAATATCTAATTATAATTTTATATACATAGAGAAAAAATATTATTTTTAAATAGTAAGTATAAAAATTAATTATTTCTATTTGTACAACAGACTTAACAGTTAACACCTAATTAAATGTAAAGTATACACGTTAAATTATTTTAAATTTTAGATAACGAATGTTAAAATTAATTATTAATAAAAAATTAGACTTTTTCATATAAAAATAATAACTAAAAATCTTATTATTTGATTTTTTATCTACAAATACCTTGGTCTTTTTAGCTAGAGACTTTTGTCAATCTACGACTTTTTTTTGTAAAAGTAGTTTGATTTTAGAAATCGTTTGTGCTATGCATAATCTATATTGTCAGAACAAAGTGGATTATAATTTTAAAAAATTTATATTCTCGTAATATTATTACGGGTAAAAATACTAGTAGAAATGCTATTATTAAAGAAAAGAAACACACGTGTGTGTGTTATATTATATTGTAAGTTTATATTAAAAATAAATTAAATAATATATTTATTTATTTATAAATATATAATAATTAATTTAGTGACTAAATTTCAGTGTGTATATAATAATTTTTTAGGAGTTTTTGATGAATCATTAAATTTTAAAATTAGACTCAATTATTAATAAGAGAAATAGAAATAGTAAATCGAGTCTAATTTTCCAAAGTCAAATTTAAAATCAGTTTTCGAAAGTCAAACTTAAATTTTGCTAAACTAGATTGAACAAAGAATAGAAGAAAAAAAGTGGTTCAAAGAGTACAAATGCAACGTTGTTTTGCCCTCAAAAAACAGATTATAAAAAGATGGATTAAATTTTAATTCTTTTCGTATCAGATTCATTCAATTTAGACACTAAATTTAGCCTTCTTACCCACTATTTGAATGATTATTTATTATTTATTACATATCTATTTCATTTAAATATATTTTATATATATAAACATTTAAAATAATATAATGTTGTTATAGATCGTACGTGGTTTCAACTTGGTTATAACAGTTTCGAATAAAAAGTTTTAAATAAAATAATCTTTCTGGACCCCTCTGCAGAAAGAAACCATTTTAGAAAACATATTCGTGGATACAATCATGTATTTTCCTTCACTTCGTGTGGTATGCACATAGACGAACAACTGGCTATAACAAGTCGTGGTATATATACATTTCGTGCTCAAGACTCAATATATCACAGTATAGGGGGATTTTATCCGGATCAGGACACGCGACCACGTTTTTTGCAACTGTACATATATGATACTGAGCACGAGTTGCAGAATAAGATACTGGAAAACACACAACTACATGAAATATTGGTTTTCAAGATACAACAATTGCTACACCAGTATAATCCTTCTCTCCATGTGTTTCGCCAGCTTGCACAACGGTCAGATGTACATGAGTGTAGTTTGCTCATTAGAGAGGGACCTACTAATCAGCCACAATATAGCCTTCCAACTGCATCACAGGTAGCAGCTATAATTGTTGGTGATGACGTTGAAACAATGATTCGTGGACGAGATATTAAGGTGCAAACTCATGCTGGTAGCCTACGAAGGATTCAGGAATTCGTTGACTATTACGATCCACTACAATATTCTCTTCTTTTTTCTATTTGGAACTCATGGATGGGATATCATTACTCGAAGTCAAAGTGGGAGCAAAGTATCATGCCGAACATATTATAGCTATATGCTCCATGTACAAATTCCCATTTTCTACGCAGTATAGACTTCAATAAAATTCTGCCAAAAAATTGTTCAATGTATCTAATCTTTTTTACAAATTCTTAAAAATTTGTAGATCCGCCCCGATGATCATTCCACCGTATTGCAAGCAGGGTGACTTATACAACAATATGTTGTTGGTAACTATGTGAAATTGAAACCGAAAAATTAAAATCGATTCGAACTAGACAGAAGAAATTACGGGCAGAATTATACCAAGGCTTACAAGATGTCTTGCACACATGAGAAACCAATGTAGGTAACTATTGTTGTATCTAATTGCTACTTCGTAAATCATTAAGAATTATCCAAAATAATTATTGAAACTAATAATATTTCTCTCTATATTTGTCTTCAGAAAACGTTGGAAGAAAAAGAACAATACTACCATCGTCGTTCATTGGTAGCCGTCGCGACATGACCCAACGCTATGAAGATAGAATGGCTATTATTCTTAAAGAGGGCAAGCCAGATATTTTTCTCACAATGACATGCAATTCATCTTGGACTGAAATAACTTCATAACTCAACCCAGTTCAAACTCCACAAGATCGTCCAGATCTAACAACAAGAAATTTTCGAGCCAAATTTGAACAGCTGAAAGAGGATGTAATTACTAAGGGTGTCTTGGGAATGGTGAAGAGCTATATTTATGTCACTGAGTTTCAAAAAAGAGAATTGCCACATGTACATATGTTGTTAATCTTAGAAAATAATGACAAGTTAATTGACTCGGGGCATTATGATAGTTTGGTACGTGCAGAGATACCATCTAAAGAAGTAGAACCACACCTACATGATGCAGTGCTAAAACATATGATTCATGGCCCTTGCGGAATACTTGATCAATTTTCACCCTGCATGAAAAATGGTCAATGTAAATGCAACTACCCAAAAAAGTTTGCAGCAGAAACACGAAGAGGTGACGACTCATATCCGCAATATAAGCGACGATTCGACACTCTAGTACCGATTAACCAAAATGTCACAGTTGACAATAGATGGGTAGTTCCGTACAACCCTTGGCTACTACTAAAGTATGATTGCCATATTAATGTTGAGATATGTAGTAGCATCAAGAGTATAAAGTATCTCTACAAGTATTGCTACAAGGGTCCAGACCGGGTTGCAATGGAAGTTCACAACGGTTCTAATGTTGACGAGGTCCAACAGTTTGTTGATGTAAGATGGATCGCTACTCCAAAGGCATGTTGGAGAATATTTAAATTTAACCTTTACCGAATGTATCTATATGTAAAAAGGTTACAAATTCATTTGCCAAATCAATATCAAGTGAGCTTCTATGATCACCAAACATTCCTGAAATACTTAATGATGATTATTTCTCTAGAACAATGCTCACTGAGTTTTTTGCCCTAAATCGTGAGGAGGACTAACAATCTAGGCATCTTCTGAAGAGGAAAATTCCAGAGTATTACACTTGGCACAACAAGGAAAAGGAATGGCGTCAGCGCAAGACATAGAGGAGATCCATCGGTCGAATTTATACTGTATCACCTTCAGAAGGAGAAAAATTCTATTTGCGTATTCTGTTATCTAATGTTAGAGGACCAATCAGTTGGGATGACTTGCTAACAGTGAATGAGGTCCAATATTTGTCCTTCAAGCAATCTGCTTAACACCGAGGATTGTTAGAGAGTGACAGTAGCATCCGTGCGTGTTTGGTTGAGGCTTCTGTTTTACGATTGCCATGTGCTTTACGAAGGTTGTTTGCAACTATCTTAATATTTTGTGAGCCTATAGATGTAAGAAGCTTATAGGATGAATTTTTTTCATATATAGTGGATGATTATCCGTCAACCAGCACTACAACAGCCTTAGTGTTCACAAATCGGCTACTCAGGGATATAAATGATATACTCCTTCAGCACGGAAAACAAATTAAACAATACGATTTGCCAGCTCTAACTCATTAAAATGACAATGACAACTCGATACCCAGAGTTATCCAATAAGAACTGTCTGTCGAAGTACCCCGGGAAGACATGTGTTCCATAGAAAGATTGAACAATAACCAATCTAAAGCTTTCAAGTGCATTATGAATACAATTGAGAGAAGAGAAAGTGGAATGTTCTTTGTTGATGGGATAGGAGGAGCAGGCAAAATATTTTTTTACAAAGCTGTAATTGCAGAATTGAGAAATGAGGGTCATATTGTCTTGGTAACTACATCATCAAGAATAACTGCAACATTATTGCCTAGGGGTCAAACAGCTCATTTTAGGTTTAAGATCCCAATTAATGCAGAACCATCATCCATTTGCAACATAAGCAAATAATCAGATCTTGCAAAGCTAATTAGACAAACAACAGCAATAATCTGGGATGAAACACCAATGACAAATAAAGAATCGATGCAATCATTAGACCGCACTCTGAGAGACATATTAGCAAACGATATGCCATTTGGAGGAAAAGTGATGGTGATGGGAGGAGATTTTCGCCAAGTACTGCCTGTCGTACCGAAAGGTAGTAAGTCACAAATGATTTCAGCTTCTATAGTTAAGTCTCATTTATGGGCTTCCACTAAAATTTTTCATTTGCAACAAAATATGCGATCTTCTAATGATAATTTTTTGCTGAGTATCTTATGCGCATTGGTGATGGAATTGAGCCCACCATACATGAAGACTTTGTACGGATACAAGCAAATATGGCAATTCTGTGGGAGGGTGAAACATCATTACTCAAGTTAATAGAAGAAATATTTCCAAACTTACAATCTCATGGGTGAGACGCTTCTTACAGGGTAAAAAGGGCAATATTGACGCCAAAAAATTATGATGTGCAACAGCTTTGATATAATTATCAACCAGTTTCCAGGAGAAGAACAAAATTTAGTCTCATTTGATGAGGTAGAAGGAGATGCTAATAAGTTATATCAACAAGAATACTTTAACTCAGTTTCTACAGGTGGGTTGCCACCTCATGTGCTGAAGGTAAAAAAAGGTGCACCTTTGATGTTATCGAGAAACATAGACCCTAAGGCCGGCTTATGCAATGGTACAATGGTACAAGGTTACTATGTCGTGGAACTTTTCAAAACATGTTGGATGTAGAAATTTTAACTGGCCATCACTGTGGAAGAAGAGCTTCCTTGCCTCGGATAAAATACAAAACAACAGAGAATTCAGGACTGCCTTTTATACTTATCCGGAAGCTATTTTCTGTAAAGTTAAGTTTTGCAATAACAATAAACAAATCACAAGGACAGACCATTCCTAAAGTAGGGATCTATCTCCCTAAACATGTGTTTAACCATGGCCAATTATATGTTGCTTTGTCTCGAAGTATTTCTCAGTCAACTACAAAAATTTTAGACAAAGAAGAAAAAATAGATGGAACAAGTGGAGAATTTACCAGAAATATAATTTTCAAAGAAATATTGTTACCTTCACCACAGGTAATTTATGTTCCTAGTAAATGTATGTGTAGTTACTTCTTGGTACAATTCAGTCTTCATATAATTTTAATATTTAAATCTATTTCATTAATATAGATATTTTTGTCTACAAACTTCAATTTATTGACGGCTAATGACTTATATTTTTTTAATAGACAAATTGATTTTAAAAGAGCTCATCAATATATGCTAGGAGATAAAGACAACGAACTTGAACATCTGTTTTACGCAACAGGTACGTACTAATTATCATTAACGGAGACATACTAGATATACTAGAAATATATTAACAAATATCAATTATAGGAAGAAGGATTCCAAAGTCTTTGGAGTGCATGGAAAGATGAGCAATCAATTGCATCAATTGAACCAATAGACAATAAAGTAATTTTTTAAATTAATTACTGTGAAAATTGCATTAAATATACATACTTCTATTTCTATGTTAGTAATCATAATCATATGTTATCTAATGGGTTCATTCCCTTCAAATTTATTCTGTTGGTTGGGGAGGTACGGTTAAAACAGACAAGACCCAATTCTGCAAGATGATAAAAAAGAAAATACTGCTCCAACAACCTACAAGGTAATGCAATCATCGTAATCAGAATATTATAGATATGTCTATTATCTATCCCCTTCTATATTCTTCTTCTTTTATTAGATGAAGGGAAAAAGTTTATGGCTAAAATATTAAAAGGTTACTCTAAGATTGCAACAGAGATTATATTTCTCATGTTGAATAAAGTTACAAAAAATAATTTTATACCAGTGATACTAAATTAAACTTTTTTCTTTTTCCAGCAACAAATTCACAGGAGCAGAACCAACTCATGTTAGTAAAGAACAACATTGCAAGTACCTATCATTAGATTAAGAAACTGCACAAAATAGGGGTAATATCGGATAATTATAGATTTAAATATTCTACGGATGGTTTAATGACTTTTTTTGTTGTGCATGTGTAGAAAATCTAATCTCAAACAAGAAATTTCAATTTTACAGGTTTTATTTTTTTATTGTTAAATTGTCGTTCAAATATAATGAAATTTGTATTGGCATAAGGTATATTTTATTGATTTCTAAATTTTGTAGTTCTTCAATACTCAAGAATTTATTGATAAAGAGATGTACGAAAAATTGCTAAAGATTTTTACTCGATACAAATTCAAAAATGACTTTAGGTTTATCTTAACGTCTTTACTTATAGTTTGATCTATAATCCCAAAAAAAAGACATAATTATTTTTTTCTTTACACTTTTTGTAGGCACATGAAAGATTCTTCAAATACAGATCCGTACTTTACCTTACCACTTAAAAAAAGGTCCCTAAACAAAGAAAAAAAGTATGACTTTTTGAATATGGCTTATCTTTTGTAAACAATCGTATTTTTATATTTATTTTTATGACTTTGAGTTAGATAGAAGAAGATAAAATATTATTGTAATAACTATTTTATGGATTATGTTATTTGTGGATAGGTGATGTATGTGTTTATTATAATTAAATCATTTTCATATTGTTATTATTTATAGATAGGTAATATATGTTTATTTTAATTTGAACATGTTTATATTATCATTGACTATTTTATATTATTATTTTTATGTTATTCAAATTTAAAATTTCAAAAATTATTAAAATAATCAACTTTAAATCCATAAAAAAAGCGGCTGAACAAGTACGATAATACCTGTTAAGCCGCTAGTATCTATAGCAATATAGAGAAAATGGTGTCCAATTTTTGTATTTCCATTTTAACCTTATTAATAAACAGTGATTGACGTAACTGCATTTTGAAAACTGGTATAAAATATAATTATCATTCATATTGCGTTTACTTTTTTATTTTACGCACAACTCTCAGTCATGTGTCTTCTTCTTCATTTCACTAAGTACAGATAGTACTCTCTTTTATCTTTCAGATAATTCTATTAGTCTCATATTTACAAAGTATAGTTATCAAAGTCACATCTCTTACTATAATTAATACATAGTTATTCAATGCGTCATCATTTAGATTATTTTTTTTCTATCTTTTTCTATCGCTTGGGTTATGTAAATTTTATTTTTTATTTTTTTCTAACAATGGATACGAAACCTTCTCAATATTGAAAGAGAAAGTCTATGCCTGTTATTCAAGATCGTCATAAAAGTTTTATGACGACCTTGAATATACTTTAAAGTTTTATTTTATGATAAAACTTTAAAGTATATTCAGTTTGAATTGTATCAATAATTTGAGAGAATAGATTTGAACTTAAATAACTATTTTTAACAAAGAGCATTGGATATATATTTATTGAATTTAAAAAAGAAATTGTATATTTATATGTCATCTTTTATTTTTGTAATAGTGGACAGCAGTAGTGCTCACATCACAATTTTAAAGTTTATTTTATATTTATGTCAATTCATAAAGTATTTTACAAAAAATTATGTTTAAGAAAATTTTTTATCTTATAATTATTTTATATTTTAGAATTTAAAATTTTATATTTTTATTTTTATTCAAGAATTATTTTTGTATTTTATTTTAATTTTGTTAGTCTAAAAGTACTAATATTAATTTTAATTTTTTAATTTTTAGAATAGATAAAAAGATGCGATTTTTTTTATAAATTAGATGATTCAAAAACTACTCATTATAAAAGAAATAAATTTTAATTCTTGACATGTTAAATAAAATATAGTTTAATTAGATAAAAAAATTAATAACAAAATATAAGAACACATATTAGATAAAAAAAATATTAAGAACACATATTAGATAAAAAAAATTTCTTTCTACATCAAATTGATAAAATAAAAAAAAGTTTTTTTTACATCAAATTGATAAAAAAAAAAGACAGAACTATTTTTTACGTAAAAAGATAGGAATGAATTAAAAGGATAGAAGAATGATTGAAAATATAAATTAAATAAGTAAACTAAAAGAGAAGGAAAAATGTAAGTGAAAATTATGCGTGAAACCGAATGAAATTTGCAACGAAGGCAATGAAAGACGATGGAGGCGATGCAATTGAGCGTGTTGAAAAAAGGAGAAGGACGATAATAAGAGAAACACATAAAAGTGTGCATGAAGAACAAAATTGGTAGATTTTTCAAAAAAAAATAAAAAAAACTTTAATAGAATAATTATAGTGAAATTAAACTACTAAAACTAACATAGAATTAAACAAAACATGAAAATGGTAAAAAATGTGATGACATTGACGTTCACTTAGTCTATTTTTTTATTTATTAATAATTTACAGATATTCTGTATTTTTTTTGTTGGAAGATGTGTTATCATGGTTATAGGAGTAATAAAACTGTTTTTATTTTAGTGTGAAGTTATTAGATTTTTCAAAATAAATTTTATGACTATTTTGTCCTTATAATTTGCATTATGAAATAGTTTGTTAGAGGGTAAATGTAACACCCTAATTAGCCCAAGTTTTACCTCGCGTTGTAAAGCAAAGGTTAATCAGAGCTTACGACAGTTCTACGCTCATACACAATATATTTATAGAAAGAATGATATAAACTAGAAGCCCGATGAAGGATATAGCTCAAAAATAGGATTTCAAAGCGCAAAACGTACTAAAGAAGCGTCTAACTTAAAGCACAAGAAACAGATGTGATATAAACAAAGGTAATAGTATAATAGTGTAATACCATAAGGAACTAGCTAAATTTTTTTTACATCAAATTGATAAAAAAAAAAGACAAAACTATTTTTTACGTGAATAGTTAGAAATGAATTAAAATAATAGAAGAATGACTGAAAATATAAATTAAATAAGTAAATTGAAGAAAAGAAAAAAATGTAAGTCAAAATTATGCATGAAACGGAATGAAATTTGCAACTACAGTGGATGAAGGTAATAGAAGACTATAGAGGCGATGCAATTGATGATGTTGAAAAAAAAAAAAGGAGAAGAGCGATAGTAAGAGAAACACATAAAAGTGTGCATGAAGAACAAAATTGGTAGATTTTTCTAAAAAATTGAAAAAAACTTTAATCAGAGTGAAATCAAACTACTCGTGAGAATATAATGTACTAAAAACAAAAGGATATAAACTAAAACTAATATAGAATTAAACAACATATAAAGATGGTGAAGAATGTAAAGACATCGATAAAATAAAGGATATAAACTAAAACTAACATAGAATTAAACAAAACATGAAGATAGTGAAAAATGTGAAGACATTGATGTTCACTTAGTCCATTTTCTTATTTACTAACCATTTGCAGATACTCTGCATTTATTTTTTGTTAGGAGATGTGTTATTATGGTTATAGGAGTAACAAAATTGTTTTATTTTAGTGGGAGGTTATTGGATTTTTTAAAATAAATTTTATGACTATTTTATCCTTATAATTTGCTTTGTGAAATGGTTTGGTAGAAAGTAAATATAGTCCAAAAAATTGGAAACTAAAATCATGGTCAACTCTTTGTATTGGCTTTATAGATTACCTTTTGTTATATGGTACAAAGATTATATATAATATAATAAATGGTACATGTTCTCATATACAAAAATATGAAATTAATATTACCCTCTCATGGAGTTTCTCTACCTTAATAAAAGAACCAATATCATTTAGACTATGTTTATTTTTGTACTTAAGAAAAAAATTAATATCATTTAATTTTCATTTTTAACTTTTAAGATACACATGAAAAAGATGTAACCTTTTATACATTAGATAATTTAAGAGATACTTATTATATAAGAAGTTAAAAATATTCTAAAATTAAAAAAGTATTTAATAACAAAATTAAGTTTATTCAAAATCGTAGAGAGGATTAGAGAGAGAAAGAGAAAGTTGATACTTAATTACAAAGAATTACCACCATCAAAACTATTAAATTTGAGTATATTAAGTGAGGTTTAAGAAGCAAACTAGAACGATAAATCTAAAAATTTTTTGTCTCTCTTTATATAATGTTTCACTTTAAATAACTATTTTTTATGGATAGTATTCAAATAACGAACAAAATAATAAGAAGATTCGTATTAGATTATGAAAATTAATCTCATTCTTATAATACGATAACATTATTTCAAAACATATAAAATGAAATAATGAAGTATAGTTTAATTGATGTGCACAATAAAATAAATATGAAATTTATAAAATAGCAGTCAATTGTGAATAGCAATAGTTGCCTTCTATCATAAGGTACTATGTTAAACCGCGACTTAAATTTATAATTATCAGTTAAAAATTTTACAATTTTGTACTATTTTTTATTATCTTGGTTGAAAATAATATATTTTGATATTGTTTTTTAGGATTATTGACATCAAAATTTAATAATTTCAAAAAATTTTAAATTCTTTATGTCTTAATTCTTTTAGCAAAACTTCAACCACTCATAAAAATTAACACAATAGATGATTATAAATTAAAGTGATAGACAAGAGTAAAAGTTGCGATGATGATACTTGGTAATAATTAATAACAATTGGATGAAGAAAATGTAGAAGGAGAAAAAAAATGAAAAAGGAGAACAAGGTAATATAATAGTGGCGATGAGACAATGGCAGGTGTGTGTACAAAGAATAATATATAGTAAGAGAAAGAATAATATTTAATATAGT
>NC_029789.2:13393528-13393995 GCF_000816755.2 Arachis ipaensis | reverse complement strand
TATATATTTTTATATTTACTTTAAATTAAATACTATTAAAAATAAATAAATAAACTTAATAACGTTTCTAAATAGTTGATAACTCGTGCCAAGAAGACAGACAAAAGTTGCCGATCAGCCGGAATAAATACAAAGAAATCATATATAAAACAAAGAAAGAAATAAAAAAGAAAATATTTACATGATCAGACTTCTTCTCTTCCCCATCTTCTCTTCTTCAGGGGAGAGCAATATTCTAATGGATTTCAATTTGATCATGCTGGTTAGAATCACTAGTGATGACAACTTTCGACGTTAAGGTTTGTAATAACGTGAGTATACGATCAGTTTCCTTTTCCATGCACATTGGAAATGCCTAAATCATTTCGTCTAATATGAAAGTTATTTCTACTAATATTATTCTAAAGAGTGGTTTATTATTAAAAAAAATATTATTTTTCTACCATTTTTTACTATAATCTCATTAA
>NC_029789.2:13392085-13393363 GCF_000816755.2 Arachis ipaensis | reverse complement strand
ATATTTTATATTTTGTGTTTTTATTTTTGTTAAAGGTTTAATTTTTTATTTTATTTTAATTCTGTTAATAAAAAGATCCTAATATTAGTTTTAGCTTTTAACTTTTAGGATAAATAAAAAAGATGTGACTTTTTTTTTTTATAAATTAGATGATTGACTTGTAATAGAAGAAGTTAAGTTTACTTCTTGATTATAAGAGTACATATAATTCACTCTTTTTATTTTTTTTTTACCAAAGATAGGAGACTCGAACCCGCAACCTCTTAGATGAGTACGGAGAGACTATGCGATTTGAGCTATAACTCATTGGCCATATAATTCACTCTTGCATGTAATTAAAATAAATATAAATATATTGATTTTTTAAAATTTACATTAATTATTAAAGTCATGATAGAATGGATGTACTTCTATAAAGATATGAAAATCACTTCATAACTATTTTTTTGTTGGAAGAAAATGACTCAATAACTATAAAATCTAATTTAAACAACTATAGATAAGTAAAATAAGTAATAAAAAGTGGACATAAAATTTAAATTTTTTATTATTTTGGTACAAAAATAAATATGATAAAATAAATCATTATTTTCATACGTAATCACATCAAATTTAACATTATTCTTTTTTAGAACTATCTATTTTTTTTAGTTTTTATTCTTATTTTTGTGCTTTATTTTAATTTTGTTAAATAAAAAATTATAATATTATTTAACTTTAATTTTTAACTTTTATAATAAATAACAATATGTGACTTTGTATGCATTAAATAATAAAAAAAAACCCATAATAGAAAAAGTTAAATTTACTCCTTCGTTATAATAATAGAAGGGTAAATAATTCACAGAATAGTTACGAATTTTTTTACTTGAAAAAGTAATATTCACTCTTGAGTGTAATAATTATGAATTAATACATGATAATAACTAATTTGCGATCGAAGAAAAAGTAGAAAGAGAATAAAAAACGAAGAAAGAAAGAGAAAACAAGTCAATATAATATAATAGTGGTGATGAGCCAATAACAGAGGATGGGAAAAAAATAACGAAAACAAAAATTAAAAATTCTAAAAGAATAATAAAACTAAAGATAATTTAAGATGTTGAATATAAAATTATAAGACATAAAAATTGTTTAGCCATTAAAATTATGCGAGAGAAAGAGTGATTTAAATATAAATTTTTATATCTGCCTCATATTAAATAAAATTGAGAACATAAATAAATTCACAAATATTTATAAATTTTTATCTTCATTGTTACACATAATAACAGCGTA
>NC_029789.2:13362113-13392028 GCF_000816755.2 Arachis ipaensis | reverse complement strand
AACTTAATTCTTTTTTTTTATTTCTTTTAATTTAAATTTATTTATTTTCTACTTCATACATATATTAAATAACTTAAAAGTATTTTATTTTTTATAATTTATTTTTTAATTATTAATATTAAAGTTATAACTTTAAAAATAAAAATATAAAAATATTTTTTAACTCAATAAAAAAACGACTGAACAGGGACCACAAGTGTTTGTTGAGCCGCTAGTTTAAATATAAAATCCCAACAAATTTTAAACAAAAAAAGATAACTATCCATAAATAAAGAGTAAATGTCCTTTTCGGTCCTTGACCATCTGTTCGATGGACTTCGCACCTCCTAACAAATATAAAAACCCAAATCGGTCCCTATCTACTTTAATATATATACATTTCAGTCTCTGCAACCGGTTTCGAACAAGTCACTTGCTGATGTGTCAGTAATTTGTCCCTACAATAATGAAGAAGATGGCCAAGCAAGTGACTGTCAGCAAGTGACCTGCTCAAAACCGGAGACTGGAATGTACATATATTAAAGTAAGTAAGGACCGATTTAAGTTTTTATATTTATTAGGGGTGCGAAGTCTATCGAACAGATGGTCAAGGACCGAAAAGGACATTTATTCTAAAATAAATTATCCATATATTTAAATATAGAATCCCAACAAATCTTAAATAAAAAGAAAAAAAGATAACTACCCATAAAATCGAAAAGAAGTTACAAAGGTGATCCAGTAAGTTGCCATTCCAACTATAAATACCTCTTTATCCCAAATATTTCTCAACCCATAACTTTTATATTACCTGCATAATACCTCTAAATACAAATATTCTGAAAATTAGACCGGACCGGCCGGTCGAACCTGTTCAACTAGAGACCGACAAAAAAAAAAAATAGTCCAATCCAATGTATAAAATCGTAAAATCTAAAACCGTTCAAAAATTGCTAAACCGGCCGGTCGGATCGAACTGGAAGCCGGCCGGTTTACAAAAACGACGTCGTTTCCTTTCTTGAAAGGGAAAAGATTGCACGCGTTATCCACTTATCCCTCCTTCTCCAACTCCTTCCTTCATCAAATGCCCTAGCCTCCACCAAAGAAAGCAAACTCTAGCAGCCTCCACCAATTGTTGTCGCCGTCTGTCGGAGTGAGAGACTGCTGCCGCCGTCCGTTGCACTCAAGAACTACCGTCTTCGTGGTCTCGGGCCTCTCGCCGGATCCTCCGCTTCGTGTGCTCGCATCTCCCCTCTCTCCTCTGTGCTCGGCTGCTCGCGCCTCCCTCCGCCAGTGAGTGCTCGAGCTGTGCGCGTTGTCCGTGGTTGTCTCTGCTCGATTCTGCCTCCCAGTGTCACTCGAGTCTCGTCTCGGTCACTGGCATCTCGTGGTTCGTCTGTCTCGTCGCCGGCGGCAGAAGCAACTCGTGGGGTTGTCTCTTGCTTCGTCGCCTTTTGTGGGGTGGTTGCCGACTCGCCTTCAACCGTTGGTGAGTCCCTGAACCATCGCTTCCCTGTTCTCTCTTTTCCGAATTTTCCTTCTCCCTGTATTTTTGCATGTTGCTGAATTGCTAATCAATAAATTTGCCTTGTTGCTGTAAATCGGGACTTTACTAAGATTTGTTAAATATGTTGCTGTAACTTGAATTTGTTGCTTTCCAGTAACAGAATCATAACAGAATGCTCAGTCAGTGCTTGTTGATTGGCTTTGCTCGCTGATTGTATTTGATGATAGATTTTAAATTGATAACTTTTAAATTTTAAATTTGCACTGCCCATGTTACTGATTCACTGTTCCTTCAGTGTTTTTTGTTGTTGTTAATCATTGTGATGAGCTTTGTTAAAATTGGGTTGAAAAATGTTAATCTTTCTTCATTTTTCATTGTTCTTTACTTCTGTTCTTATTAAAAAATTGCAATTGGTGATCTTTTGATTTATTATATGCTTCATGTTTTTAATTTTACTCTGCTTCTAGGCTTTGAAATCAGTTTATGATAACTGTGATGCAATTATTTAGTTGGATAACTGATGTAATTATTGAGTTCAAGAGATTGAGTTTTTCTGTTCTCATTATTAGTAAGACATGAATAGTTTAGAATTTTCTATTTCTTTCCCTTACTTCTGAAGTTCGTTATTTCAAAAGGTTCAGTGTTGGCTTCAAGTTTCAAATGGGAATTGGGAGCTGGTGGAGATAATAACATCTTTTGGAACTGAGTCTGATCTAGAATTATGCTAGTACACAGTGATGTTTGTTCCATTTGGCTGGACTCAGTGAGACAACTGGGAAATGTTCTTTTTTGCACATCTTCTTCCAACTTGCTAGAACACTCTGTAAGTTCATTCATCTTCTTGTATGGTTGTTTCAATGGCCTTTCTTCAGATACATCCTCTGCCCCCACGTTTCTTGTTTTTCCTTCTACTTCGTCCAGCCAAACAAAATACTCACAATGACGTTCAGCACTTTGAAGATTAGACACAACAATCAAAGGAGGGGTAAAGAAGGAAACAAACGGATAATTCCAATAACAAGAAGAAATGCAATTTCGAAACCTACCTCCCACAGAGGACATCGCAGAAACAATATGTCTGGATTCCACTCTGTTCCAGACTTGAGTACCACAGCTTTAAATCCGTGCAAACACTTGCCGTTGTTGTACTCAAACTTCTTCTTGTTCTTCTTGTTCCTCAACAACGAAGACCGCCACCAACAGCGCTGCCACAATTTAGGGATAAAGAGCTAGATTTTTTCTTGAGTGAGGCCATGTTCTTAGTTATTGGTTAAGGTGTTAGGGTTTCAACACAGAGCATCTTCCTTCTGAAGATAAAAGAGAACGAAGGGACTGGAATTAATCATTAAAATAAAATATTTTTTCTGAGTTGGCACTAAATGGCCAGTTCACTGAATCTGAATGTGCCAGCAAGGATAAAATAGAGCCACCTGTCCACTCAAACTAACCACGCCACACGCTGATGGCCGGAGTGGTGATTGTGCCCGCCGGAGTGTATAATTACTGTGCACGCGTGACTCATTAAATGATTCAAGTGTATTACTGTCCATCGTATGAACTTTCAGGTGTAATTTTGTCCATTCTTCCAATAATAAAAAACAGTAGGGAAGTTTTTTAACTAATAATTATACATAAAGCAACCATTGCTATTCGCATTTGACTTCTACTATTAAGTTTCATATTTACTTTATTTATGCACATTAATTAAACTATATTTTGTTATTTCATTTTGCATGTTTTGACATAATTCCTATAACACCCTTACTTTTAACACCTCATGATCGTACTAAAAGCTTAGACGTCACTTACCTCTAAACCGTTAATTTAATATTGAGCTTTCGTGAATATAAACTGAATTCTTAATTACGAAATCGAAAAGTCTGTACTTTAATTCACTTAATCACATAATTATATTCACATAATAATAAATACATGAGACCTGCTACACATACAAGCCTTTTGGCATACAAATTTATACAAGTTAACCCTAACCCAATAAAATGCACTTTCATATAACGCGCGCGTGAAATCACGACGTTCTTCCTCCAATGTTTCTATCCCGCGCTCCTCCTCCTCCTCCTCCTCCTCTTTCTTCTCCTTCTTCTTTGCGTTCTTCCTCATTTTTCTTTGCGTTCCTTCTTCTTCGCGTGTTTCATCCTCTTTGTCGTTCTTTTTATTGTTGTTGTTGCTGCAATTTTTTCCTCATCCTCTTTCTATTGATTTTTACAATACTATGTATTTTTTTAGAAGGAAAAACAAGAAGGAAAAGATGAATAAGCAGCAGCAAAAGATGAGGAGGAGGAAGAAGAGGAAGAGTTTTGAATCATGCAGAACTTATCAGTACACATACACCAAAAGTTCTTAAATAATAAATATCTTCGTGTTACACCCAAGTTTGCTGTAAATATAGAAAAATATTTCCTCTAATGCTGCATTTTTTATATTATTTTCTTTATTTCTTTCTTTCTTTTAGTTAAATGAATGTAAGTTCATCATCTTTCAAGTAATTTTACAGCATTATGTGTTTCTTCTTCTTCTTTGTTTGATTTTTTTTTGTTTTTACTGTTGTTAAGAGAGTAAAATAAGAAAAAAATTGAGAAGGTAAAACAAAAAAGAAAAGATAAATAAGAAAAAAAGAAGAAGAAGATGGTGATGATGATGAAAAAAAAGAAGAAGAAGAAGCAGAAGATAAGGAGGAGGGAGAGGAAGAGTTTTGAATTATGCAGAACTTATCAGTACACATACACCGAAAATTCTTAAACAATACACTTAAATATCTTCGTATTATACCCAAATTTGCTACAAATACAGAAAAATGTTTTCTCCAATGCTGCATTTTTTTTCTTCTGCTTTTTTTTTCTTTATTTCTTTCTTTTTTTTAGTTGAATGAATGTAAGTTCATCCTCTTCCAAGTAATTTTGTAGCATTATGTGTTTCTTCTTTTTCTTTATTTAATTTTTTATTTTTATTCTTGTTAAGAGAGTAAAACAAGAAGAAACTTGAGAAAATAAAACAAAAAAGAAAAGATGAATAAAAAAGAAGAAGAAGAAGAAGATGGTGATGATGATGAAAAAAAAAAGAAGCAATAGAAGATGAGGAGGAGGGAGAGGAAGAATTTTGAATTATGCAGAACTTATCAGCACACATTGTTGGGTTTTTGGGCTCCCTTCCTATGTGGAGAAAAAGCCCAAATGCTAGTATCCAAGCCCATGAATAGTTGAAGTGGCTGAGGTGAGTTAGGGTTGAGAGAGAGATGTCATTTTTGAAAGGAGAACACCAAACACTAGAGAGAAGAGAAGAGAGAAAGTCATTTTCGTACATACACAAAGCTGTCTCTGTAAATTGGTTGCTACAAATTCGTTAACCGTTGGATCAAGCTCAAATTTGAACAGTGTGTTCTACACATCTGGTTCTTTGATTTCACCTTTCGGATCTTTGATTCGATGTCTTTAGCTGGAGATATTGGCCACGCACAGCAGCTCTATTTTTGTGGTATTTTCATCTTCTTGTTCTTGTTGTGAAAGCTTTGAAGCTTGGATTGTTTGGCTTGTTATATGCACGTTTTGTGCAGTAATTTATGACTCTCTTATACCCTATTTTTCATCATAGTGAAGCTATATCCTGGTCTTGGTGACTCGTGGTTTTTACTTCTCTCATTGAGGAGGTTTTCCACGTTAAAAATCTTGCTGTGTTAGCTTGTTTCTAATTTCTGGTTTATGTGATTTTTCCGCTGCTATTGAGTATTATTATGCTGGTGTTAATACTTGTTGTGAGTGGATATTGTTGCTCCTCTAATTCTTGCAAGTAGGAAATTGTGTGTTTTATTCCTATCAATTGGTATCAGAGCTCAATTTTGGGTATTTGGTTATAACTTGCTTGAAAGATGGAGGCAAATAATTGTACTAGGATAATAAGTTTGAATGGCACTAATTACCATCTATGGAAGGGAAAAATGAAAGATATGTTGTTTATCAAAAATCTACATTTACCCGTATTTTCTACACAAAAACCAGAATCTAAAACAGATGAAGAATGAGAGTTTGAACACCAACAAGTTTGTGGTTTTATTAGGCAATAGGTGGATGATAATGTTTACAATCACATTGCTAATGAGATTCATGCTAGGGCTTTGTGGAATCAAATTGAATCCTTGTATGCTTCCAAGTCTGGCAATAATAAATTGTACTTGTTGAATATGTTGATGAATTTGAGATATAAGGAGGGGTCACAAGTATTAGATCACTTGAATGAATTTCAAGGGGTTCTGGATCAGTTGCCAAGCATGTGAATCAAGTTTGAAGATGAGGTTCAAGGATTGTTGTTGTTGAATACTCTACCAGATTTTTGGGAGACTTTTCGTATCTCTCTTACTAATTCTGCTCCGAATGGTAAACTGAGCATGCAACTTGTTAAAGGTGGCATTTTAAATGAAGAGATAAGAAGGAAGACGCATAATTCTTCGTCACACTCTGAAATGTTAGTCACTGAAACTAGGAGGAGAAATCAGAATAGAGTTCAAAAGGGTAGAGGTAAAAGCAGGAGCAAATCCAAGGGAAGATACAAGAATGTTGAGTGTCACTACTGTCACAAAATGGGTCACGTTAAAAAAATATTGCTATCTTTGGAAAAAGGAAAACAAATGTAAGCAAGAAAAGAAGGATGATAGTGGTAATGATCGTGTATCTTCTATTTCAGATGATCTTCTTACTATTGATATTGCTGATTATGAGTACAAGGTCAATCTTGTTTCTGATGATGAGTTCAGCTGGGTAATTGATAGTGGCGCCTCAATACATGTTACACCGAAGAAGGAGTTCTTCACTTCTTATACTCCAGGTAATTTTGGAGTGCTTAAGATGGGTAATGATGTCTTGGCCAAGGTTATTGGTGTAGGAGATGTTTGTCTTGAGACTAATATGGGAATGAAGCTGCTACTCAAAGATGTTAGACACGCTCCAGATGTTCGCTTGAATTTGGTTTTAGTTAAAAGGCTTGATAATGAAGGCTTTATAAACACTTTCGGCTTTGGACAATGGAAGCTTACTAAAGGCAACTTAGTGGTGGCTCGAGAAAAAGGTACTTCAAGTTTGTATGTGATGCATGCCATGATTGCAAAAGGTAGTGTGAATGCGATTGAAAGTAAAGAAGTTTGTAGCTTGTGGCACAGAAGACTTGGTCATATTAGTGAAAATGGACTTAGCTATTTAGCTCGAAAGGATGCTCTTTCAGGTTTGAAGAATGCAGAGTTGGAGAAATGTTCTCATTGCATGGCTGGCAAACAAAGAATATTATCCTTCAAGAAGCATCAACCTTCAAGAAAATCAGACTTCTTGGAATTGGTGCACTCCGATATTTGTGGTTCTTTGAAGGTACGATCTTTTAGTGGAGCTATTTACTTAATTACTTTTATTGATGATCATTCAAGAAAGCTTTGGACTTATGCTTTGAAAATAAAGAACCAAGTTTTGGAAAAGTTCAAACAATTCCAAGTTTTGGTTGAGAGGCAAACAAGTAAAAAGCTTAAATTTATTCGCACTGATAATGGTGGTGAGTATTGTGGACCATTTGATGAGTATTGCAAGCAGTAAGGCATTAGGCATGAAAAGACAATACCTCAGTTGAATGGTTTGGCAGAAAGGATGAATAGAACACTGATTGAAAGAGTTAGGTGTATGCTTACTGAAGCTAAGCTATCTAAAGTCTTTTGGGGTGAAGCGCTACTTACAGCGGCTCATGTGATTAATCTGAGTCCTACAATTGCTTTGGACAATGATTTTCTGGATCATGTTTGGTTGAGCAAAGATGTCTCGTATGGTCACTTGAGAGTCTTTGGATGCAAAGTATTTGTTCATGTTCCAAAGGATGAGAGGTCCAAGTTGGATGTGAAGACAAGGCAGTGCATTTTTATTGGGTATGGTCAAGATGAGTTTGGTTACAGGCTTTATGATCCAGTTGAAAAGAAGCTTGTAAGGAGTCGTGATGTAGAGTTTATTGAAGACCAGACCATTGAGGACATTGATAAGGCAAAGAAGAGTCAATCACAAGAGAGCAGTGACTTGACTAATGTAGATCGAGTTCAGCCTCTTCCTTCGTCAGAACTAGCAGAGAATCAAGATCAGGAGCATATGTAGCAAAATGAGCCTTTAGTTCCTGATGACCAGGAGATGGGAGATCCAATTGATGCTCCAGTTGATGATGATGCTGATAATCAACCTAAGCTACCTGAAGATCCACCAGGTTTCCATCCTAGGAGGTCTACTAGAGAGCGACGACCTTCAACGAGGTATCCTTCTAGTGAGTATGTAACATTTACTGATGGATATGTGACCTTGACTGATGGGGGAGAACCTGAATGCTATGCGGAAGCTATGGAAGGCGACGACAATAAGAAACGGTTTGATGCAATGCAAGATGAAATGAAATCCTTGCATGATAATCAAACATTTGAGCTTGTGAAGTTGCCAAAAGGGAAGAAAGCTTTGCAGAACAGGTGGGTTTATAGGTTGAAGCATGAAGAAAATTCTCAGTGTCCAAGGTACAAGGCTAGATTGGTGGTCAAGGGCTACAGGCAGAAAAAGTGAGTTGACTATAATGAAATTTTTTCACCGGTTATGAGAAGATCTTCTATTAGAACTGTTTTGAGTTTGGATGCAAGTCTTAATTTAGAGATGGAGCAGATGGATGTGAAAACTGATTTCCTTCATGGTGATCTTAAGGATAAAATTTACATGGAACAACCAGAAGGTTTCATGGTAAAAGGCAAAGAGGATCATGTTTGCAAACTGAAGAAGAGCTTGTATGGCTTGAAGCAAGCTCCAAGACAATGGTACAAGAAATTCGAGTCTGTTATGGCAAAACAAGGCTACAAGAAGACTACTTCTGATCATTGTGTATTTGTTAAACAGTTTGCCAGTAATGATTTTATTATCCTTTTGATATATGTTGATGACATGCTTATTGTTGGTCAGAATGCTTCTAGGATTGATATGTTGAAGAAGCAACTTGCAATGTCATTTACAATGAAGGACCTTGGGCCAGCAAAGGAGATTCTTGGTATAAGAATCGAGCGTGATAGAAAGGAGAAGAAACTTTGGTTGTCACAGGAGAAATACATAGAGACAATGTTGCACAGGTTTCAAATGGAGAAAGCAAAGGCCGTCAGTAGTCCTCTTGCTACACACTTCAAATTGAGTTGCAAGCAAAGTCCATCAAGTGATGAAGAGAAGAAAGACATGGAAAAAGTTCCATATGCATCAGCCGTGAGTAGTTTAATGTATGCTATGGTGTGCACAAGACCGGATATAGCTCATGCTGTTGGTTGTGTTAGCCGTTTTGTTTCGAACCCAGGAAGAGAGCATTGGAATGCTATAAAATGAATAATGAGATATCTTCGTGGTACTTCTAACATAAAGTTGTGTTATGGAAGTGATAAGCCTATTCTAGTTGGTTACACTAACTCAGACATGGCAGGAGATATTGACTCTAGAAGGTCCATTTCAGACTTCTTGATCAACTTTGCGGGTGGAGCTGTGTCTTGGCAATCAAGATTACAAAAATGTGTTGCTTTGTCTACTACCGAGGCCGAGTTTATTGCCATTACCGAAGCGTGTAAGGAGATGCTTTGGATGAAGAAATTCTTAAAGAAGCTTGGGTTTACTCAAGAGAGGTATGTATCGTTTTGTGATAGTCAAAGTGCTATACATCTTGGTAAAAATTCTACTTTTCATTCTCGATCCAAACATATTGATGTGAGGTATCATTGGATACGTGATGTTTTGGATGCTGAGTTGTTGGAACATGGAAAGGTTCATACTGATGAAAATGGTTCTGATATGATGACCAAGGCATTACCAAGATGAAAGTTTGAAGTTTGTTGCTTAATCGCCGGATTGGCTGTTACCTCCACATAGTCGTGAGGGGGAGATTTGTTGGATTTTTGGGCTCCCTTCCTATGTGGAGAAAAAGCCCAAATGCTAGTATCCAAGCCCATGAATAGTTGAAGTGGCTGAGGTGAGTTAGGGTTGAGAGAGAGAGGTCATTTTTGAAAGGAGAACACCAAACACTAGAGAGAAGAGAAGATAGAAAGTCATTTTCGCACATACACAAAGCTGTCTCTGTAAATTGGTTGCTACAGATTCGTTAACCGTTGGATCAAGCTCAAATTTGGACAGTATGTTCTACACATCTGGTTCTTTGATTTCACCTTTCGGATCTTCGATTCAATGTCTTTAGCTGGAGATATTGGCCACGCACAGCAGCTCTATTTTTGTGGTATTTTCATCTTCTTGTTCTTGTTGTGAAAGCTTTGAAACTTGGATTGTTTGGCTTGTTATATGCACGTTTTGTGCAGTAATTTGTGACTCTCTTATACCCTATTTTTCATCATAGTGAAGCTATATCCTGGTCTTGGTGACTCGTGATTTTTACTTCTCTCATTGAGGAGGTTTTCCACGTTAAAAATCTTGGTGTGTTAGCTTGTTTCTAATTTCTGGTTTATGTGATTTTTCTGCTGCTATTTGGTGCGGTGTTTGTAACCCACTAACTTACCGGCAAGTGCATCGGGTCGTACCAAGTAATACCTCAGGTGAGTGAGGGTCGATCCCACGAGGATTGATGGATCAAGCAACAATAATTGAGTGATAGACTTAGTCAGACAAACAGAAATTAATGTTTGGGCAATATAAAAGACATTAAACAATATAAAGAATATTAAAGATAGGCAGATAAATAAGTTGGGAATAAACTATTGAGAAAGCAATTAAGGCTTCAGAGTTATCTATTTTTCCGGATTAACTTTTCTTACTAACTATTTTAATTATGTAAGATTTAATTTATGGCAAACTATATATGACTAGACCCTAATTTCTTAGACCTTTCTAGTCTCCTCTAAAATTCATTAACTGCCAATTTCTTGGTCAATTAATTCCAATTAGAAGCTGCATGATCAAATTTTAGTTTATATGCCACAAAAACTCTAATTACCCAAAAATAAAAGGATTATATGTCACGTATCCCGTTAAATCCAGATAATTAAAATTTAGGAGAATATGTTTTCAAGCTGTTGTTCAAGGAAAGAGCTTTTCCAAGTTATACAAGAATTCAAGTAGAAAGATGGTCATACTTCCGTTCTACCCAAATTCATAAGATAAAGAGCGAAAACAATTCTTAAATTGTAAATCCATACATGAATTAAAATAGAAAAAGCAATAAAATCAATCCATACAAATAGACAGAGCTCCTAACCTTAACAATGGAGGATTAGTTGCTCATGGTTCAGAGTAGGAAACTAGGATTGTAAATTGGAATGGAATAATGTTGTGTTAAATGTTGTGCTGGAATCACCCTGTTGGAATCTCTTTTATATCTAATCCTAATAATTTAAAATCTATTATCTAAAACTAAAATCATATCTTTTCCTAAAAAAATAATATTTGAATTTAAATTTGAATTAATTAACAAGTCTTCGGTTGATGGGTGGGGACCACTTGTTTTGTCCATTCTGCAGCTTTTAATCTGTGTTTTCTGGGCTGGAAACTGGGTCAAAACAGCCCAGAAATCGCCCTCAGTGTTTTTTTGCGTTTTCTGCACGTGGCGCATGTCACGCGTATGCGTCGATGGTCTTTTTCGCGAGTCACGCGGATGCGTCGGTCACGCGAACGCGTCGCTGTGCAAATCTTCAAATCACGCGTACGCGTCAGTCACGCGCACGCGTCGCTCCTTGCTGCCATCTCCTTTGATTCTTGTGCTGCAGAAACTCCATCAAATCCAGCCGAATGCTACCTAAAATAAACAAAATTGCAAAAGACTCAAAGTAGCATCCATATTGGCTAAAAGATAATTAATTCTTTATTAAACTCAACAAATTAGATACAAATTCACTCGGAAAAGATAGGAAAGATGCTCATGCATCACAACACCAAACTTGAATTGTTACTTGTCCTCAAGCAACCAAAATTAATATAGGCTTAGGATGTGAATTTGCATGAAAGTGAGAGTTCGATTAAGCTCATGTCTCTTCTTATAGTGGGGTTTACAACTGCAATCCTGAATAGTTTTGACATCTCACTTTATCCTTTGAAGTTCAGAATGATTGGCATCCATAGGAACTCAGAATTCAGATAGTGTTATTGATTCTCCTAGTTTAGTATGTTGATTCTTGAACACAGCTACTTTATGACTCTTGGCCGTGACCCTAAGTATTTTGTTTTTCAGTATTACCACCGGATACATAAATGCCACAGACACATAACTGTGTGAACCTTTTCAGATTGTGACTCAGCTTTGCTAGAGTCCCCAGTTAGAGGTTCCCAGAGTTCTTAAGGACACTCGTTTTGCTTTGGACTACGACTTTAACCACTCAGTCTCACGCTTTTCACTTGACACCTTCATGCCACAAGCACATGGTTAAGGACAGCTTGATTTAGCCACTTAGGCCAGGATTTTATTCCTTTGGGCCCTCCTATCCATTAATGCTCAAAGACTTGGATCCTTTTTTACCCTTTGCCTTTTAGTTTAAAGGGTTATTGGCTTTTTCTGCTTGCTATTTTTTCTTTTTTTCTTTCTTTTTCTTTCTTTTATTTTTTTTTATTTTTACTTTTTTTTTCCGCAAGCTTCGTGTTTTTCACTGCTTTTTCTTGCTTCAAGAATCAATTTTATGATTTTTCAGATTATAAATAACATTTTTCTTTTTTTTCGTCATTCTTTCAAGAGCCAACAATTTTAACATTCAAAACTTCACTATAAAAAATATGCACTGTTCAAGCATTCATTCAGAAAACAAAAAGTATTGCCACCACATCTAAGTAAATAAGACTACTCTTAAAATTAACTCAATTTCTCAAGCAATACATTACTTCTGTATTTTTTTTTAAAATTCAAGATCAGTGAGTAATACATGAGACATTTTTTCAGAAGTAAAGCAATTAAGAGAAAACTAAACTAGACCTAGGATTCTAACTAATAAAGGATCATGCAACAAACAAAGCAAAAATAGCAGAAAATTGGAACATAATATAGAAAAAGAGGGGAGGAATAAAAAATGAAAGGAACTCAACCACCTTAGTTATCCTAGCAGTCGTTTTATTCTTCAGGTTGTGCTCTTCAGTGAAGATGATTCGCCTCCCTTTTGGTGCCATAGGAATAAACAGAAAACCCTTAAGCGAAGCGTCAACATCAAACTTAAAGGTTTGCTTGTCCTCAAGCAAAGAAGAACTGAAAATAGAAAGAGACAAATATTATGATGAAAGAAAAAGAAAAGGATAAAAGAACAAGAGAGAATTGGGATTGGGAGAGGGAGAAATAAAATTAAAACTGGGTTGCGAACTAGTGTAATTGTGCAGCGTAGGCGACGCGTACGCGTGGGTCGCGAGATTTTCTTAATGACGCGTAAGCGTCAGGCACGCCTCCGCGTGCCCTGGGTTTTGTGCGATTCATGCGAAGCCAGCCGCGCGCACGCGCAACTCTCTGTTCGCGTGGCTTTGGGACCAATATTTTCATACGACACGTGCGCGTCATTCACGCGCACGCGTGGATGGCCATTTATGCAGATGACGTGCACGCGCGTAAGCGTGAACAAGTTTTGTGCTTCTAGCATGCTTCCAGCACTACTCTGGCTCAACTCTCTGTCAAATTTTATTTTTCACGCACATGCATATGACGCGTACGCGTCAGCGACGCTTGCACGTCATGTGCTCCCTTTTTTTTTATCCGGTTCCTGTTCTAAAATAGTTGCATGATCAAAAAATTAGTAAGAACTCAATAAAAATCAAATAAGGAAGAAAACCACTACTACAAAAAAAATAGCTAAAGATACAAAATATCAGGTTGCCTCCCGACAAGCGCTTCTTTAACGTCACTAGCTTGACGGTCAGTTCTGCTAGTTCAGCAGATGAGTGGACCTCTGGCGATCAATATCGCCTCCAAGATAGTGCTTCAACCTCTGGCCATTCACTGTAAACTTCCTGTCAGAATTCTCTTCCTGTATTTCCACATGATCATATGGTGAAGTTCTGGTAACCACAAACGGTCCTGACCACCGGGATTTCAGCTTTTCGGAAAAAGAATTTGAGCCTTGAATTATATAGAAGCACTCTCTGTCCTGGCTCAAAGATTCTGATGGCAATCTTCTTGTCATGCAGTAGCTTGGTTCTCTCCTTATAGAGCTTGGCATTCTCATAGGCTGAATATCTGAATTCATCAAGCTCATTCAACTGAAGCATCCGCTTAATTCCTACAGCTTCTGAATCAAGATTTAGGTACCTGATTGCCCAGTAAGCCTTGTGCTCCAGCTCAACTGTCAAGTGACAGGCTTTGCCATAGACTAACTGATAAGGAGACATGCCAATAGGAGTCTTGTAAGCTGTCCAGTATGCCCAAAGAGCATCATCAAGCTTCCTAGACCAGTCCTTTCTTGAAACACTGACGGTCTTCTCTAGAATCCTCTTAAGTTCTCTGTTGGAAACTTCAACTTGTCCACTTGTCTGAGGGTGATAGGGGGTTGCCACTTTATGACGGACTCCATATCTATGCAGAAGAGAGTCCAGCTGTCTGTTACAGAAGTGGCTTCCACCATCACTAATAAGTGTCCTTGGGACACCAAATCGGCTAAAGATATATCTCTGAAGAAAGCTCATTACCACCTTGGCATCATTGGTAGGTAGAGCCACAGCTTTCACCCACTTGGACACATAGTCAACCGCCACTAGAATATAGTTGTTTGAGTGTGAGGGTGGGAAGGGACCTATGAAATCAATACCCCACACATCAAACAACTCAACCTCAAGAATCCCCTGCTGTGGCATTTCATGGTTTGCAAGGAGATTCGTGGCTTTTGCACATCTGTCACAATGCTTCACAAATTCTCTTGAATCTCTGAAGAGAGTAGGCCAGTAGAACCCGCTCTGAAGGACCTTTGTAGCTGTCCTTTCACCCCCAAAGTGGCCTCCATATTCAGAACCATGACAGTGCCAAAGAATCTGCTGTGTTTCTTTATCTGGAACACATCTCCTTATTATACCATCTGAACACCTTTTAAAAAGGTATGGTTCCTCCCAAATGTAGTACTTGGCATCAATCAATAGCTTCTTTACTTGTTGCCTGCTGTACTCCCTCGGGATAAAATTCATGGTCTTATAATTTGCAATATCTGCAAACTATGGAGCCTGCTGAATGAGGAATAATTGCTCATCCGGAAATGTCTCAGTCACAGCTGTGGGTGGTTGTATTCCTGCTTCAGGCTCAATTCTGAAGAGATGGTCAGCTACTTGATTTTTTGACCCTTTTCTGCCTTTTATCTCAATATCAAACTCTTGAAGGATCAACACCCATCTGATTAATCTTGGTTTAGAATCCTGTTTGGTTAGGAGGTACTTCAAAGCAGCATGGTCAGTATAAACAATAACCTTAGAACCAAGTAAATATGACCTAAACTTATCAACATCATATACAACAGCTAATAATTCCTTTTCTGTAGTTGTGTAATTCTTTTGAGCATCATTTAACACACGACTGGCATAGTAAATAACATGTACAAGCTTACCATGTCTCTGTCCTAAAACAGCTCCTATAGCAAAATCACTACATCACACATTAATTCAAATGGTAAATCCCGGTCAGTGGGAGCTATAATGGGAGCAGAGGTAAGGTTTGCTTTTAGAGTTTCAAAAGCATGCAGACAATCAGAATCAAAGACAAAAGAAACATCAACAACCAACAGGTTGCTCAATGGTTTAGCAATCTTAGAAAAGTCCTTTATAAATCTTCTATAAAATCCTGCATGACCCAAGAAACTCCTCACTGCCTTAACATTAGTTGGTGGTGGTAATTTTTCAATCACCTCTACCTTGGCTTTGTCAACCTCAATCCCCTTACTTGAAATCTGGTGTCCAAGAACAACGCCTTCTGTGACCATAAAATGGCATTTTTCCCAATTCAAAACAAGGTTTGATTCTTGACACCGTTTCAAGACAAGAGATAAATGCTTAAGGCAGGATTCAAAAGAATTAACAAAAACAGAAAAGTCATCCATAAATATCTCAATAAACTTTTCAACCATATCAGAAAAAATTGAAAGCATACACCTCTGAAAAGTTGCTGGAGCATTACAAAGTCCAAATGGCATTCTCCTATAGGCAAATACTCCAAAGGGGCATGTGAATGCTGTCTTCTCTTGATCTTGAGGGTCCACTGCAATTTGATTATATCCAGAATATCCATCTAGAAAACAATAAAAAGCATGACCAGCTAACCTCTCAAGCATCTGATCAATGAAAGGCAGGGGAAAATGATCCTTCCTTGTAGCAGTGTTGAGCCTCTTGTAGTCTATGCACATTCTCCATCCTGTGACTGTTCTTGTAGGAATAAGCTCATTCTTTTCATTCTTGATCACTGTCATCCCTCCTTTCTTGGGAACTACCTGCACAGGACTTACCCAAGGACTGTCAGAAATAGGGTAAATAATACCTGCTTCCCATAATTTCATTACCTTTTTTTGTACCACCTCTTTCGTAGTTGGATTAAGTCTCCTTTGTGGTTGCACAACTGGTTTAGCATCATCTTCAAGGAGGATCTTCTGCATATACTTGGTTGGACTAATCCCCTTCAAGTCACTAATGGTCTACCCAAGAGCTATTTTATGGCTCCTGAGTACTGAAATAAGCGCCTCTTCTTCTTCAGGCTTCAGAGAAGAGCTAATAATCACTGGATATGAATCATTTCCACCTAAGAACACATATTTCAGAGAATTAGGTAAAGGTTTGAGCTCAAGCTTGGGGACTTCCTCCTCTTTTATTGGCATGTTCATCAGCTCCTTTTGGGGTGGTGAATCATCAACTTCAACTAATTCATACTCAGAAATAGGATCCAGAACATCATCAAGTACCTCAGCTTCCAGTACTTCTTGAACAAGTGGTTCAATAACATCTATTTTCATACACCCTTCAGAATCATTAGGGTGCTTGAGGGCTTCAAAAACATTTAGGACCACCTGTTCCTCATTGACCCTCAGGGTTAATTCACCCTTTTGTACATCAATCAGAGCTCTACCTGTAGCTAAAAAGGGTCTACCAAGTATAATAGAGGGTTTTACCTCCTCTTCCATGTCTAATATAACAAAATCAACAAGGAAAATAAATGGTCCTACTTTAACAAGTAAATCCTCAACCACACCCACAGGTAATTTAATAGAAAGATCAGCAAGTTGAAGAGAAATACGAGTGGGTTTTACCTCCTCAATTTGAAGCTTTTTCATCACTGAAAGTGGCATGAGGTTGATGCTAGCTCTAAGATCACATAAAGATCTCTAAATGCCGACATCTCCAATGGTGCAAGGAATGAAAAAACTCCCTGGGTCTGGCATCTTCTCAAGAAGGTTGTGTTGAATTATGGCACTACATTCCTTGGTTAGCACTACTGTCTCTTGTTTTTTCCAATTCCTCTTGTGGGTCAAAAATTCTTTCATAAATTTAGCATAGAGAGGCATTTGCTCTAGAGCCTCTACAAAAGGAATGTTAATCTGTAGCTTCTTAAAGACATATAAAAATTTAGAGAACTGCTTTTCTTTGGAAGCCTTCTGAAGCCTCTGAGGATATGGCATTTTTGGCTTGTATTCAGGAGCCCTTGGCAATGTAGGATACGTGTCAAGAGAGTCAGGGAACGGGTTGTCTGCACGTTTAGGAGAGGCGTGTTCTACATCTCCCTTCTTCTCCTCTGGAGCTTCCTTTTCAACTAGCTCTTCATTGGCCTTGGTCTCAGAACCAGCTACTTTACCACTTCTCAACTGAATAGCCTTGCAATCTTCTCTTGGGTTCACCACTATATCACCTGAAAATGTACTTGCAGACCTCTCAGGTATTTGCTTGCTTAGTTGGCCCATTTACACTTCCAAGTTTCTAATGGAGGCTCTGGTTTCCTGCATAAAACTCCTCATCATCTCCCAATTAGAATCTTCTTGGGACTTAGAGTTTGCCTGCTGAGGTGGTTGTTACTGCTGAGATTGAAATTGGCGGTTATTGTAATTGTTCTGTTGGAAGCCACCCTGAGAATTATTGTTGAAGTTCTGAGGTCTCTGAGGTTGGTCCCTCCATCCAAAATTTGGGTAATTTCTCCACCTCTGATTGTATGTCTTGGAATATGGGTCATTGTTGGGATTTCTCGGATCACTCCCCATGTAATTGACCTGTTCAGAAGAGGGTTGAGCATAATCATAATTATCATTTTGCACAAAATTACCTGCCATGTCATAAGAGACGTCCTGTGGTGGATTTTGGGTGTTGATAGCTGAGACTTGCATGCCACCCATCTGTTAAGTAAGTAAATTTATTTGCTGAGACATCAGCTTGTTCTGAGCAAGAAGAGCATTAACAGCTTCTACTTCCAACACGCCTCTCTTCTGAGAGGTATCAGAGTTCACAGGATTCCTATTAGATGAGTATAAATATTGGTTGCTAGCAACCAATTCAATAAGCTCAATATTCTCTTCTGGTGTCTTCTTCTTGTGCAATGAACTGCCTGTAGAAGTATCTAAGCTCATCTTGGACATCCCACCCAAGCCTTCATAAAAGATATCTAGTTGGGTCCATTTGGAGAACATGTCCGGAGGGCATTGCCTAGTCAGTAGCTTTTATCTCTCCCAGACTTCATAAAGAGTTTCACCCTCCTTTTGTCTGAAAGTCAGAACCTCCAACCTAAGCTTAGTCAGCTTCTTTGGTGGGAAAAATTTAGTAAGAAACTCAGTAACAACCTTCTCCCACGTATTCAAACTCTCCTTTGGTTGAGAATCTAGCCATAGCTTTGATTTATCCCTAAGAGCAAACGGGAAGAGCATGAGTTTGTACACCTCAGGGTTCACTCCATTTGTCTTCACAGTATCACATATCTGCAGAAAATCAGAAATAAATTGATTCGGGTCTTCGTGGGAAAGACCATGATACTGGCAGTTTTGTTGCACCAAGGTGACCAATTGTGGCTTCAACTCAAAGTTGTTTGCAGCTATAGGAGGCACCACAATACTTTTTCCATAAAGATTCGCAGTAGGGGCAGAATAAGAGCCAAGCACTCTCCTTTGTTGATCATCCCCATTCGGATTTGCCACATTAGCATTAACAGCATTATTATTATCCATAGTGGACTTTGCATCCTTGTAAAGTCTTTCTTGTTGTAAACGCCGCCTGAAAGTTCTTTCAGGTTCAGGATCAAAGTCTAAGAGATGTTCTTTGTCTCTGTTCCTACGCATAAATAAACAGAAGACAAGAAAAGATGAGACTCTCTACGTTAGAGTGCAGAGAGGTCCCTGTGAGGTAACCTGTGTAAAATAATCAAATAAAAATACTAAATAAAATAAATAAATAAATTTCGAAAATTATAGGTAGAATTAAGACAGAAAAATTTGAAATTAACCAAAAAAATAAACAGGAAAAATTAAAATAAAAATAAATAGAGGACACCAAACTTAATTTCAGAAATTAAAGAAAAATATTAGTGCTATTTATTTATTTATTTAAAATATTTTTTTGAAATGAAAAACAGAAATAAAATAAAGCTAATAAAATATAGAAAGAAAGAAAAAAAATAATGATAAGAAACAGAACGAAAGTAAAAGAAATTAAAAATAAAAAGGAAAATATAAAAAAATAAAAAATTTAAACAAAATGAAAACTAAAACGCCTAATCTAAGTAATCAAACAACTAATAGTTGTTAATCACAATCAATCCCCGACAACGGCATCAAAAACTTAGTGCGGTGTTTGTAACCCACTAACTTATCGGCAAGTGCACCGGGTCGTACCAAGTAATACCTCAGGTGAGTGAGGGTCGATCCCACAAGGATTGATGGATCAAGCAACAATAATTGAGTGATAGACTTAGTCAGGCAAACAGAAAGTAATGTTTGGGCAATATAAAAGACATTAAACAATATAAAGAATATTAAAGATAGGCAGATAAATAAGTTGAGAATAAACTATTGAGAAAGCAGTTAAGGCTTCAGAGTTATCTATTTTTCTGAATTAACTTTTCTTACTAACTATTTTAATTATGTAGGATTTAATTTATGGTAAACTATATATGACTAGACCCTAATTCCTTAGACCTTTCTAGTCACCTCTAAAATTCATTAACTGTCAATTCCTTGGTCAATTAATTCCAATTAGAAGATGCATGATCAAATTCCAGTTTATATGTCACAAAAACTCTAATTACCCAAAAATAAAAGGATTATATGTTACGTATCCCGTTAAATCCAGATAATTAAAATTTAGGAGAATATGTTTTCAAACTGTTGTTCAAGTAAAGAGCTTTTCCAAGTTATACAAGAATTCAAGTAGAAAGAGGGTCATACTTCCGTTCCACCCAAATTCATAAGATAAAGAGCGAAAACAATTCTTAAATTGTAAATCCATACATGTATTAAAATAGAAAAAGCAATAAAATCAATCCATACAAATAGACAGAGCTCCTAACCTTAACAATTGAGGATTAGTTGCTCATGGTTCAGAGTAGGAAACTAAGATTGTAAATTGGAATGGAATAGTGTTGTGTTAAATGTTGTGCTGGAATCACCCTGTTGGAATCCCTTTTATATCTAATCCTAATAATTTAAAATCTATTATCTAAAACTAAAATCATATCTTTTCCTAAAAAAATATTTGAATTTAAATTTGAATTAATTAACAAGTCTTCAGTTGATGGGTGGGGACCACTTGTTTTGTCCATTCTGCAGCTTCTAATATATGTTTTCTGGGCTAGAAACTGGGTCAAAACAGCCCAGAAATCGCCCTCAGTATTTTTTGCATTTTCTGCACTAGCGCATGTCACGCGTACGCATCAATCACGCGTAAGCGTTGATGGTCTTTTTCGCGAGTCATGCGTACACGTCGATGGTCTTTTTCGCGAGTCACGCGTGCGCGTCGGTCACGCGCACGCGTCGCTGTACAAATCTTCAAATCACGCGTACGCGTCAGTCACGCGCATGCGTCACCATGGAAAGCTCCTATTCACGCGTACGCGTCAGTCACGCGCACGCGTCGCTCCTAGCTGCCATCTCCTTTGATTCTTGTGCTGTAGAAACTTCATCAAATCCAGCCGAATGCTACCTAAAATAAACAAAATTGCAAAAGACTCAAAGTAGCATCCATATTGACTAAAAGATAATTAATTCTTTATTAAACTCAACAAATTAGATGCAAATTCACTAGGAAAGATGCTCACGCATCACTATTGAGTATTATTGTGCTGGTGTTAATACTTGTTGTGAGTGGATATTGTTACTCCTCTAATTCTTGCAAGTAGGGAATTGTGTGTTTTATTCCTGTCACACATACACCGTAAATTCTTAAACAATACACTTAAATATTTATTACCGTTTTTGCTTTCTAGACTAGGGGACTTGAGGGGCAAGGAGTGCCTACAAAGCAGGCTCAATCAATAACTGCTTGCATAACTGAAGTTTTGGAAAATTTCCAAGAATCATTAATGGAGAGGGTGAGATCTTTTTATGTTTATATTGTTTGTTTGTGAACTTTGCCACTTTCTTGGAATCTAAAATACAGTTTCGTGTACTAACATGAGTTTTTTCTCCCTCCTTTTTTTTTTCTTTTTGTCCCTTGAAAGACTGAAGTGCTTCAAGCCTGTCGAAATTCAAAGCTGAAGTGCAGTGGTCACGGGTATTTAGAATTTGTGTTTGCAATTAATATTTGTAATATTGCATACTAATGTAGTTGATATAAATAATAGGAATACTAATTGCAAAGCATCTGTTTTTAGCTCTTGTTTTGGACAACAATGGTACATCCTAATACAATGACATGATTGTTAAGTTACCTCATTGAATGGTGTTGGAATTTCAGGCTAACATCTTAGTTCTTTGTCTTTTCAAATGTAACTACGTTTCTGATGTTACTTTATCCTGCTTGATATCGTTATGACTGAAGAACAACATTAAGAGAGAATTATGCTAACTGGTAATATTTAATATATGTCACTCTGTAAATTGCTTTTCTCTAGCATTTAAAATATGGTCTATTGACTACATATTGGGATGGAATTTTTAAAAGCTCCAATTGGTTAACCCATACCCATAGATTTTAAATCTTGTAATCAAACTAGAGCCAAATATTTCATCTTATTTAAATAACAACCGTAATACTCACGGGGCATGTCTCATATTCTCATTTAATCATGACACAAGAGATTTGATTATATTGATATAGATTTATATCTTTGCATCTTATAGTAGATGCATGGGTTTAGGGAACATGAGTAATTCAAATGGCTATTGTTATTGAAACAAATTTTGTGGTGGAAAGTTTGTATGTAAAATTGTAAACAGGGTGGCTCTAAACCATGGAAACTAGTTTGGTTCCTCGTATTTTTCTTTAAACGCCAGAAACAGGTTACAAATTGGAGTTAAATGCCAGAAACAGGTTACAACGTGGCGTTTAACTCCAGAAACAGCCTAGACATGTGTAAAGCTTAAGTCTCAGCCCCAGCACATACCAAGTGGGCCTCGGAAGTGGATTTTTGCATCATCTATCTTAGTTTATTCATTTTCTGTAAACTTAGGTTACTAGTTTAGTATTTAAACAACTTTTAGAGATTTATTTTGTACCTCATGACATTTTAGATCTGAACCTTGTATCTTTGACGGCATGAGTCTCTAAACTCCATTGTTGGGGGTGAGGAGCTCTGCTGTGTCTTGATGAATTAATGCAATTATTTCTGTTTTCTATTCAAACACGCTTGTTTCTATCTAAGATGTTCATTCGTACTTCAACATGATGGATGTGATGATTCATGAAACTCATCACCATCCTTAACCTATGAACGCGTGCCTGACAACCACCTCCGTTCTACCTTCGATTGAATGAGTATCTCTTGGTTCCTTAATCAGAATCTTCGTGGTATAAGCTAGAATCCATTGGTAGCATTCTTGAGAATCCGGAAAGTCTAAACCTTGTCTGTGGTATTCCGAGTAGAATTCAGGGATTGAATGACTGTGACGAGCTTCAAACTCACAAGGGTTGGGCGTAGTGACAGACGCAAAAGGACCAATGGATCCTATTCCAGCATGAGTGAGAACCGACAGATGATTAGCCGTGCGGTGACAGCGCACCTGGACCATTTTCACTGAGAGGACAGATGGTATCCATTGACAACGGTGATCCACCAACACACAGCTTGCCATAGGAGGAACCTTGCGTGCGTGAATAAGAAGACAGGGGGAAAGCAGAGATTCAGAAGACAAAGCATCTCCAAAACTCCAACATATTCTCCATTACTGCATAATAAGTATTATTTAATCCATGCTCTTTTGTTCATTTGCAAGTCAACTGATAATTATAATTGATATCCTGACTAAGAGTTACAAGATAACCATAGTTGCTTCAAGCCAACAATCTCTGTGGGATCGACCCTTACTCACGTAAGGTATTACTTAGACGACCCAGTGCACTTGCTGGTTAGTGGTACGAGTTGTGAAAAGTGTGATTCACAATTCGTGTACCAAGTTTTTGGTGCCGTTGCCGGGGATTGTTCGAGTTTGAACAACTGACGGTGAATCTTGTTGCTTAGATTAGGAAATTTTTGTCTTTTGGGTCAGAGTCTTTTATTATTGTTCTTGTTAAAATTTTAGAATCCTTATTTCCTTTTTCTTAATTATTTTCGAAATTTTTTTTCCAATCACTTCATGATTTAGTCTTTTGTTTGAGTTTAGTTTCATGTTTTAAGTTTGGTGTCAATTGTATTTTTTTATTTATTTTTATTTTCCTTTGAATTTTCGAATTTGTGTTCATTGTTCTTTCTTAATCTTCAAGTTTTTCTTGCTATTTTTCCTTGTTTGATCTTTAGTTTTTCTTGTTCTATGTCTTTTCTTGTTTTTCTTGTACTTTTTCAAAATATCAGTTTTCAAAAAAGTTTTATATATTAAACACCTTGTTAAAACACGTTAAATTTATAACTCAATTGGATAGAGCGTTGTGCTTATGTTCTTGGTAATTGGCTATCTTCTTTTTAAAATTTTTTAAAAATAATTTTTCTTTGATTAAATCTTGTGCCAAACTTTAAGTTTGGTGTTTTCTTGTTAATTTTTCTTTAGTTTTCGAAAATTTTATTTTGGTTTTCTAAAAATTTTAAGTTTGGTGTTCTATCTTCATGTTCTAGTTGTTATTGTGAGTCTTCAAGGTGTTCTTGAGTCTTTCTTGTGTCTTGATCTTAAAATTTTTAAGTTTGGTGTTCCTTGGTGTTTTCCCTCTAAAATTTTCGAAAACAAGGAGCATTAGATCTAAAAAATTTTAAGTCTTATGCCATTTTATTATTTTTCTCTTTCCTCATTAAATTCAAAAATATCTTTTCTCTCTATTTTAAAGTGGATTTTCGAAAATTACTTTTAAAATTCAGATTTTTACTTCAAAATTTAAAATCTTTTTCAAAAAAAAAATCATAAGTTTTTCAAATCTTCTTAATTAAGTAATTATTTTTATTTTATTCTCTTTTCTTTTATTATTTATTTATTCGTTCCCTTTTTATAAAATAAAAATAAAAATATATTCTATTTGCTATTCATATCAATTCCCTTTTCTCCGTCATAGACCTAAGTGGAAATGAACAGTCCAGAAGGACTCTGGGGTCATATGCTAACCCCACTACTGCTTCCTATGGGAGTAGTATCTGTATACCCTCCATCGGAGTCAGTAGCTTTGAGTTGAATCCTCAACTCATTATCATGGTGCAGCAAAGTTGCCAGTATTCCGGTCTTCCACAAGAAGAACCTACAGAGTTTCTGGCACAGTTTTTATAAATTGCTGACACAGTTCATGATAAGGAAGTAGATCAGGATGTCTACAGATTATTACTGTTTTCATTTGCTGTAAAAGACCAAGCTAAGAGGTGGTTAAATAACCAACCTAAAGCTAGCATAAGGACATGGAAACAGCTGTTAGAAAAATTCCTGAATCAATACTTCCCTCCTAAACGGATGACACAGCTAAGGCTGGACATCCAAGGCTTTAAACAAGGAGATAATGAATCTCTTTATGATGCTTGGGAGAGATACAGAGAGATGCTAAGAAAATGCCCCTCTGAAATGTTTTCAGAATGGGTGCAGTTAGACATCTTCTATTATGGGCTTACAAATAAAGCTCAAATTTCTCTAGACCACTCAGCTAGTGGATCTATACACATGAGAAAGACAATTGAAGAAGCTCAAGAGCTCATTGATACAGTTGCCAGAAATCAGCATCTGTACCTAAGTAGTGAATCTTCCATAAAAGAATAGGCTAAAATAGTAACTGCTGAACTCAGTTCTGCAGAACAAATTACTGAATTCAATCAGCAATTAGACTTTCTAACAAAACAGCTAGCCAAATTCAAGGAGATGCTACAAGACACAAGAATGGCTAAGATGAATATGGAAGTACAGTTGAAGAAAACAGAACAGCAGTTATCAAAACAAATAACAGAAGAGTGCCAAGCATTTCAATTAAGAAGTGGGAAAACATTAAATACCTCACTTCAAGGCAGCAGGAAGCCAAGAAATGAACAAACTGCTATCCAAAATCTCTCTGAGGACAGTAAGAGCCCAGAGAAGAATAACTCTGGCGTTCAAACGCCAGAAACAGGCAAGAAGTTGGCATCAAACACCCAATGGAAGCTCAGTTCTGGCGTTCAAACGCTAGGAACAAGTAAGGAGTTGGCGTCCAACGCCAATCCAGCTTCTAACCCTGGCATTCAAATGCCAGTGAGGGACCAGACACACACAAGTGCTGATAACAACCCCTCTAAAAAGGCTTCTCCAACCACCTCTGTAGAAAATATACCTGCAGCAACTAAGGTTGAGGAATACAAAGCCAAGATGTCATATCCTCAAAAACTCCGCCAAGAGGAGCAGGATAAGCAATTTACTCGCTTTGCAGACTATCTCAGGACTCTTGAAATAAAGATTCCATTTGCAGAGGCACTTAAGCAAATACCCTCTTATGCCAAGTTCATGAAAGAGATCTTGAGCCATAAGAAGGATTGGAGAGAAACTAAAAGAGTTCTCCTCACTGAAGAATGCAGTGCAGTCATTTTGAAAAGCTTCCCAGAAAAGCTTAAAGATCCCAGGAGCTTTATGATACCATGCACATTAAATGGTAAATGCACCAAGACAGCTTTATGTGATCTTGGGACAAGCATCAATCTAATACCTGCATCCACTATCAGAAAGCTTGGTTCAACTGAAGAAGTCAAACCAACCCGGATATGTCTCCAACTTGCTGATGGCTCCATTAAATACCCTTCAGGCGTGATTGAAGACATGATTGTCAGGGTTGGGCCATTCGCCTTTCCCACTGACTTTGTCGTGCTGGAAATGGAAGAGCACAAGAGTGCTACTCTCATTCTAGGAAGACCTTTCCTAGCAACTGGACGAACTCTCATTGATGTCCAAAAGGGGGAAGTAACCCTGAGAGTCAACGAGGATGAGTTTAAGTTAAATGCTGTTAAAGCCATGCAGCATCCAGCCACACCAAAAGACTGCATGAAAGTTGATCTTATTGACTCTTTAGTAGAGGAGATCAACATGGC
The DNA here is from genome assembly GCF_000816755.2 of Arachis ipaensis. Lineage (NCBI taxonomy): Eukaryota > Viridiplantae > Streptophyta > Magnoliopsida > Fabales > Fabaceae > Arachis > Arachis ipaensis. Next base: position 13,365,987 of record NC_029789.2, on the reverse strand, counting down.
TGAGAGTCTCGAATCAGAGCTGGAAGACATCTTTAAAGATGCTCAGCCTGATTTGGAGGATTCAGAGGAATTGAAAGAGCCTCTGAGACTTCCTCAGGAAGAGGAGAAATCTCCTAAACCCGAGCTCAAACCATTACCACCATCCCTGAAATATGCATTTCTGGGAGAAGGTGACACTTTTTCGGTGATCATAAGCTCTGCTTTGAACCCACTGGAAGAGGAAGCACTACTTCAAGTGCTAAGGACACACAAGACAGCTCTTGGGTGGTCCATAAGTGATCTTAAGGGCATCAGCCCAGCAAGATGCATGCACAAGATCCTAATGGAGGACGATGCTAAGCCAGTAGTTCAACCACAGAGGCGGCTAAATCCAGCCATGAAGGAAGTGGTGCAGAAGAAGGTCACCAAGTTACTAGAGGCTGGGATTATTTATCCTATTTCTGATAGCCCCTGGGTGAGCCCTGTCCAAGTTGTCCCCAAAAAGGGAGGCATGACAGTGGTTCATAATGAAAAAATGAACTGGTTCCTACAAGAACAGTTACAGGACGGCGCATGTGTATTGACTATAGAAGGCTCAATACAGCCACTAGAAAGGATCATTTTCCTTTACCATTCATAGACCAGATGCTAGAAAGACTAGCAGGTCATGATTATTACTGCTTTTTGGATGACTATTCAGGTTACAATCAAATTGCAGTAGATCCCCAGGATCAAGAAAAAACAGCATTCACATGTCCATCTGGAGTATTTGCTCACAGAAGGATGCCATTTGGGCTGTGTAATGCACCTGCAACCTTTCAGAGATGCATGCTCTCTATTTTCTCTGATATGGTGGAAAAATTTCTGGAAGTCTTCATGGATGACTTCTCAGTATATGGAGACTCATTCAGCTTCTGTCTTGATCACTTGACACTGGTTCTGAAAAGATGCCAAGAGACTAACCTGGTTTTAAACTGGGAAAAATGTCACTTTATGGTGACTGAAGGAATTGTCCTTGGGCACAAGATTTCGAACAAGGGAATAGAGGTGGATCAAGCTAAGGTAGAGGTAATTGAAAAATTACCACCACCTGCCAATGTTAAGGCAATCAGAAGCTTTCTGGGGAATGCAGGATTCTATAGGAGGTTTATAAAGGATTTTTCAAAAATTGCAAAACCTCTGAGCAATCTGCTAGCTGCTGACACGCCATTTGTGTTTGACACAAAGTGTCTGCAGGCGTTTGAGACTCTGAAAGCTAAGCTGGTCACAGCACCAATTATTTCTGCACCAGACTGGACATTACCATTTGAACTAATCTGTGATGCCAGTGACCATGCCATTGGTGCAGTACTGGGACAGAGGCATGATAAGCTTCTGCATATCATTTATTATGCTAGCCGTGTTTTAAATGATGCCCAAAAAAATTACACAACCACAGAAAAAAATTTCTTGCAGTGGTTTATGCCATTGACAAGTTTAGATCATACTTAGTAGGATCAAAAGTGATTGTGTACACTGACCATGCTGCTCTTAAATATCTACTCACAAAGCAGGATTTAAAACCCGTTGCTTCTGCAAGAGTTTGATATAGAAATAAGAGACAGAAAAGGGACAGAGAACCAAGTGGCTGATCATCTGTCTCGGATAGAACCAGTAGAAGGGGCGTTCCCCCCTCTATTGATATTTCTGAAATCTTTCTGGATGAGCAATTATTTGCCATTCAGGAAACACCATGGTTTGCCGACATTGCAAACTATTAAGCTGCAAGATTCATACCCAAGGAGTACAGTAGGCAACAAAAGAAAAAATTAATTACTGATGCAAAGTACTACTTGTGGGTTGAACCATATCTCTTTAAGAGATCTGCAGACGGAATAATCCGTAGGTGTGTGCCTAGAGAAGAAGCACAGAAGATCTTATGGCATTGCCATGGGTCACAATATGGAGGCCATTTCGGAGGTGAGTGAAAAACCACCAAGGTCCTCCAATGTGACTTTCTTTACAAAGAGAAATAAAAAAGGTGGCATGACAGAAAGCTGTCATCTAGAGTCTTTGAACCAGGACAAAAGGTTCTGTTGTTTAACTCTAGGCTCAGGCTATTCGCCGGGAAACTGAAATCCCGGTGGAGGGGACCATATGTGATTACAAGCGTGTCACCATATGGCTATGTGGAGCTTCAAGACATTGATTCTAATAAGAAGTTCATTGTTAATGGACAGAGAGTCAAGCACTATCTTGAAGGCAATGTTGAGCAAGAATGCTCAAAGCTGAGACTAGATTAAAAGCTCAGTCAGGTCCAGCTAAAGACAATAAAGAAGCGCTTATTGGGAGGCAACCCAATTTTTACTTATCTATGTTAATTTTCTATTTTTCATTTTTATTTTATGATTTCTTTAGGTTGATGATCATGTGAAGTCACAAAAACTACTGAAAAATAAAAAAACAGAATGAAAAATAGCAGATGAAACAGCTCACCCTGAAGGAAGAACTTACTGGCGTTTAACGCCAGAAAGAAGCATCAAGCTGGCGTTAAACGCCATAAACAAGCACCAGACTGGCGTTTAACGCCAGAACAGAGCATGGAAGTGGCGTTAAACGCCATAAACAAGTAGCAAGCTGTCGTTTAACGCCAGACATGCACTATAAGGGCGTTTTGCACGCCTAATTGGAGCAGGGATGCTAAGTCCTTGACCCCACTGGATCTGTGGACCCCACAGGATCCCCACCTACCACACATCTTCTTCTCTCCTCATCACACCTTCTCATAACACTCTTCCCCAAAATAACCCCCTTGGCCGAATACACACACCCCTCCATCTCCTCCATCTCTTTTTCTTCTACCCCTTTCTTTCTTCTTTTACTCGGGGATGAGCAAACATTTTAAGTTTGGTGTGGAAAAAGCATTGCTTTTTTTTCTATAACCACTGATGCCTCAAGGGATGCACTTCCCTCCACACAACTACTGGGAGAAAATCAACACCTCCCTAGGAGAATTAAGTTCCAACATAGGACAACTAAGGATGGAGCACCAAGAGCATTCCATCATCCTCCATGAAATTAGAGAAGATCAAAGAGCTATGAGGGAGGAGCAACAAAGGCAAGGAATAGACATAGAGGAGTTCAAAAGCACCATTGGTTCTTCAAGAGGAAGAAGATGCCACCCTCACTAAGGTGGACCCGTTCCTTAATCTCCTTGTCTATTTATTTTCTCTGTTTTCATTCTCTATGCTTTATGTTTTATTTATGTTTGTGTCTTTACTACATGATCATTAGTGTCTATGTGTCTATGTCTTAAATGAAAAATGCTTTAATTACAAAAGAACAAGAAGTACATGGTTTCGAATTCATCCTTGAAACTAGTTTAATTATTTTGATGTGGTGACAATACTTTTTGTTTTCTGAATGAATGCTTGAACAGTGCATATGTCTTTTGATATTGTGGTTTATGAATGTTAAATATGTTGGCTCTTGAAAGAATGATGAAAAAGGAGAAATGTTATTTGATAATCTGAAAAATCATAAAAATGATTCTTGAAGCAAGAAAAAGCAGTGAATACAAAAGCTTGCAGAAAAAAAATGGCAAAAATAAAAGAAAAAGAAAAAGAAAAAGCAAGCAGAAAAAGCCAAAAGCTCTTAAAACCAAAAGGCAAGAGCAAAAAGCCAATAGCCCTTAAAACCAAAAGGCAAGGGTAATAAAAAGGATCTAAGGCTTTGAGCATCAGTGGATAGGAGGGCCTAAAGGAATAAAATCCTGGCCTAAGCGACTAAACCAAGTTGTCCCTAACCATGTGCTTGTGGCGTGAAGGTGTCAAGTGAAAACTTGAGACTGAGCGGATAAAGTCAAGGTCCAAAGTAAAAAACAGAGTGTGCTTAAGAACCCTGGACACCTCTAATT
>NC_029789.2:13340649-13361804 GCF_000816755.2 Arachis ipaensis | reverse complement strand
TTTATCCTATTTGATTTTCAGTTGCTTGGAGACAAGCAACAATTTAAGTTTGGTGTTGTGATGAGCGGATAATTTATACGCCTTTTGGCATTGTTTTTACATAGTTTTTAGTATGATTTAGTTAATTTTTATTATATTTTTTATTAGTTTTTAAATAAAAATCACATTTCTGGACTTTACTATGAGTTTGTGTATTTTTCTGTAATTTCAGGTATTTTCTGGCTGAAATTGAGGGAGCTGAGCATAAATCTGATTCAGGCTGAAAAAGGACTGCTGATGCTGTTGGATTCTGACCTCCCTGCACTCGGAATAAATTTTTTGGAGCTACAAGAGTCTAATTGGTGCGCTCTTAATTGCGTTGGAAAGTAGACATCCAAGGCTTTCCAGCAATATATAATAGTCGATACTTTGTTCAAGGATAGATGACGTAAACTAGCATTCAACGCCAGTTTCATGTTGCATTCTGGCGTTAAACGCCAGAAACAGGTTACAAATTGGAGTTAAACGCTAGAAACAGGTTACAACATGGCGTTTAACTCCAGAAACAGCCTAGGCACGTGTAAAGCTTAAGTCTCAGCCCCAGCACACACCAAGTGGGTCCCGGAAGTGGATTTCTGCACCATCTATCTTAGTTTATTCATTTTCTGTAAACCTAGGTTACTAGTTTAGTATTTAAACAACTTTTAGAGATTTATTTTGTACGTCATGACTTTTTAGATCTGAACCTTGTATCTTTGATGGCATGAGTCTCTAAACTCCATTGTTGGGGGTGAGGAGCTCTGCTGTGTCTCGATGAATTAATGCAATTATTTCTGTTTTCTATTCAAACACGCTTGTTTCTATCTAAGATGTTCATTCGCACTTCAACATGATGGATGTGATGATTCGTGACACTCATCACCATCCTCAACCTATGAACGCGTGCCTGATAACCACCTCCGTTCTACCTTTGATTGAATGAGTATCTCTTGGATTCCTTAATCAGAAACTTCGTGATATAAGCTAGAATCCATTGGCAACATTCTTGAGAATCCAGAAAGTCTAAACCTTGTCTGTGGTATTCCGAGTAGGATTCAGGGATTGAATGACTGTGATGAGCTTCAAACTCACAGGGGTTGGACATAGTGACAGATGCAAAAGGACCAATGGATCCTATTCCAGCATGAGTGAGAACCGACAGATGATTAGTCGTGCAGTGACAGCGCACCTGGACCATTTTCACTGAGAGGACGGATGGTAGCCATTGACAACGGTGATCCACCAACACACAGCTTGCCATAGGAGGAACCTTGCGTGCGTGAAGAAGAAGACAGGGGAAAGCAGAGATTCAGAAGACAAAGCATCTCCAAAACTCCAACATATTCTCTATTACTGCATAATAAGTATTATTTAATCCATGATCTTTTGTTCATTTGCAAGTCAACTGATAATTATAATTGATATCCTGACTAAGAGTTACAAGATAACCATAGTTGCTTCAAGCCAACAATCTCTGTGGGATCGACCCTTACTCACGTAAGGTATTACTTGGACGACTCAGTGCACTTGCTGGTTAGTGGTATGAGTTGTGAAAAGTGTGATTCACAATTCGTGCACCAGCCGCGAACACGTTTTCCAGGTCGTTTAGGAGGTCTTCGGGTCGGGTGGTCTTGGCAAGGATGTCGTCCACATAGACTTCCACCGTTTTGCCAATGATGTCGCCGAATATTCTGTTCATCAACCTTTGGTATGTGGCACCTGCGTTCTTCAGGCCAAAGGGCATTACCTTGTAGCAATAGATTCCTCCTGGTATTATGAATGCCGTTTTTTCTTCGTCTGGCCGGTGCATCGGTATCTGATTGTAGCCGGAATAAGCATCCATAAAGCTCAGATACCGGTACCCCGCCGCCGCGTGGACGAGTGTATCAATGTTGGGTAGGGGGTAGCAATCCTTGGGACATGCTTTGTTGAGATCGGAATAATCTACGCACATTCTCCATTTCCCAGTGTGTTTCCTTACCAGGACTACGTTTGACAGCCAGGTCGAGTAGTCAAGTTCCCGGATAAATTCTGCCTCGAGGAGGCTGGCCGTCTGCTTGGCCACCTCTTCTCCCCTTTCCTGTGACATCTTCCTCCGCCTCTGGGCCACCAGTCTGGCTTCTGGCTTGATGGCCAAATAGTGCGACATGAGTTGGGGGTCTATCCCTGGCATATCGGCCGGTGTCCAGGAAAATAGGTCACCGTTGGCCCTGATCATTTCCATTAGAGGTTCTTTCAGCTCGTGAGGAAAGGTTTCTGTTCACGAAGGTGAACTTCTCCTCCGTGTCGCCGACTCTAAACTTTTCCAGGTTCCCTTCTGGTTCGGGCCTCAGCTTGTCGCTGACTCTGGCATCCAAGTTGGCAAGGAACACTCCTGATGCTTCTTTGGATTTCTTTCTTAATGAGAGACTGGCATTGTCGCAAGTGACTGCCATTTCCAGGTCTCCCCTTACCTACCCTACTGATCCTTCTTCAGTTATGAACTTCATTATCGGCATCCTCGTGCTGATGACTGCCCCTAAGTCGTTGATGGTTTTCCTCCCTAGGATGACGTTGTAGGCCATGGAGTCTCGTAGGATCACAAACTCTACCATTACCGTTCTTTTCCCTTGGCCTTGTCCCATGGAGGTCGGCAAGGAGATTATCCCGTCCGGCTTGATGAAGTGGTCACCGAGTCCTACGACGCCGTGCTGGTGGGTCTTTAAGTCGGTGTCTCGTAGGCCCAAGGCGTCGAACACAATGCGGAACATGATGTTCGAATCTGCTCCCGTATCCACGAGGATCCGCTTGATGAGGCCGGTTCCTACTCTGGCCGTAATGACCATGGGAGGGCTTTCTGCGACCTCGTCCAACCATTGGTCCTCTGGGCCAAATGAAATGGACGGAAGTGTCTTGGGGCTTCGCGCGGAGGATGTGGAAACAGCCAGGACTTTGGCGTCTTTCTTATGTGCTGACTTGGACCTAGGCGCCGCGTTTCTCGCCGTTACCACGTTCACTATGGTAAGGCCGTGGTCGTTGTCCTCTGGCTCTTGGCGTTGCTTTGCTGCTCGGGTCTTGTCTTCGCCCTCGTGGTCACGGTTCCGTCTCCTCGGCTCCCTAATGAGGTGGGAGAGATCGGCTAGCTTTCCATCCCTGATCGCTTGTTCCAATGCGTCCTTTAGGTCGAAGCAGTCCTGCGTCTTGTGCCCATAGCCCTTGTGGTAATCATAGTAGAGGCTCCTGTTCCCGCCTGTTCGTTCCTTCAAAGGTCGGGGTTTCGACAAGATCCCCTTCTTGGCTATTTGTTGGTAAACTTCCGTAATCGGCGCGGTGAGGGGAGTGTAATTAGTGAACTTCTCGACACGAGGAAACAGCCTGGGAGTCTTACTCGGACTGCCGTCCTTGGCGTATTCCTTTTGTCTTTCTCCACTCCCGTGGTGCCGGTTTTGATTGTAAGGGGGCTGTCGTTTGTTGGCAGCCACGACCTGGCTAACTTCTTCATCATTGATGTACTCCCTGGCTACACACTGGATCTCCTGCATAGTCCACATCGGCCTCGTGGTGAGGTGCTTTCTGAAGTCCTCGTTTAGAAGTCCGTTCGTCAGGCACAAGCTTTCAACCGAGTCAGTCAGCTCGTCAATCTCCAGACACTCATCGTTGAATCGGTCTAGGTATTTCCTAGTCGGTTCGCCGGATCTCTGGGTCACTCCAAGTAGATTGATTGGGTGCTTTGCCTTCGCAATTCTGGTTGTGAATTGGGCTAGGAAGGCGCGGCTGATGTCCGAGAACTTGGTTACCGAGCCATGCGGGAGGTTATTGAACCACCGTATTGCAGGTCCCGCTAAGGTGACCGGGAAAGCACGACACCTTACCTCGTCTCCCATTCCTTCCAGGTTCATTCTGGCTTTGAAAGTCGTAAGGTGTTCCTGTGGGTCTTAGGTTCCGTCGTACCTCATGTCCGTTGGCTTGTCAAAGTGTTTTGGCAGCCGGACCTCGAGGATGGAACGATGGAACGGGGTTGCACCCATTATCACTGGTCCCCGCGTTCTGGTTGTTCTTCCCTCGTCGTCCTCCCGACGAGCGTCCTTACGGTTTCGCTCCATGGTACGCCTATCGTTCCTGGCGTATATGAGGGGGTCGTGGTGTCTTCTCATGCGTCCTCCCTCCCTGTCGTTCTCAGCCTCAGATTGTGGGCTAGCTGTTCGTCGGGAGCGGCTTCTTGAGACGGAGCGGGAGTGGCTCGATTCGGGAGTTTGTTGACGATGTTCCCGGTTTGCCAGCCGGCACTCTAGGTTTTGCATTCTGTGGCGTAATTCTTGCATTATTCTGGCACTGTTGTCGCCAATTCCCCCGAAGGGTCGCCTTTCGGGAGATCGAGTGGTTCGTCGTGGAGGGGAATTTGTACGTGGCCGGGGAGGGGCCGCAAAGGCTTCCTCTCTGCGCTCGGTCTCACGGCCTGCTCCTCCTGGGCCCAGTATAACTTCCATTCAGGCGATTACATCCCCACAGACGGCGCCAATGTTCGGTAGGTCGGGTACCGGACGGTTCGGGTTGGTACTTCGATTGATGAGAGGGGGATCACCTGGTTCTGGGTTACTGGGTTGAAGGGAGTGCAGTCGACTTCCCGAGCTCTTCGTGTGGAGAGGGGGGGTGTCACCTGCAAAGACACTCCGACGCTCTAGTCAGCAAAGTGTGTAGGTGAAAAAGGGTGAGTGGTATGTGACGTACCTTGGGGGAAGGGCAGGACCTTCCCCATATATACCATGTCAAAGGTGGGCCCGTCAAGGACAGGCCCACCTTCCTTGATGCTTCCTTCCCACAGCTATAGCGTAGCTGTTAGGGACACATGTCCGGGTCGGCGACTGAGCATCTCGCTCCTGACCATCCGGGTCGGGTAGTGCTCGGGTCGGGCCGGCCCGCTAGTGGTTTGGGCCAGGCCGTAACAAAAATCAACAACAAAAAAATTAAAAACTCGAGGAAAAAAGAAAAAGAAAAGAACACTAATGTTGAAATACGAAGCCCAATAGTGTTAAAGATAACAAACAAAGACTAATATAGCATAAGAAAGGTTCTTTTGTTGCAAATGAATGAAAACATTAGGAGGAAAAAGAAAGAATGCATACACTTTAGCAAAGTGCAAAATCAACATGACAAAATTGATCTTTAGACTATTATTTTAAATTTGTCCAGTCCCATATTTATAAAAGTTTGCATATTCTAAATAGCTTACTATATCCAATTTGAGGGACCATTTCTTGAACTAAAGACGATCCTTTACTTATAGTCTTATATAATAACATGATTTAGATGAGTTGGTAACTAAACCTTTTGCAAATAACATGATTCTACTCTTTTAAATTCAGTTTCACCTCACTTATCTTATGTAACACAAAATAAGATATAAAATTTCTTTTATGCATAAAACAGACATTACATAACAACATAGCTTTTCATGCACATCCACTTTATATATTAAAGAAAAATAAAAATAAAACACTAAGCAAAAGAAAGAAAGGAAAAATACTAAGCAAGTGTTTTGCATTTACAAGCTTTACAAGTCTGAACGAAACCCACCAATTAAACACGCTGCTTATGTTACGTACCTTTTTAACAGAATTTTAAATCAATTCAAATCAATTAACGCACAAATATATAACTTCCATTTTTCAAAAGATTTCGTTTCTTTTTTCGAGTTTCTTGCCAAATTTGTTGGATCTCCTTCGTGCGTTCTCTCTTTGCTTCTTTTTCGATTTTCATGGTTTCTGAAATCAAGCTTTGAAATCATTTTAAAGATAATGGAACTTCAGAAATACACCCAAACGATTATAGAAATACACCCAAACGGTTACAGAAATACACCTAAAGGATTACAGAAATACACCCAAAACAGGGGGAGACATTATATTTCTTCTTGAAATCTTTTAATGTTTTGCTGGTTAAGGATGAGGCCCATGGCAGAGACAATCTAAAAGAAAAACCTAGAAGAACAGTAAAACAGTACCTTGAATAATGTTTCTTCCTTTTTTCTGGTGATTTTTGATTGAGATTTGTATCTTTTCTTCTTGATTTCTTCTACTCTTCGCGAGGAGTTGGAACGTTTCTGCAGAATCGTAGTAGTTTGTTTCGAATGTCCCTTGAATCTTGATGGTTTGCGTTTTGATTGAGGAAGAAGAGGAAGAGTGAACATGTTGTGGAAGGGGCGCGTGTTTTTTTCTTAAACTTGGAGCAACTTGTATAGCTTGTAAGCCAAAAAAGGCTTGTATGTGTATCAGGCCTCTATAATTTAAATAGAATACTCACTATTATCATTTAAATAGAATATAAAATAGATATTAAACCGATTTCATTTAATAATTACTCAGTCACAAATATTCATCAAGAACATGAGATTTAAGAGCATACAAAGTAAATATAATACCTACAACTTTTACACTACCACGATAAGATGATTATCATAAGTCTTTTTAGTATAAATTAAACCGAACAACATATAATAATAAAGAAACAATCAAATCCAAAAAAGTTATAGAACACCTATCATACACTACGATTATTAGTATTGAGGAAGCTTTAACCATTTATTCTTTTATTAGCTGTCTTTTTATCTACTCTGCACTTTATCTACGAATATGTTAAGAATTAAACTTATGCTTCAACCTTTCAAAATCCCATATATTCTCGCCAAACACAATATTATTATGTCTTTTTGTTTTTATAGAAACCATTGAATGGAAGAACCGTTGGTAAAAAGATAAGGCTCTCTTATAATATGTATGACTTTTTATGATAATAAATTAAAAATAAAAAGCATGAAATAATATTGTGTATATTTAAGTTAATTTTAATCTTTTTAATAACCAGATTTGTCATAACGTAATTGATAAATAATGACAGTTAATACGGATTGGATATGTTTTGAGTATGCTATACATTTTATAATTTTGTATGAAACAATATTAGTTTTAATTTATATATTTATTATTGGGTATTAAAAATAAAAAGTATTTGTATTGTTAGCATTTTTTAAATTTTCATCAACTCGGACCATGATTAGGCCTAAAAGATCATCTACCTCGTTGGAAATAAATGTAATCCAATCAATTTTCATCTGATAGTGATGCTATACATTCGCATAATCATAGGAGAATTAACTTTAGCGAGATAATAATATGGTATTTAGTTACTACATGACTATTTTTATATATAGAATTATCAATCAATTATGTATGACTTCTGATAAAAATAATACATGGATATTGTTTGTTAGGTAAAAGATAACATATTGACAAAGAAAATTAATTACAATGGGTATATTCATTTTAAAAAAAATTTATGTAATACTATAAAAAAATATCATAGTCACCCTGAATTATTAGAGGTTCAACTTCCATCGACAGCGGTAGAATGCCTAAATTGAGGCATTTTCAGACTAATATTTATCAAACAAACAATTAATGAAACATTCATCCATACCTTCTCATTTTGAGTACATTTATACATAAAAAAAGTTGAAACAACGAAAGCAATAAAAAATGATGATTTTTATAATTGTGTGGCTATCTATATATACAACACCAGAAGACCATGATTATCTAATAAAATTAATTTTATGTATTGCATTCAATTTGAATAATTAAAAAAATCATCTTATTTTAGTTTAGTCATTAATTCACATGATTTAAATTTAACTCAATAATATGATTTGATTTGATTTAATTATTAGTGAAAAATATCTTGAGAACCTATTTTAGTCATAGATTTATTATTTTAATGATTAATGAATTAATCTAATCTAATTAATTAATACAGATAATTAGTATAATTAATTTAATTTAATAAATAAAAAATAAATTAAAGAATACTAATTAGAACATTAAAAGAAATAAATTAAAAAATACTACCAAATCAAATTGATATAAATTATAATAAATTATGTGATATTTAAATATCTAATCAAATTAATTAATTGATATAGTTAATTTTGTTAGGAAATTATTTTAATTTCCTAATTTGTTTGTGGACAATACATATATTAATTATAATCACAAATTATGCTATTTCAAATTAAATGACTTATATAATGATGATCTCATTTATTATTATAAATGCTAAATTGAATAAGTCATTATTACTTTTGATTTGGAATTAAATGAGAATAAAACCATATATTATCTTTTGTTCTTTAGATAATTATCTTTTGGATTTTAGATATATTATCTTTTGGACTTTAGATACTATTTTATTTAGGCTTTAGGGTTTAATGGGTGCCATGCTCAAATATAAATAGTGCCTTCAGGGTTTCGGTCCCCAATACACCAAAGCCACCTTTGTCGCTCTTTCCCCATAAGAAAAGTCACAATTCAGCCGCTTAGGGATACAGAAGGCTTTGGTTGAGAAAGATCAAAAGAACCACAAAATCCAAACTCTTCGGATCATGATTCATGTTTATGAATTCAGGTACGCTTCCGCATCCAGTATTTTCTTTCTTAATGATTTAACATATATAATCTTTGGGCTGAGAAAATTCCAACAAGTGGTATCAGAGCCGTCTATGATTGAATTATTAAGAAATTATAAAATTATTTTATTTTAATTTGAATCTTAATTTGAGATTGTGAAATTAGATTCAAATATGTGCTGCTTTTGGATTGCATAGCACATGTTAATAAAACTAAAAGAGTATATAAAAAGTGCATAAAGAGTACACAAATAGTACATGAAGAGCACAAAAAATACAAAAGGTATATTAAAAGAAAAAAAAAAGTTGCATTCTTTTATATATGTGCATATCATTTTTTGTCTATGTCTCGATCCCAAATATTGAAGCTGTCGTAAAATTAAAAGAATTTAATTAATTTCTTGATCATGGATACTGCACATCCATAGAATTAGCATATTTATCATAAAGCTTTTTGTATAAACTATGATTTAATCCGTGAATCCATTTTTTTTTTAAATAAAAAAAGAGGTTCTTCATTTGTTTACCTTTTTTATGTACCATTCTATATGGATTCATTCTTTTGGCAAATTTATTATTTTTTGTTTTGCATGAATTGAATCATAATGATTGATTCTAACCTTAATGGATCAAAAAAAAATTTTGTCATATGAATTTGTTAAACAGCTATAATTATGTCTTTCTTTAAAGATTGAAAAGACACCATTAAGATTTAATTCCTTTTAGAATTTAAGTATTTTTTTTTACATAAGAAAACTAGTAACAATTTGGATTATTATACCTACCTATTTTATAAAGATTTAGTTTTGAAAAAAATTGATTGAACATTATGCTGCCAAAGTAGCCCTTTTGTGAAAATTGATTTATTCAAAACATCAGAAATATGGTGATATGTAATTCATGTGAATATTGGTCAGCTCAAAGGAAGGTCTGTATTTGGCCGGATTACATACACATATTGATGGTAAATACATATTTGGGTAGCTAATTAAGAATAAAGTAATGCTTATTATTTATGCGAACAATAATCGGCCCAAAGGATGTTTATTGTTTGGCCAAATAATAAGCATTGCACACTTTTATTTATTTTCTATTAATTATGAGATCAATAATTGGCCCAAAGGAAGGTTATTATTTGGCCAATTAATAGAAAATATATGCGGTAATAAATAGGTTGCGAAGTTTAAGTTTTCATGTGCGCATTCAGTCGGTCCAAAGAAAGGCTTAATGTGTGATAGGAATTTTGACAATATTTGATTACAGCAATGAGAGTATCACTTACAGTTAATTTTTCTATCCAAAGATTAAAAATTAATGTTGTTCTAAATATCTCAATATGGATTTTTTTCCATTATTAAACTAATATTTACTGCATGTTCTTTTTTTGTTCTAATAAAGAAATTATGGCTTCAGCTACCAATGTTTTTGCACAAATTAGTAGTATTCCTATGCTGAATGTTTCAAACTCTAAAATTTAGAAGGATATCGTGGAGATTGTCCTCGGTTGTATGGATCTGGATATAGCTCTTTCGAGAGGAGAAACCCACTTTCATTCTAGAAAATCTCAATGAGGTTAAAATAGAGAAGTGGGAGATATCCAATCGAATGAGCATTATGATCATGATGCGTTCAATTCCTGAGGCATTTCGGGGCTCAATTACTGAAGATAAAGATGACAAACAGTTCCTAAACGATGTTGAAAAATTCTTTGCTAAGAATGAAAAGGCAGAGGCAAGTAGCTTTTTGAGCAAACTTGTCTCCATGAGGTATAAAGGTAAAGGAAACATAAGGGAGTACATTATGGAAATGTCTCACCTTACTTCAAAATTGAAAGCACTAAAGTTAGAGTTGTCTGAAGATTTACTCGTGTATTTTATTTTGATTTCCCTTCCTGCACACTTTGGGTAATTCAAATTGAGTTATAACACTCTGAAGGACACTTGATCCTTAAATGAGCTTATATCTTACTGTGTGCAAGAAGAAGAGAGGCTACAGCAAAATAAGACTAAAAGTGCTAACATGGCTACATCTTCTCAGCATAAAAGAAAGCGTGATACTACTGCGGATGTGCCTTCTCAGTAGAAAAGGGCTAAGAAACAGGATCAAGTTTCAACCAGTTTCTTTTGTAAGAAGGTGGGACATATGAAGAAGGATTGTACCAAATATGCCACTTGGCGTGTAAAGAAAGGTATAATTCTTACTTTTGTTTGTTCTGAGGCTAGTTTAAGTTATGCACCTGTTGATACTTGGTGGGTATATTCTGCTGCTACTACTCATATAAGTATTACTATGCAGGATTGCCTGTGGAGCTGACCGCCAAGTGATATTGAAAGATACATCTATGTGGTAGACGGCAATATAGTTATAGTCGAAGCTATAGGAATCTTTAGATTATGTTCCACGAGTGGATTTTACTTGAATTTATTAGAGACATTTTATGTATCGTCATTTAGACGGAATTTGGTTTCTGTTTCTTGTTTGGACAAATCAGGTTATTTTTATTCGTTCGGAAACAATAAAGTCAGTCTCTTTTATAATTCGAATAATATTTGCTTTGGTCATTTGGTGGATAATCTATATAGGCTTGACTTAAATTCCTATAATAATGAAATACTGCAAATGGGTACAAAACAAAAACTAAATGAGAATTCGGCATCATTATGGCACAAACGCCTAGATCACATCTCTAAACAGAGAATTCAGAGGCTCGTGTTAGATGGAATTCTTAGACCCCTAAATTTGGCAGAATTTGAAGTCTGCATTGAGTGCATAAAGGGGAAAAGGACAAACGAAAAGAAATTAGGTGTCGAGAGAGCTAAAGATGTCTTAGAACTGATACATACCGATATATGTGGCTCATTCCCTAC
This sequence comes from Arachis ipaensis, assembly GCF_000816755.2. Classification (NCBI taxonomy): domain Eukaryota; kingdom Viridiplantae; phylum Streptophyta; class Magnoliopsida; order Fabales; family Fabaceae; genus Arachis; species Arachis ipaensis. The sequence continues at coordinate 13,350,482 of NC_029789.2, read as the reverse complement.
TGTCTCTTGGAATGGACAACGGTACTTTATTACGTTTATAGATAATTACTCTCGTTAGGGATATCTATATTTAAATTCATGAAAAGTCCCAAGCCTTGGATGTTTTCAAGTCTTTCAAAGCTAAAGTTGAACTTCAACTTGGAAAGAAAATTAAAGCTGTCAAATCTGATCGTAATGGTGAATACTACGGAAGATATGACGGTTCAGGTGAGCAACATTCCGGGCCTTTTGCTCTTTTCCTAGAGGAGTGTGGTATTGTTCCGCAATACACCATACCAAGCAAACCTAGCATGAATGGTGTTGCAGAGCGAAGGAACCGAACTTTTAAGGACAAAGTGAGAAGTATGATTAGTCATTCTTCCTTACCTGAATCACTCTGGGGAGAAGCCTTAAAGACCTCAGTGTACATCCTTAATAGGGTGCCAAGCAAAGCAGTTAACAAAATCCCATATGAATTTGCATATTTGGGGATGTCCAACTGAGGCGCGACCTTATAGGCTGCATAAAAGAAAATTGGATTCAAGGACAATTAGTTGCTACTTTGTTGGTTACGCTGAGCATTTACAGGGGTTCAAATTTTACAATCCTGCATCAAGGTCTATTTTTGAAACGGAAAATGCGAGATTTCTTGAGGATGTTGAGTTTGGGAGAAGGAAATACTAGGAATGTTGCTTTTGATGAGGATTCTATAACTGACAATGATCAGGTCTTTGTGCCTATTATTGTTCAAGATACAGTTATAGTACAAGAGTACAATGAGAATCCTACTGTAGATCCAGTTACAGTACAAGAGAACAATGAGAATATTGTTGTTGCTCAAGATACTGCTACACCACAGGAAAATAATGAGAATCCTTCTCAACCCTAACCCACATAGCATGCTCAACAACCTCAAGAAGAACCATTAAGGAGATCCAACAGAAAAAAGGAGAAAATCCATCTATGATCTCAAACAAGCTTTCCGTCAATGGTATCACAAGTTTAAGGCATTACCTCATATGGTTTTGAGGTAAATATTATAGATAAATATGTATACCGCAAGTTCAGTGAATACATATTTTTGGTCTTATATGTTGATGACGTTCTACTTGCTAGTAAGGATATAGGCTTGTCGCATGAAATTAAGAAATTTCTATCAAACAAATTCGAAATGAAAGATCTTGGTGATGCCTCTTTTGTTTTAGGAATCGAGATACTAAGAGATTGATCTCAAGGTATTCTTGGATTATCACAAAAGAACTATATCAAAAAAGATTTTAAGTAGATATGTCATGAAAAGTTGTAGACCAATGGACACATCCGTAACTAAAGGAGACAAGTTTAGTCTCAAGCAATGCCCCAAAATGATCTTGAGAAGACATCAATGCATGATAAACCTTATGCATCAGCACTAGGAAATTTAATGTATGCTCAATACTGCACACATCCCGATATATCATTTATAGTGGGAATATTGGGTAGATACTTGAGCAATCTGGGCAGGATCATTGGATAGCTGTTAAACGCATAATGCGTTATCTAAAGAGAACAAAGGATTACATGTCTACTCATCGGAGATTAGAAAATTTGGAGATCATTGGGTACTCTGATTCCGATTTCATGGCATATGGTTGTGAAACTTTGTCACTGAGCTTAGTATAGTAGATGACATTGAAAGGTCATTAACATATTTTGTGACAATAATTCAGCAGTACTATACTCCAACAACAATAAGAGTTTGACAAAATCGAAGCATACAGACATCAAGCTCTTAGTTGTCAAGGAGAAATGTTAAGAAAAAACAGATTTCCATAGAACATATAGGAACAGAGTATATGCTAGCAGACTCAATAACCAAGGAATTGATCCCTAAAGTCTTTTATGAGCACACTGCTCGGATAGGTGTCAATATTTGTGATGTCTTGGTTTAGTGGGAGTTTATTTTATGCTATATGTCCTATGACAGATATTGAGTTATTTTTCTGCAGAATTAAGTTGATGGTTTATTTCATGTTATGTGAAATGTTCATTTTCCAATATTTGTATTGTGTTTGATCTCAATAAAGTTTTAAAAATGGACCAGCTGGAAATAGACATGCATAAGATCACTTGGCATGTAATTTCCATATTATTCATCCAAATTTGATCTATGTCATTAAGTATATTAGGATAGTGATTGTCGTGGTTTAGTCACGACATTAATGTGATAAAAGCTGCGGTAGTTCCATATCTAATGTATGAGACGGACCAGATTGTTAAACTAATGAGAGAAATAGCATTCAGATGCGCGCATAAAGTTTATAAGATGTGATTATGTCAAGAAAGAATATATGTATAGCCCAAGTAGGAGATTGTTAGGAAATTATCTTAATTTCCTAATTTGTTTGTGAGCAATAGATATATTAATTATAATCACAAATTATGCTATTTCAAATTAAATGACTTATATAACGGTGATCTCATTTATTGTTATAAATGCTAAATTGAATAAGTCATTATTACTTTTGATTTGGAATTAAATGAGAATAAAACCATATATTATCTTTTGTTCTTATAGATAATTATATTTTGGATTTTAGATATATTATCTTTTGGACTTTAGATACTATTTTATTTGGGCTTTAGGGTTTAATGGGTGCCATGCTCAAATATAAATAGTGCCTTCAGGGTTTCGGTCTCCAATACACCAAAGCCGCCTTTGTCGTTCTTTCCCCATCAGAAGAGTCACAATTCAGCCGCCTAGGGATACAGAAGGCTTTAGTTGAGAAAGATCGAAAGAACCACAAAATCCAAACTCTTCGGATCATGATTCATGTTTATGAATTCAGGTACGCTTCCGCATCCAGTATTTTCTTTCTTAATGATTTAACATAGATAATCTTTGGGCTGAGAAAATTTCAACAAATTTATCATAATAAATTGTATTTAATGAGTTAAAATAAACAAATTGCTAAACACCCTCATAAGCATGTCACGTCAATTCCATCATTACATGCAGAAACCTGATTTTTATATAATAGAATAGTTAATAAATAGAATATATGAGAATATGATATGTGACATATTTTAATTATGAAATTGGTATTATATAATAGATTTTTTTCTAAATTTTTATTGCTTGTTCGTTGCTAATTTTTACGTAATTACTTAATAATTTCCGCCTATAAAACTATCAACTACCAAATATTATTATTTAATTAATAAATATGATGACATTATTATTTTTTCATAAGTCTTGTTATTATTTATAATTAGAAAATAGCCATAAATAAATTTATTTCCTTAATGAATGTTAATTTTGTTGTCAAATTCTATATTACCTTTAAAATTTTAGCGTAATTGAATCTAATTTCTACATTTTAAAATGAATTTACCCGAAAAATTAATATGTAAATCACATTATTATTACAAAATTACTTTTTTAATATAATTAGTGGTGCTTATTTGAACCATTAAATTTAACTTCTAATGATATTAAAGTCAACCTATTTTATTATCTTGTGCTTTCAAATAATTTACACGACTGACATAAAAATATAACAATTGAAAAAAAATTATTACAATGGGTATATTCATTTTAATAAATATTCTTCTATCTAATACTATAAAAAAATACATTGGCCACTTTGAATTGCTACAGGTCAACTTCTATCCACAGTAGTAAAATGCTTAAATTGAGATATATTCATCAAATAAACAATCAATAAAATACTCATTCGTACTTTCTCATTTCGGATACATTTATATATAAAATAAATTATACATAAGGAAAAAAAAAGGGAAGAAGAAAACAAGAGTTGAAATAGCAAGAGAGATAAAAATTACGATTTTTATAATTTTGTGTGGCCATCTATATATAGTAGACCAGACAACTATGATTATCTAACAAAATTAATTTGTATTTATTGCACTCAACTTGAATAAGTAAGAAATTATCTTATTTTAATTTAGTCCTTAATTCACATGATTTGAATTTAGCTCAATATACATGATTTGATTTGATTTAATTATTAGTTAAAAATATCTCGGTTGCCTATTTTATTCCTAAATTTATTACTTTAATGACTAATAAATTAATCAAATTAATTAATTAGTACACACAATAAATTTGGTTTAATAAATTAAAAGAAATAAATTAAAAATACTAACAGAATATTAAAATAAATAAATTAGGAAATACTACTGTTGATCGAAAAATATTTTCGATGAAAGTAAGTTGATTCGGAATAAGTCAGGGACGATTTCTCGAGAAGATGTACGCGTAAGCATGGGGTTGAAAGTGATTGACGCAAATTGGATTTCGAGTGACTTATTAATTGGATAGATCTAATCGAATAAGATATTCGAAATGAATAATCGAGTAAGGCATTCGATAAGCGAGTCGAATAGTTATGGTAGTGGAACAGTTAAAGGCTTCTATCACACGAGAAAATCATGGAAAACGTCTACAATCAAGTGACGGGAACGGTTACCAAGAAGAATTGCATTCAAAGTTGTAATCTTGTAATCAATTGTAATAAATTGTCAGTTATGTAAGATAAATTATAAATACTAGGAAGCGTTATAGAATAAGGGTTGGAACTTTTACTCAGAAAAATACTCAAGTACACTCACATCCCTAGGAATTTCTGAGTCTGTAATCGAGTAATTTTTTCTGTAGGGTTCCTTCCATCTTTTCATTCTTTCAATTTAGTTTCTGTAAATTTAACATTTCAAGTAAATTTACTTTCTAAGTGTTCTTTATTTACATTGTTCAATTTATCCTTCTGCATTTTAATTTTGCATGCCAAAGTCCTTTGATCTAATCAAAGGCATTTTATTGCTTTATTTTTAATTTCAATGTAAATTATCTTTTATTTGTAAACAATTTCCTTTCTGAAAATTTTATTTTTTTCTATTCTTTTTTCAATTTACAAAGTTTAATTTATCTTTATTCCCAAAATTTACCTAATGAAAGACACTTTGATGCACTTTTAGAAGAACTGGTACCTGCAAAGAGGAGTAGGTTTCTCTCCCAGACTATTAGAATCGAACCACCATCGATTTGCTAAAAATCGACAAAACAAATTGGCATGCCCGGTGGGATAGTTTTTAAATCGAAGTGTGTCAAACAAATATTTTTTCCAGTGTTTTTCAGTGTATGCGATTGCAAAGTGAAAAGATCATTCACATGGCTGATGAATTATCAAATGTGAATGGTGGTTCATCCACTAATGATAGCATACCGGTGACCATGCAACAAGCCGACGTGTCTTCACGTTCGGAGGGTGCAATTGGAACTTAGAGTATAGCAGTTACGACTGTCCAGACTGGAAATGGTGGACGTAATATTCATTCACGTGGCCCTGTACCACCATATCAACCTCCATTAACCGCTGGTTGGCCTCCTTATGGTATTCTCCCTGGTTATACCCCACCGGTAGGTGGTTTTATTCCGCCTATCTGCTTTGGGAATGCAAATGGAGTAAACAATACTCAAAACCCACAATAACATTTCGAGTACTCTTTGGATTATAATGTGGGCTCTACTTCGAATGCTGCCAATTCGATGGCGGTATATCGACAACAAGTGGAGAAAAGTCATCATGACTTAGTTAACTTATTGACCCAACAAATGACTACAATTCTGAATCCCATGATGGCTGATCATGAATGAAAATTCGAATGTCTTACTAGACAAGTCAAGAGGATTGCTCGAATTGTTGATTATGATGAAGGTGAAAGGTATAATGCCAGGGGAAATAACGAAGGAGTAGAAAATGTTTTTCAAAATAAAAATAATGTTTTGAATCAAGAAAATCCTTATGTAATTCCTCAAGGTCAAAATGTTGATGATTTTTTAGCCAGATTACGTGCTAATCATGGTGGTGAACGTTATCAAGTCACTAGAATTGTGGAAGAAGTATTGAATCGGGTTGGGCTGAATGTTGGTTTTATGAATCAACCATATTTTGTGTCTGCTTTCCCCAAAGCTGTTCAGATGGCTGAAGTGTCGAGAGGGGTGAAGAATCCAAAGATAGTCACAAAATTTGCTGGTGAAGTTAGAGAATTAACTACTGAACATGTTGCTCATTATTTGGTCGAGATTGGGAACTTAGCTAATGATGAAAGTTTGAAAATGAAGTTTTTTCCTTCTTCATTGACGAAGAATGCATTTACTTGGTTTTCAAATCACAGACCAAATTCGATCACAACATGAAATCAATTAGAAACTGCTTTTCATGCTCAGTTTTATCGAGGGGAGATGAATGTAGCAGTTACTGATCTAGTGGCTTTGAAACGTGAAGATGGTAAAACTATCGATGATTATTTAATACGTTTCAAAAATGCTAGAAGTAGATGCTATGTGTCATTACCTGAAAGTGAGATAGTGAAAATAGCAACCATGGGGTTAGGATTCTATATGCGCAGAAAACTGCTCAATGTGCATATTCCTGATTTGGCCCATTTGGCTGAAAAGGTTTGATAAACCGAACTCATGAAAAAAGAGAAAGAAAAGTATAGAAATGAGCAAAGGTCAAAGAGTAAACCTTTTACTCGAAAAGAAAAGGTTGCTTATGTAACCATGGAGTCCTCAGAGGAGGAATTCGATTTTGAAACAGAAGTTGATTTGGCTGAACTTAAGAAAGGTCCTCCATATGTTTGTTCTTTATTGAAGAAACTTCCAAGTGGTAAAAAGTCAAATGATTCAAAACTAAAAAGTGGAAAAAAGTATAGTTTTGATATTTCAAAATCTGATCAGATTTTCAATGTGTTGCTTAAAGATAAACAATTAATTCTGCCTGAGGGTAGAACTTTACTTTCTGTGAAAGATTTAAAAGGAAATCCTTACTGTAAATTTCACCAAGCAACAAGTCATTCGACTAACAGTTGTGTCCATTTCAAGGACTTGATTCAAGAAGCAATAATGGAGGGACGGTTGAAATTTGACGATGGCAAGAAAGAGATGAAGGTTGATGTGGAACCCTTCGAGGTTGATGCTAGCTATGTCGAACCTTGTTTAGAAGTGAACATGGTTGGCATGTCTTATGACTTTGACGTGACTCTTAATGATTGAGTCACAGGTGAGATCTGTATACCCCAGAACAGGGGATGGTTTGCTGGATTTCTTGGTTCAGCAAAAAATCAAATACCGGAATGTATCTCTGTGTCCACGATGCAATGCTGTCTTTGATGCTGAAGCAGCAGCAATCTTTGAAAAGAAAAGGATGAAGAAAGAATTGGCTCATAGAGAAGAGCAAGCCTGCCAGTGGCAGCCGATTCGGTGAATAGAGGGTTCCGGCTCAAAGACCCCTCAGCAAAATGTGACTACACCTTTAAACCAGTCCCAAGCCATAGGTGTTCAGTGGATTAGGAATTGTCAAGAATTCTAGAGACGTGATCATCTGTATCGACGTAATCCACAATGGGGGCATCGAGCGCCTTCTCGAAATCAATATTCCTACTATCGAGGTCGTGCCAGGGGTTATCCGAGAGGAAGAGGTGGAAGGAGAAGTTTCAATCAAAAATCTGATATTTTCTCGAAATCAATATTCCTACTATCGGGGTCGTGCCAGGGGTTTTCTGTGATTTCAGATATTTTCTGGTTGAAATTGAGGGAGCTGAGCAAAAATCTGATTCAGGCTAAAAAAGGACTGCTGATGCTGTTGGATTCTGACCTCCCTGCACTCGGAATGGATTTTTTAGATCTACAAGAGTCCAATTGGCGCGCTCTCAATTGGGTTGGAAAGTAGACATCCAGGGCTTTCCAGCAATATATAATAGTTCATACTTTGCTCGATGATGAACGACGTAAACTGGAGTTTAACGCCAGTTCCATGTTCCATTCTGGCGTTAAACGCCAGAAACAGGTTGCAAATTAGAGTTAAACGCCCAAAACAGGTTACAACCTGGCGTTTGACTCCAGAAATAGCCCAGGCACGTGAAAAGCTCAAGTCTCAGCCCCAGCACACACCAAGTGAGCCCCAGAAGTGGATTTCTGCACTATCTATCTCAGTTTACTCATTTTCTGTAAACCTAGGTTACTAGTTTAGTATTTAAACAACATTTAGAGATTTATTTTGTACCTCATGACATTTTAGATCTAAACTTTGTACTCTTTGGCGGCATGAGTCTCTAAACTCCATTGTTGGGGGTGAGGAGCTCTGTTGTGTCTCGATGAATTAATGCAATTATTTCTGTTTTTCATTCAAACACGCTTGTTTCTATCTAAGATGTTCATTCGCACTTCAATATGATGAATGTGATGATCCGTGACACTCATCACCATTCTCAACCTATGAATGCGTGCCTGACAACCACCTCCGTTCTACCTTCGATTGAATGAGTATCTCTTGGATTCCTTAATCAGAATCTTCGTGGTATAAGCTAGAATCCATTGGCAGCATTTTTGAGAATCCGGAAAGTCTAAACCTTGTCTGTGGTATTCCGAGTAGGATTCAGGAATTGAATGACTGTGACAAGCTTCAAACTTACAAGGTTGGGCGTAGTGACAGACGCAAAAGAATCAATGGATCCTATGCATGAGTGAGAACCGACAGATGATTAGCCGTGCGGTGACAGCGCACCTAGACCATTTTCACTGAGAGGACGGATGGTAGCCATTGACAACGGTGATCCACCAACACACAACTTGCCATAGGAGGAACCTTGCGTGTGTGAAGAAGAAGACAGGGGGAAAGCAGAGATTCAGAAGACAAAGCATCTCCAAAACTCCAACATACTATCCATTACTGCATAACAAGTATTTATTTCATGCTCTTTTATTCTTCGCAATTCAAACTGATAATTATAATTGATATCCTGACTAAGAGTTATAAGATAACCATAGATTGCTTCAAGCCAACAATCTCCGTGGGATTCGACCCTTACTCACGTAAGGTATTACTTGGACGACCCAGTGCACTTGCTGGTTAGTGGTACGAGTTGTGAAAAAGTGTGATTTACAATTCGTGCACCAAGTTTTTGGTGCCGTTGTCGGGGATTGTTCGAGTTTGAACAACTGATGGTTCATCTTGTTGCTTAGATTAGGAAAATTTTGTCTTTTGGGTCAGAGTCTTTTATTTTCTTTTCAAACATTTTCCAAAAATTTATTATTTTTCTTTATTAATCTTTAGAGTTTTCTGTTTGAGTCTAGTTGCATGTTTTAAGTTTGGTGTCCTTCGTGTTTTTGTCATCCAAAAAAAATTTATTGTTTTCTCTGTTTAATCCTTGCATTTGTTGAATGTGTCTATGTTCTTGTGAATAGTTGCTCCTTTGAGTCTTTCATTCTAAAATCTTTTCAAAAATAATTTTTCTTAGATTAAATCCTGTCTCAAGTTTTAAGTTTGGTGTTTTCTAGTTAGTTTTTATTTAATTTTCGAAAATTTATCTTTGGTTTTCTAAAAATTTTAAGTTTAGTGTTCCTTTTCTATATTCTTGAGTCCTTTGAGTCTTTGAATTTTTGTTCTTCGTGTTCTTGTGAATCTTCAAGGTGTTCTTGAGTCTTCTTTGTATTTTGATCTTAAAATTTTTAAGTTTGGTGTTCCTTGGTATTTTTCCTCCAAATTTTTGAAAAACAAGGAGCATTAGATCTAAAAATTTTAAGTCTTATGTCATTTTATTATTTTTCTCTTTCCTCATTAAATTTAAAAATATATTTTCTATTTATTTTAAATTGAATTTTTGAAAATTTGCTTTTAAAAATTCAGATTTTTATTTTAAAAATTTTTATTGTATCTTATCTTCGTTTCAAAATTTCAAAATTCAATTCTTTTTCAAAAAAATCATATCTTTTTCAAAATCTTATCTTATGTTATTTCAAATTCAAATTTCAATTTTCAACTTCCAAAATTCAAAATTCAAAATTCAAAATT
>NC_029789.2:13320321-13340612 GCF_000816755.2 Arachis ipaensis | reverse complement strand
TAAGACATATCTTTTTCAAAACTTCCTAACTAATTTCTCTCTCTTCATTTTTTCGAAAATCCTCACCCACATTTTTTTCAAATCTTTTTAATTAATTAATTTAGTTTTCAATTTTTTTTATTTCTTTTTCTTCTAATTTTCGAAATTATAGTCAATTTTTCATTTATTTTATTTTATTTTATTTTAATTTCAGTTTTCAAAAAAATAAAAAATAAAAAAAATAAAAATAAAAAAATAAAAATTTTATTTGCAATCCGCATCATCTCCCTTTCTCCATCATGGACCTAAGTGGAAATGAACAGTCCAGAAGGACTCTGGTGTCACATGCTAACCCCACTACTGCTGCATATGGGAGTAGCATCTGTATACCCCCCATCAAGGCAAGCAGTTTTGAGCTAAATCCTCAGCTCATTGTCATGGTGCAGCAAAATTGTCAGTATTTCGGTCTTCCACAGGAAGAACCTACTGAGTTTCTGGCGCAGTTCTTGCAAATTGCTGACACAGTGCGTGACAAGGAGGTAGATCAGGATGTATACAGGCTATTATTGTTTCCGTTTGCTGTAAAAGATCAAGCTAAAAGGTGGTTAAATAACCAACCCACAGCAAGCATAAGAACATGGAAACAGTTATCAGACAAATTCCTGAATCAATATTTCCCTCCAAAAAGGATGACACAGCTACGGCTGGACATCCAAGACTTTAAACAAGAGGATGATGAATCCCTTTATAACGCCTGGGAGAGGTACAGAGGGATGCTAAGGAAATGCCCCTCTGAAATATTTTCAGAGTGGGTGCAGTTAGACATCTTCTACTACGGGCTTACAGAAAAAGTTCAGGTATCTCTAGACCACTCAGCTGGTGGATCTATACAGTATACACATAAGAAAAACTATTGAAGAGGCTCAAGAGCTTATTGATATAGTTGCTAGAAATAAGCATCTGTACATAAGTAGTGGGTCCTCCATAAAAGAAGAAGCCAAAGCAGTGTCTACTGGACTTGGTCCTCTAGAACAAGTTGCTGAACTCAATCAACATTTGTGTTTTCTAACAAAATAGCTGGCAGAATTCAAGGAGATGCTACAAGACACTAAAAATGCTAATAAAAATATGGAGGCACAATTGAATCAGACAAAACAGCAGTTATCAAAGCAGATAACAGAAGAGTGCCAGGCAGTTCAATTAAGAAGTGGGAAAATATTAAATACCTTACTTCAGAGCAGCAGAAAGCCAAGAAAAGAATAACTGACAGAAGATGAGCAAAATATTATCCAAAATCCCTCTGAGGACAGTAAGAGCCCAGAGAGGAATAATTCTGGCATTCAAACGCCAGAAAAGAATGCAAAGCTGGCGTTAAACGCCCAACCCATGCACAGTTCTGGCGTTCAAACGCCAGAAACAGGCAGGAAGATGGCGTCAAACACCCAATGGAAGCTCAGTTCTGGCGTTCAAACGCCAGGAACAAGTAAGGAGTTGGCGTCCAACGCCAATCCAGCTTCTAACCCTGGCATTCAAATGCCAGTGAGGGATCAGACACACACAAGTGCTGATAACAACCCCTCTAAAAAGGCTTCTCCAACCACCTCTGTAGGAAATAAATCTGCAGCAACTAAGGTTGAAGAATACAAAGCCAAAATACCTTATCCTCAAAAACAACGCCAAGCAGAACAGGATAAATAATTTGCCCGCTTTGCAGACTATCTCAGGACTCTTGAAATAAAGATTCCATTTGTAGAGGCACTTGAGCAAATACCCTCTTATGCCAAGTTCATGAAAGAGATCTTGAGTCATAATAAGGATTGGAGAAAAACTAAAAGAGTTCTCCTCACTGAAAAATGCAGTGCAGTCATTCTGAAAAGCTTCCCAGAAAAGCTTAAAGATCCTGGAAGCTTTATGATACCATGCACATTAGAGGGTGCTTGTACCAAGACAACTCTATGTGATCTTGGGGCAAGCATCAACCTAATCCCTGCATCCACTATTAGAAAGCTTGGCTTGACTGAAGAGGTCAAACCAACCCGGATCTGTCTTCAACTTGCTGATGGCTCCATTAAATACCCATCAGGCATAATTGAAGACATGATTGTCAAGGTTGGGCCATTTTCCTTCCCTACTGACTTTGTAGTGCTGGAAATGGAGGAGCACAAGAGTGTAACTCTCATTCTAGGAAGACCATTCCTAGCAACTGGACGAACCCTCATTGACGTCCAAAAAGGGGAGATAACCCTGAGAGTCAATGAGGATGAGTTTAAGTTGAATGTTGTCAAAGCTATGCAACATGCAGACACATCAGAAGACTGCCTGAGCGTTGATATCATTGACTCCCTGGTGGAAGAGGTCAATATGACTGAGAGTCTCGAATCAGAGCTAGAGGACATTTTTAAAGATATTCAGCCTGATCTGGAGGAACTAGAGGAAATAAAAGAACCCCTAAAAACTCCTCAAGAAGAGGAGAAACCTCCTAAACCCGAGCTCAAACCACTACCACCATCCCTGAAATATGCATTTCTGGGAGAAGGTGACACTTTTCCTGTAATCATAAGCTCTGCTTTAGAACCACAGGAAGAGAAAGCACTAATTCAGGTGCAAAGGACACACAAGACAGCTCTTGGGTGGTCCATAAGTGATCTTAAGGGCATTAGCCCAGCCAGATGCATGCACAAGATCCTATTGGAGGATGATGCTAAGCCAGTGGTTCAACCACAGAGGCGGCTAAATCCCGCCATGAAGGAGGTGGTGTAGAAAGAGGTCACTAAGTTACTAGAGGCTGGGATTATTTATCCTATTTCTGATAGCTCCTGGGTGAGCCCTGTCCATGTTGTCCCCAAGAAGGGAGGTATGACAGTGGTTCATAATGAAAAAAATGAACTGGTTCCTACAAGAACAGTTACAGGGTGGCGTATGTGTATTGACTACAGAAGGCTTAATACAGCCACCAGGAAGGATCACTTCCCTTTACCATTCATAGACCAAATGCTAGAAAGACTAGCAGGTCATGAATACTACTGCTTTTTGGATGGCTATTCAGGTTACAACCAAATTGCAGTAGATCCGTAGGACCAAGAGAAAACAGCATTCACATGTCCATCTGGAGTATTTGCATACAGAAGAATGCCTTTTGGTCTGTGCAATGCACCTGCAACCTTTTAGAGGTGCATGCTCTCTATCTTCTCTGATATGGTAGAAAAATTTTTGGAAGTCTTCATGGATGACTTCTCAGTATTTGGAGACTCATTTAGCTCCTGTCTTAACCATCTAGCACTTGTTCTGAAAAGATGTCAAGAGACTAACCTGGTTTTAAATTGGGAAAAATGTCACTTTATGGTGACTGAAGGAATTGTCCTTGGGCATAAAATTTCGAACAAGGGAATAGAGGTTGATCAAGCTAAGGTAGAGGTAATTAAAAAATTACCACCACCCACCAATGTTAAGGCAATCAGAAGCTTTCTGGGGCATGCAGGATTCTATAGGAGGTTTATAAAGGATTTTTCAAAAATCGCAAAACCTTTGAGCAATCTGCTAGCTGCTGACATGCCATTTGTGTTTGACACAGAGTGTCTACAGGTGTTTGAAACCCTAAAAGCTAAGCTGGTCACAGCACCAGTTATTTCTGCACCAGACTGGACATTACCATTCGAACTAATGTGTGATGCCAGTGACCATACCATTGGTGCAGTACTGGGACAGAGGCATGACAAGCTTCTGCATGTCATTTATTATGCTAGCCGCGTTTTAAATGATGCCCAGAAAAATTACACAACCACAGAAAAAGAATTGCTTGCAGTAGTTTACGCCATTGACAAGTTTAGATCTTACTTAGTAGGATCCAAAGTGATTGTGTACACTGACCATGCTGCTCTTAAATATCTTCTCACAAAGCAGGATTCAAAACCCAGGCTCATAAGATGGGTGTTGCTTCTGTAAGAGTTTGATATAAAAATAAGAGACAGAAAAGGGACAGAGAATTAAGTAGCTGATCACCTGTCCCGGATAGAACCAGTAGCAGGAGCATCCCTCCCTCCTACTGAGATCTCTGAAACCTTTCCGGATGAGCAATTGTTTGCTATTCAGGAAGCTCCGTGGTTTGCAGACATTACAAACTATAGGACTCAAGGTTCTCCTTCTGTAACCATGGAGAGGAAGCATGAAAAGCTTCTCTCAATACAGAGTCAAACAAAACTCCCACATTCAAACTCTAAGTTTGGTGTTGGGAGGCCACAACCAAACTCTAAGTTTGGTGTTGAGAGGCCCCAACCCTACTCTGATTATCTGTGAGGCTCCATGAGAGCTCACTGTCAAGCTATTGACATTAAAGAAGCGCTTGTTGGGAGGCAACCCAATGTTATTTAATTATATCTATTTATTTTCCATTGTTATTTTATGTCTTCTTTAGGTTGATGATCATGTGAAGTCACAAAAACTACTGAAAAATCAAAAACAGAGTGAAAAATAGCATTAAAAATAGCACACCCTGGAGGAAGAACAGTCTGGCGTTTAAACGCCAGAAACAAGCATCAATCTGGCGTTTAACGCCAGAAACAGGCACCAAGCTGGCGTTTAATGCCAGAAACAGGCACCAAGCTGGCGTTTAACGCCAGAAACAAGCATCAATCTAGCGTTAAACGCCAGAAACAGGCAGTAGTCTGGCGTTAAACGCCAGGATTGCATACAGAGGGCATTTTACACGCCTAATTGGAGCAGGGATGTTAAGTCCTTGACCCCTCTGGATCTGTGGACCCCACAGGATCCCCACTTACCCCACCTCCTCTTCTCTCCTCTTCACACCTTTCTATAATACTCTTCCCCAAAATAACCTCCACCAATCACCTCCATTACTCCCCTAAAACCATCATACAACCCACCTACACCCACCCACTCAAATTCAAACCATCAACACAACTCCATCTCTTCTTCTTCTCATCATTTCTTTCTTCTTTTGCTCGAGGACGAGCAAACATTTTAAGTTTGGTGTGGAAAAAGCATTGCTTTTTTTTTTCCATAACCACTAATACCTCAAGGGATGCACTTTCCTCCACAGAACTATTGGGAGCAAATCAACACTTCCTTAGGAGAATTAAGTTCCAACATGGAACAACTAAGGATGGAGAACCAAGAGCAATCCATCATCCTCCATGAGATTAGAAAAGATCAAAGAGCTATGAGAGAGGAGCAACAAAGACAAGGAAGAGACATAGAGGAGCTCAAGAGCACCATTGGTTTTTCAAGAAGAGGAAGACGCCGCCCTCACTAAGGTGGACCCGTTCCTTAATCTCCTTGTTCTAAATTTCCTGTTTTTCATTTACTATGCTTATTGTTTGTGTCTTTACTACATGATCATTAGTGTCTAGTGTCTATGTCTTAAAGCTATGAATAATTCCATGAATCTTTCACCTCTTTTAAATGAAAAATGTTCTAAAAGCAAAAGAACAAGAAGTACATGAATTTCAAATTCATCCTTGAACAAGCAATAATTTAAGTTTGGTGTTGTGATGAGCGGATAATTTATACGCTTTTTGGCATTGTTTTTAGTATATTTTTATTATGATTTAGTTAGTTTTTATTATATTTTTATTATTTTTTAATTAAAAATTATATTTCTGGACTTTACTATGAGTTTGTGTGTTTTTCTGTGATTTCAGGTATTTTCTGGCTGAAATTGAGGGAGCTGAGCAAAAATCTTATTCAGGCTGAAAAAGGACTGCTGATGCTGTTGGATTCTGACCTCCCTCCACTCGGAATGGATCTTTTGGAGCTACAAGAGTCCAATTGGCACGCTCTCAATTGGGTTGGAAAGTAGACATCTAGGGCTTTCCAGCAATATATAATAGTCCATACTTTGCTCGATGATGAATGACGTAAACTGGCATTTAAAGCCAGTTCCATGTTCCATTCTGGCGTTAAACGCCAGAAACAGGTTGCAAATTGGAGTTAAATGCCCAAAACAGGTTACAACCTGGTGTTTGACTCCAGAAACAGCCCAGGTAGGTGAAAAGCTCAAGTCTCAGCCCCAGCACACACCAAGTGGGCCCCAGAAGTAGATTTCTGCACTATCTATCTCAGTTTACTCATTTTCTGTGAACCTAGGTTACTAGTTTAGTATTTAAACAACTTTTAGAGATTTATTTTGCACCTCATGACATTTTAGATCTGAACTTTGTACTCTTTGACGGCATGAGTCTCTAAACTCCATTGTTGGGGGTGAGGAGCTCTGCTGTGTCTCGATGAATTAATGCAATTATTTCTGTTTTCCATTCAAACACGCTTGTTTCTATCTAAGATGTTCATTCGCACTTCAATATGATGGATGTGATGATCCGTGACACTCATCACCATTCTCAACCTATGAACGCGTGCCTGACAACCACCTCCGTTCTACCTTCAATTGAATGAGTATCTCTTGGATTCCTTAATCAGAATCTTTGTGGTATAAGCTAGAATCTATTGGCAGCATTCTTGAGAATCCGGAAAGTCTAAACCTTGTCTGTGGTATTCCGAGTAGGATTCAGGGATTGAATGACTGTGACGAGCTTCAAACTCACAAGGTTGGGCGTAGTGACAGACGCAAAAGGATCAATGGATCCTATTCCAGCATGAGTGAGAACCGACAGATGATTAGCCGTGCGGTGACAGTGCACCTGGACCATTTTCACTGAGAGGACGGATGGTAGCCATTGACAACGGTGATCCACCAACACACAAATTTCCATAGGAAGAACCTTGCCTGCGTGAAGAAGAAGACAGGGGGAAAGCAGAGATTCAGAAGACAAAGCATCTCCAAAACTCCAACATACTCTCCATTACTGCATAACAAGTATTTATTTCATGCTCTTTTATTCTTCGCAATTCAAACTGATAATTATAATTGATATCCTGAATAAGAGTTACAAGATAACCATAGATTGCTTCAAGCCAACAATCTCCGTGGGATTCGACCCTTACTCACGTAAGGTATTACTTGGACGACCCAGTGCACTTGCTGGTTAGTGGTACGAGTTGTGTAAAAGTGTGATTTACAATTCGTGCACCATGTTGCAATCAGTCTGTTGCTTGAGAGGATGTTAATCAAAGTGGGTAAACATCCTAATGATTTAGTCCCTACAAATATTACTGTGACAGACTTCAGTGGGACTTCGACTTTGGCCAGAGGGTTGGTTACTCTGACTGTGAAGATTGGCTCATCTGAGCGTAATACTGTCTTTGTGGTGATTCCATCAAGAGCAAGCTATAAGGCTTTGCTAGGCGAGATTGGATCCATGGTGTGGGTGCAGTTCCTTCCACTGTGCATCTGAGTGTTCTTCTGTGGACAAAAGATGGTAAACCTAAAATCATTAAGGTAGATTCGAACTTGTATGTCGAACAACTGCACGTTGATTTCAGGATGTACAAGTCTAAACTGAAGCCTCTGAATGTTGATCGGACACTAAATTCTTATAATTGTGAAGGTTGCTATCTATCCTCTGAAGGCCTCTCGGTGAAGTTACATTATCCATAATTGGGCTTTGAGCCGACTGGTTCGGAGTGTCTTTCTTGAAGGTCTTGGAGAAACTGCTCTATGGACCAGGTTGAGGAAGTTTCCGACTACCTGGTAATATTACATAATTATTTAAATAATTTTCAGTTATTAGAGAATAAAGTTGATTCTTCTGATGAAGTTGAATCACATAGGGGTAGAAATGTTATTAGTTGTAATGTGTTTGATTCGGTGTCTTTAGTCGAATTTAGTTATGATTTCCCTATTTCTTGTAATGAAAATAATGATGCAAGCCGGACTGCCGATTTAATAGCAAAGGCTCATTGTGTAGAAAATATAAGTAATGCTGATTTAATCAATGATCAAGTTTCTTCTGTTTCTGATGATTCTATTGATTTCACTTTTGATTGCATTTATGATTTAGAACCATTGGGTTTTGAGAAATACTCAATAAAAGATGATGATTATTATAAAGGGTTTGAATCTCAAGATCCCTTAGAGGAAGTTAATCTGGGGACTCTTGATGATGTTCGAATTATATATATTTGTAAGGATCTTGTTGATCCTTTTCGAACTGAACTCTTTAACCTTTTACATGAGTTTAAAGATTGTTTTGCGTGGGATTATCATGAGATGCCAAGTCTCGATCGTTCACTAGTGGAACATCGATTAGCATTGAAACCCAATGCTCGACCTGTGAAATAGACTCCAAGACGTTTTGCTCCTGAGATTAATATAAAAATTAAAGAAGAGATAGAACGCTTGATCAAAGCAAAATTTATTCGAAATGTACGTTATGTTGAGTGAGTGTCAAATATTGTCCCTGTCATGAAGAAGAATGGGAAGTTGAGAGTATGCATCGATTTTCGAGATTTGAATAATGCTACCCCAAAAGATGAATATTTTATGCCTATCGCAGATATGTTAATCGATTCTGCAGCTGGAAATGAAATACTTAGTTTTATCGATGGTTGTTCTGGATATAACCAAATTTTTATTGCAGAAGATGATGTGGCTAAAACTGCCTTTCGTTGTCCTGGGGCATTAGGTACATATGAAATGGGTAGTTATGCCTTTTGGCTTGAAAAATGCTGGGGCAACATATCAGTGGACAATGAATGCTATTTTCTATGAGTTTATTGGGAAATTTATGGAAGTGTATATCGATGACGTTATGGTTCAATCGATTTCGGTGAGTCAGCACATCGATCATTTAAGGAGAGCATTCCTTACTATGAGGAAGAAAGGCTTAAAGATGAATCTTTTGAAATGTGCTTTTGGTGTATCGGCTGGAATTTTTTGGGTTTTATTGTTCATAAAAAAGGGATTGCCATCGACAAAAATAAAGCAGATGCGATATTGGCGTTGTCTGCACCCAAATCGAAGAAAGAAGTACAATCTTTTTTGGATAAGGTAAATTATCTTCGAAGATTCATTTCGATTCTTTCAGATCAAACTAGAGTGTTTGCACCTTTAGTGAAACTAAAAAATGATTCACAATTCAATTGGACAACAGAGCATCAGTTGGCATTCGATTTGATTAAGATTTACTTGTCTAAAGCCCCGATTATGGCGAATGTTCGACCATCTGAACCCTTAAAATTATATATTGCAGCATCTGAAAATACTATAGGGTGTATGTTAGCCCAAGATGATGAAAATGGGCATGAGCGGGCAGTTTATTACCTTAGTCGAGTTTTAACTGATATCAAAACGAGGTATTCCCCGATCAAAAAATTGTGTCTGTCTCTATATCATGCTTGTATGAAACTAAAGTGTTATATGGTGGCTAAATTGGTAAAAGTTATTGCACAAACTAACTTAATCAAAAATATGTTAAGCTTCCCGATGTTGCGCGGACGATTGGGAAAATGGATGCTAGCATTAACAGAGTTCGATCTACAATATGTCCCAGCCAAGGCTGTAAAAGGGCAGGTCATTGCAGATTTTCTTGTAGATAATTCGGAAGATCTAAATGACCAGGGGAAAAATGTAATAGAAGTAAAAGTCGATTATTGGAAGTTGTATTTTGATGGGTCAAAACATAAAGATGGCGCAGGAGTTGGAATTTTAATTGTTTCACCAGAAAGAATTCCGTCAAAATTTGTATTCGAAATAAAATATCCTTGTTTGAATAATGAGGCAGAGTACGAAGCTTTGATTTTGGGCCTCGAAATCTTAATTAATAAGGGAGTTTTGGAAGTTCAGATATTAGGGGATTCCCAGTTGGTTTTGAAGCAGTTATTGAAAGAATTTAAATGTAATAATGAGAGGTTACAGAAGTATTTGACGACTGCTTGGGAGTTGTTAACGTCTTTTCAAAAGGTTTCTTTGGTTCATATTCCAAGAATTCAAAATGAAATGGCTAATGAATTAGCCCAGATTTCTTCGAAGTACAAAATCGGTTCAGGAACCTTTAAGAAATTGGCCAGTATTCATCAGATTTTAGTTCCTGCAAATGAAAGGGAAGTTTGTGCATCGATGAATGGGAAGATGTTGATTGGAGGAAGCCTGTTGCTAAGTATCTGAAAGATCCCAGTATCCCAGTCGATAGAAAGATGAAATTACGAGCAATGAATTTTGTTTTGATGGCTGATGAATTGTATAAGAAAGGTATCGATGGGAGTTTATCGAGATGTTTGGGTCAAAATGACCAAAATATTGCTTTGGGTGAAGTTCACAATGGGATATGCGGTGCCCATCAGGCTGGAAAAAAAATGAGGTGGGTGTTATATTGCAATCATGTATATTGGCCATCCATGATTAAAGATTGCATTGATTATGCAAAAGCATGTCTAGAATGCCAGAAACATGGCTCGATTCAACAAATCCCAGCATCCGAATTACATTCGATAATAAAGCCATGGCCATTTAAAGGTTGGGCTTTGAATTTAATTGGGTTAATTCATCCTCCTTCATCAAAACAACACAAGTTTATCTTAGTAGCAATTGATTATTTTACAAAATGGGTTGAAGCGATTCCCTCGATAGAAGTAAGTTAAGGTGAGATAATAGATTTTATTGAGGAATATATTATCCATCAATTTGGAATTCCTCAAACATTAAGTACTGATCAAGGAACAATGTTTACTGGTCAGCGAATTAAAAATTTTGCAGCTTCGAGAAGTATTAATATGGTTACCTCGACTCCTTATTATGCACAGGCTAATGGGCAAGTAGAAGCAGCATATAAGATTTTGATAAGTTTGATAAAAAAAAAACATATTGGAAATAAGCCACGAACATGGCATGAAACTTTAAGCCAAGTCTTGTGGGCTTATCGAAACTCACCAAGGGGTTCGACAGGTACTTCGCCATATAAGTTGGTGTATGGTCATGATGCAGTGTTACCACTAGAGATAAATCTAAATACTTTAAGAATATCAAAGCAGAGTAATTTACTAGTCGATGATTATTGGAATGCAATATTCGATGAATTGAGCGAGTTAGATTCGGAGCGAATTTTGGCACTCGATAACATGATTCGACAGAAAGCAAGTATTGCTCGAAGTTACAATCATCGAATCAAGGAAAAGTCTTTTAATATAGGTGAATTGGTTTTGAAAGTTATCTTGCCAATGGAAAAGAAATTGAAATTTCTTGGTAAATGGTCCCATACTTGGGAGGGTCCTTTCCAAGTGATAGGAACATATTCGGGAAATGCTTATCTGATTAAAGATATCGAGTCAGAAAGAGTAATTAACTCGATTAATGGAAAATACTTGAAGCAATACTATTGTTGGCAGAATTAAAAGTTCAACATGCATAAGTCTAGAAAATAGAAAAGATAGTCATACAAAGAGAAATGAAAAACTTCAAGGTGCTAGTAATTTTGCTAAATCAGAGCGAAGTTTTGCCCTCCTGTTGGCCAAAGTTAAAAGCACTTCAGCTTGTTTGAATTTGTCAAAGTGGATCTTTTTGAGTTGTTCTTCATATTCTTCCTGTTTGGTCTGGATCGAAATAAGCTCCTGGATGAGATGTTGTTGTTCTTGTTGAGCGAAAGCTAGAGGCTTGGCTATGATAGCTCATCTTTGACGTATTCTGGTAAGTTTTTCATTAATTTGAGCCAGTTCTGCTTCAAGTTTTGTTTCCTCTTTGTCATAAAAAGCTTGAACGGAAATAGCATGAGCAATCCTCAAATCGAATTCTTCATGGGAGACTTGAACTGGTCGAGAGGCTGTAATACAACTCTCTATACTAGATTGGACCTTTGCTTCTTCTTTCTCCATTTCTTGGTTTTGGAATTGAGAAGCTATGCTCTCATTGAGTAGTTGCTTGAATTTTTGAATTAAATTAGAATAAAGTAAAGAGGCTGATAGCTCAATAGAAGAATTCAAAAGCTCAAACAAAAGTTGGTTAAGAATTGTATCATTAACCCATGTGGCAGGTGGATGATCCAGAAGCTTTATAAGTGATTGAAGCTGTTCTCGGGTGTCAGCACTTAATTCAAATGAAGGTTTTGATGTAGCAGGCCTTGGAAGTGTTGGTATTGGTACAGGCACTTCATCCTCTTGAATAACTTGGTCTAGAACAAAGATCAAACTGGCCAATGTAGCACTTGTGGAGTAGTAGAGGCATCCAATGTTTCAGACACTTGTCTAGGGGGAGTTTTAAAACCAGCCTGTTGAAGAGGACTAGGTGGTTTGGGAGGAGTCTCTAAGACCCTAGATCGGGAAGAATCTTAATTGGTGGTGTCAGCGATTCTAGAAGCAGAGTCAGAATCTGGAGCTACCTAGTTTTCTGCAGAAAATGTAGTTTGATTGTTTGGTGAAATCAACTCAAGTATATGGGTGTCTACTGGAGAGTGCTGCAAGGGATTTGCCATCAGATCAACCACCTGTGTTGTATGAAGAGGAGGTGGAAAAACAGCTGGAATTGGCTAAATAGGCTCTGTGAATTGAATTGAGTCATGTGATGTGGAGTGCTCTGGGTCATTTTGTTGTTGCAGAATTAGTTGATCAGGAGCCACAGAGGATGAAATTGAATGGGCAACAGTGGTAGGCTGGTATAAAAGGTACACAGTTATAAATTCAGAATCTATTTTAATTTGAATGAAAATGTGGATAGAGATGATTGTGTTACCGGAAGAAGTCTGGGTTTCTGTACCAGCTGAGGACCAGGATCCGAATTGGCTATATCTTCCGATTGGAAGGAGGCAGCGATAGTATCTTTATTGGTTGGCTCACTTTCATCAGCGCTTTCGCTTGATGATGGCAGCAGTAACTGGTAAGAAGTTCAGAATTGAGTATGGTTAAGAAAATACAATTTGTAGAACATTTTAAGTTAAAAAGAAAAGTTATGAGTAAAAACAGTTACCTTTCGAGAGGTTCTGGTAGGAGTCCTTCTACTTTTGTGTGGTGGTGGTCGAGCAGTGTCAGCTTTCCTTTTGTGAGTTCTTTTTGGGGAACTTTCAGCGACAGGGACTGTTCGAACAGCAGTTTGTTGAATTTCTTCTAAGGTACGGGTATACCTTGAATAGTAAGTAGCCCACCATTCGAAACAGGATTTGGTGATGTATGAGCTGCGTTCATAGATCAAGAAGTTGAAGCGGTCCTTCCGTTGTTGATTTTTTAAGAGACAGGCATTGAAATCTTCTTGAGATGTTAGAGCAATGTGGCAGAATGGATCACCATGTCGAGGTTGTGCTGTTGGGATAGCTTGAGAAAACCCAAGTTGTCTGGCTGTTAAATGAGAAGCATATAGGGTTATCTTGAACCTTTCTTTTTTGTGTAAAGGCAACCCTATCGAAATTACTTGAACAGCCAGCAGGTTTGCCCAAATTCGGTTTGCAATTCACTATCTTCATTAGTGTTAGGAAAGAGTAAACGATCCAGCCAGGCAGGGCCGCAATTGCGACACATAAAAGGAGTTAAATTGAGTTGGTCATTGTCAAAATCTTTGCAAGAATGAAAAAGAGAGAAAACAACCCAGAATCTATCTTCGTTTGATTGGGTGTTCAGAAAATTGGGTTTGTAATTAGACAATTGAAAACCTTCAATGTGTTGCTTGTCAGTACTGCCACCTTCAGGTTTTGTCATAAAATTCTCAAAAATGGCATTGAGCCATAATTGAAGCCACAGAGGACTTCCTGCACTGATTATTTTATTGTCTCAGAGGTTACAAACAAATTGACCAAGCTCTTCAAAAATGTGCCCTAAAAGAAGCTTGGCCAAGTTGAGAACTTTCCCTTCATGAAGAAGAGTAGCTAGGAGAAGGAAGAACTTTGACATTTGTACGCTTCGAGAGCAGAACAGGATTGCGTTTAACCAATAAAATAAGAAGGCTACATGTTCATCATCTGTGATTTTTGTACCTTCTTCACCCATGTTATGGGCAATGAAGTCGCTGTAGGAGTTGGTTAAGATGACATTATACTGGTGCTTGGATTGCATGTCAGGGGTACAATCTAGAGAATTTATTGGGAGTCCTGTAATAGCAGCTATATCAAGGAGAGACATTCCGATCATTCCGCAAGGAAGGTGGAAGTTGTTGGTTGTCCTGTTCCAGAAATAAGTCACAGCCCCAATCATCCAAGGGTATATTGTGAGTAAGAAATGAGAGAGCCTTAGAAGTTCCTGTGTTCCTAAGGCTCCCCAGTTAGCATTTTTTGTGGGTTCGAGGCATTGGTACCAAGCTGTGAAATCGAATCCTTGAGGATTAATTTTTGAATTATTTCTGAAGGATTTCTGATTGATGAAATGAGAGATGTTAAAAGCCTGGTTTATCAGCAAATCTTCCCCTTCAGCGCTTGGGAAAAAAGAAAGTTTTGTTTGCTCTCTCAAGAGATTCAATTGGTCCAAGAAAACAGTGCGTATTTGCACTGATTGTGAAGGGGATTAAGATTCTAGTGTCATTTATTTGCAAATGGGGATCGTCAATGACTTCATCATTGACTTGATTAAGAATGCGAAGGGCCGGTGGAGATGGCGGTGTTACTGCAAAACCTTTACCCTTGTCTTGGGTGGCAGCGTGAGAGGAGAAACCAGCCATTGTTGAATAAAAAAGGGGAGACTAAAGGTTGAGGATGTTGTGAGGAAGTTCTCGATGTAAGAAGGATTCAAAGAATAATGAGTTTCGAAAGATTTGAACAAAGGTGAGAATGATGAATTTAAAGTATTACTGTAGCCGTTATTATGAAAGGGATGCGAATAGAGGTAACTTCGTGAAGAAGATGAAGTGGTAAGAGAGAGAAAGCGCAAGTTTCGGGAGATGTGCCAAGTGGGTCAGTATTAATGGGGAGTTTAAATGACAATTATTATTGATTTGAGAACTGACGTTTTCAATTTTGGATTAAGTGTTTTATTTTCTAATAATGTTATCGAAGGCAAACACATTAATCCAAGGGGGCAATTTGTTGATAAAAAAATATTTTCGATGAAAGTAAGTTGATTCGGAATAAGTCAGGGACGATTTCTCGAGAAGATGTACGCGTAAGCGTGGGGTTGAAAGTGATTAGCGCAAATTGGATTTCAAGTGACTTATTAATTGGATAGGTCTAATCGAATAAGATATTCGAAATGAATAATTGAGTAAGGCATCTGATAAGCGGGTCAAATAGTTATCGTAGTGGAACAGTTAAAGGCTTCTATCACACGAGAAAATCATGGGAAACGTCTACAATCAAGCGGCGGGAACGGTTACCAAGAAGAATTGCATTCAAAGTTGTAATCTTGTAATCAATTGTAGTGAACTGTCAGTTATGTAAGATAAATTATAAATACTAGGAAGCGTTATGGAATAAGGGTTGGAATTTTTACTCAGAAAAACACTCAAGCACACTCACATCCCAAGGAATTCCTAAGTCTGCAATCGAGTAATTTTTTCTGTAGTGTTCCTTCCATCTTTTCACTCTTTCAATTTAGTTTCTGTAAATTTAACATTTCAAGTAAATTTACTTTCCAAGTGTTCTTTATTTATATTGTTCAATTTATCCTTCTGCATTTTAATTTTGCATGCCAAAGTCCTTTGATCTAATCAAAGGCATTTTATTGCTTTATTTTTAATTTCAATGCAAATTATCTTTTATTTGTAAACAATTTCCTTTCTGAAAATTTTATTTCTTTTCTATTCTTTTTTCAATTTACAAAGTTTAATTTATCTTTATTCCCAAAATTTACCTAATGAAAGACACTTTGATGCACTTTTAGAAGAACTGGTACCTACAAAGAGGAGTAGGTTTCGTTTCCAAACTATTAGAATCGAACCACCATCGATTTGCTAAAAATTGACATAACAACTACCAAATCAAATTGATATAAATTATAATAAACTATATGATATTTAAATATCTAATCAAATCAATTAGTTGATATAGTTAGTTTATCGTAATAACTTGTATTTAATGCGTTAAAATCGGGAAACACTTTTAGAAGCACGCCATGTCAGCTCCATCATTAAGTGCAAAAATCTGATTTTTATATAATAGAATAGATAGATTTTGTGACAATAAGTCAGTAGTACTATACTCCAGCAACAATAAGAGCTTGACAAAATCGAAGCATACAGACATCAAGCTCTTAGTTGTCAAGGAGAAATGTTAAGAAAAACAGATTTTCATAGAACATATAGGAACAGAGTATATGCTAGCAAACTCAATAACCAAGGAATTGATCCCTAAAGTCTTTTATGAGCACACTGCTCGGATAGGTGTCAATATTTGTGATGCCTTGGTTTAGTGGGAGTTTATTTTATGCTATATGTCCTATGACAGATATTGAGTTATTTTTCTGCAGAATTAAGTTGATGGTTTATTTCATGTTATGTGAAATGTTCATTTTCCAATATTTGTATTGTGTTTGATCTCAATAAAGTTTTAAAATTGGACCAGCCAGAAATAGACATGCATGAGATCACTTGGCATGTAATTTCCATATTATTCATCCAAATTTGATCTATGTCGTTAAGTATATTAGGATAGTGATTGTCGTGGTTTAGTCACAACATTAATGTGATAAAAGCTGCGGTAGTTCCATATCTAATGTATGAGATGGACCAGATTGTTAAAGTAATGAGAGAAATAGCATTCAGATGCGCGTATAAAGTTTATAAGATGTGATTATGTCAAGAAAGAATATATGTATAACCCAAGTGGGAGATTGTTAGGAAATTATTTTAATTTCCTAATTTGTTTGTGGGCAATACATATATTAATTATAATCACAAATTATGCTATTTCAAATTAAATGACTTATATAATGGTGATATCATTTATTGTTATAAATGCTAAATTGAATAAGTCATTATTACTCTTGATTTGGAATTAAATGAGAATAAAACCATATATTATCTTTTGTTCTTTAGATAATTATCTTTTGGATTTTAGATATATTATCTTTTGGACTTTAGATATTATTTTATTTGGGTTTTAGGGTTTAATGGGTGCCATGCTCAAATATAAATAGTGCCTTCATGGTTTCGGTCCCCAATACACCAAAGCCGCCTTTGTCGCTCTTTCCCCATCAGAAGAGTTACAATTCAACCGTCTAGGGATACATAAGGCTTTGGTTGAGGAAGATCGAAAGAACCACAAAATCAACTCTTCTGATCATGATTCATGTTTATGAATTCAGGTACGCTTCCGCATCCAGTATTTTCTTTCTTAATGATTTAACATAGATAATCTTTGGACTGAGAAAATTTCAACAAATTTATCATAATAAATTATATTTAATGAGTTAAAATAAACAAATTGCTAAACACCCTCATAAGCATGTCACGTCAATTCTATCATTACGTGCAAAAACCTGATTTTTATATAATAGAATAGATAATAAATAGAATATATGAGAATATGATATGTGACATATTTTAATTATGAAATTAGTATTATATAATAGATTTTTTTCTGAATTTTTATTGCTTGTTCGTTGCTAATTTTTATGTAATTACTTAATAATTTCTGCCTATAAAACTATCAACTACCAAATTTATTATTTAATTAATAAATATGATGACATTATTATTTTTTCATAAGTCTTGTTATTATTTATAATTAGAAAATAGCCATAAATAAATTTATTTTCTTAATGAATGTTAATTTTGTTGTCAAATTCTATATTACCTTTAAAATTTTAGCGTAATTGAATCTAATTTCTACAATTTGAAATGAATTTACTCGAAAAAATTAATATGTAAATCACATTATTATTACAAAATTACTTTTTTAATATAATTAGTGGTGCTTATTTGAACCATAAAATTTAGCTTCTAATGATATTAAAGTAACCTATTTTATTATCTTGTGCTTTCAAAGAATTTACACAACTGACATAAAAATATAACAATTGAAAAAAATTCATTACAATGGGTATATTCATTTTAATAAATATTTTTCTATCTAATACTATAAAAAAATACATTGACCACTTTGAATTGTTACAGGTCAACTTCTATCCAGAGTAGTAGAATGCTCAAACTGAGATATATTAATCAAATAAACAATCAATAAAACACTCATCCGTACTTTCTCATTTTGGATACATTTATATATAAAATAAAGGGCAATTTACGCAACTAAATTGTTTGATCCTCAATATTACGCAAATACATTGTTTCAGTTTTTAATACGCAAATGCATTGTTTCAATATTCACTTTATCTACGAATATGTTAAGGACTAAACCTATGCTTCAACCTTTCAAAATTTCATATATTCTTGCCAAACACAATATTATTATGCTTTTTTCTTTATAAAAACTATTGAATGGAAGAACCGATTGTAAAAAGATGAGGTTCTCTTATAATATGTATGACTTTTTATGATAATAAAATAAAAATAAAAAGTATGAAATAATATTGTGTATATTTAAGTTAATTTTAATCTTTTTTAATAACCAGATTTATCATAATGTAACTGATAAACAATGACAGTTAATACGGATTGGATATGTTTTGAGTATGCTATACATTTTATGATTTTGTACGAAACAATATTAGTTTTAATTTATATATTTATTATTGGGTATTAAAAATAAAAAGTATTTGTATTGTTAGTAAATTTTACTCAACTTTGACCGTGATTTGGCCTAAAAGATCACCTACCTCGTTGAAAATAAATGTAATCCAATCAATTTTTACCTGATAGTGCTATACATTTGCATAATCATAGGAGAATTAACTTTAGCAAGATAACAATATAGTATTTAGTTACTATATAAGTATTTTTATATATAGAATTATCAATCAATTATGTATGTCTTCTGATGAAAATAATATATTCAACATGGATATTATTTGTTAGGTAAAAGATAACAGATTGACAAAGAAAATTAATTACAATAGGTATATTTATTTTAAAAATATTTTTTTATGTAATATTACAAAAAATATCATGGTCACCATGAATTACTACAAGTTCAACTTTCATCGACAGCGGTAGAATGCCTAAATTGAGATATTTTCAAACTATAATATTTGTCAAATAAACAATTAATAAAACACTCATTCATACTTTCTCATTTTGAGTACATTTATACATAAAAAAAAAGTTGAAATAATAAAAGCGATAAAAATGATGATTTTTATAATGTTGTGTGGCTATTTATATATAGAAGATCAAAAGACCATGATTATCTAACAAAATTAATTTTATTTATCAAACAATCAATAAAATAATCATTCGTACTTTCTCATTTTGGGTACATTTATACATAAAAAAATTATACATAAAGAAAAAAAAGAAGAAAAGAAGAGTTGAAATAACAAGAACGATAAAAATCATGATTCTTATAATTTTGTGTGTCCATCTATATATAGTAGACCAAACAACTATGATTATCTAACAAAATTAATTTGTATTTATTGCACTCAACTTGAATAAGTAAGAAATTATCTTATTTTAATTTAGTTTTTAATTCCCATAATTTGAATTTAGTTCAATATATATGATTTGATTTTATTTGATTTAATTATTAGTTGAAAATATTTCAGTTGCCTATTTTATTCATAGATTTATTATTTTAATGACTAATAAATTAATCAAATTAATTAATTAGTACACATAATAAATTTGGTTTAATAAATTAAAAGAAATAAATTAAAAAATACTAACAGAATATTAAAATAAATAAATTTGGAAATTATACTAAATCAAATTGATATAAATTATAATAAACTATATGAGATTTAAATATCTAATCAAATTAATTAGTTGATATAGTTAGTTTATCGTAATAACTTGTATTTAATGCGTTAAAAGAAATAAATCGAAAAACACTTTTAGAAGCATGCCACGTCAGCTTCATCATTAAGGGCAGAAATTCGATTTTTATATAATAGAATAGATAGATTGTTAGATTGTTTATCACACATTTTTGTTTTTATTTTTTAACATTAGATTAATAATGGTATTTTTTTTAATTGTGATCTGCTATGATATTTTTTTAAAATATGGGATGATTTAATTTAGGGAGTACAAATTGGACGTCCAATTTTTAAGAGGTACAGAGATCGGACCGTCCAATTTTTATACTCGGACCTTCCGATTTGTGTTTAAAAAATTAAAAAAATTTGGAGTACACAAATCAGCCCGTCCGATTTGTGTACTCTAGTTTTTTTTTATTTTTTAAACACAGATTGAACCCTCCGATTTATGTACCTCCCATAATTTTAAAAAATACTAAAAATTATAATGTTAAAATATATTACTCATCCTACTTCTATATCTAAATTTTTTAGCTTATTTATCAATCTAATTTAATGTTTGAAATTTTATGATGTATCAAATAAACCAAAATTTTTTTAACCTATTTATCGATATAATTTAATGTTTGAAATTTTATGTTGTATCAAATAAACTCAAAAGATTTGGGCTAATTTTAGACAGA
>NC_029789.2:13319193-13320289 GCF_000816755.2 Arachis ipaensis | reverse complement strand
ATCTTAAACAAAATAAAAAAATAACTAAATATCTATAAAATAAATTGTCAATATATTTAAATATAAAATCCTAATAAATCCTAACTTAAAAGGAAAAAAAATAACTATCCATAAAATAGAAAAGAAGTTACAAAGGTGATCCAGCTAGTCACAAAAAAAAAGTGATCCATTGCAACTATAAATACCTCTTCATCCCAAATTTTTCCCAACCTATAACTTTTATATTACCTGCATAAAACCTCTAAACTGCATTTTCTTATCTTTTCACATTCAGATGAAAATCTCTCTTTTTCCACCTCTATCCTTTCCCTTCTCATCTTGTTTGGTTTCCGATGAATTGTATTGATTTGTGAGGAATCAAAATCAAATCTTGGAAAAATTCTTCTGCTTTCTTGGCCTAGTTTGGGGCTTGGTTCTCAAATTTATCCGGGACCAATTTTAAAATATCAAAATATTTAGTATCTTTTAGAGGAATTTTTAATAAATTATTAATAAATTAAATATAAATGATTAAATTGTTTATCACACATTTTTGTTTTTATATTTTAATATTAGATTAATAATAGTATTTTTTTGAATTGTGATTTATTATGATATTTTTTTAAAACATGAGATAATTTAATTTAGGGAGTACAAATTGGACGTCCAATTTTTAAGCGATACCTTTCGATTTGTGTTTAAAAAATTAAAAAAATTTGGAGTACACAAATCAGCCGGTCCGATTTGTATACTCCAATTTTTTTTTAATTTTTTAAACACAAGTTGACCTCCGATTCGTGTACTTTTCAATTCCCATAGTTTTAAAAAACACTAAAAATTAAAAATTACAATGTTAAAGTATATCACTTATTCTACTTCTATATCTAAATTTTTTTAGCCTATTTATCACTCTAATTTAATGTTTCAAATTTTATAATATATCAAATAAACTCAAAAGATTTGGGGCCGATTTTAGACAGACATTTTTTCTTTTTATCTTATCTTTTAGATTTCATATAATAAAATCTAATAGTTCATAAAAATAATATTTTTTTATTAGTACCACTATTTTTTAGAATAATAAATTATATTAGTGCTAAATAATTTCTACAAAATC
>NC_029789.2:13293094-13318064 GCF_000816755.2 Arachis ipaensis | reverse complement strand
TTAACTTAGTTTAATTTAGTTAAATTTAATTCATAAACAAATTTAAAAATAAATAACATTATTCATATTTAAATATAAAATCTCAATAAATCCTAAACAAAAGAAAAAAAAATAACTAAATATCTATAAAATAAATTGTCCATATATTTAAATATAGAATCCTAACAAATCCTAAATTAAAAGGAAAAAAAGATAACTATCCATAAGATAAAAAAGAAGTTACAAAAGTGATCCCAGTAAGTTGTCATTCCAATTATAAATACCTCTTCATTTCAAATTTTTCCCAACCTATAACTTTTATATTACCTGCATGAAATCTCTAATAGGTCTGCCATCCTACAGTCACGAATCCGTTTCCTTTTTTTGGTTCTTACCGATTCAAAAATACCTCCTTCCCTTTTCTGCATTTTTTTTATCCTTTTCACATTCAGGTAACTCAATGAAAATCTCCTTTTTTTTTTCACTTTTATGCTTTTCCTTCTTATCTTGTTTGGTTTCCGATAAATTATATTGATTTGTGAGGAATCAAAATCAAATCTTGGAAAAATTCATCTACTTTTTTGGCCTAATTCGTGTTTAATTAATTTTATGTCCTTGGATTCTGTTTCTTCTTTGTTTAAACAGTGGCTGAAAACAAGGTTGTTATATCCGATTTGGGAGTAGGGCATATTCAGGGTTCGAAAATTCTTCTTCGCTCCAATTTCTTATTTTTGAGGGAATGGCTGCGGCTTGTAAGCGATTGGCTCAATTTTCGGGCTTTGGGTTCTCAAAATCGTTCACTTTCAACTCAAGTCTCAGATCATTTTCCCGGATGGCGAAATCAAATGGTCGGCGGTTCTGTGATGCATCCGCTATTGTAATTTAAGTTTACATTCTTACCATTTTTTATTCTCTTTTTTCATGGTTTTTTGTTCACTTGTGTGTTTTCTAACTAATTGCAAATGTGCACTTTTAAGCTCGTTAGTGAGTGTTAATGAATGGTTTGTTTGTGTCATTGGTTACGCTTTTGCTTTCTAGACTAGCGGACTTGAGGGGCAAGGAGTGCCCAAAAAGCAGGCTCAGGCGATATCTGCCGGTATAACTGAAGTTTTGGAAAAAGTACAAGAATCATTAATGGAGAGGGTGAGGTCTTTTGATGTTTATATTGTTCGTTTGTGAACTTTACCACTCTCTTGGAATCTAAAATAGTAGTTTCGTGTACTAACATAAGTTTTTTTTTTTCTTTTTTTCTTTTTGTCCCTTAAAAGACTGAAATGCTTCAAGAGTCTCACGAGTCGAAAATCAAAGCTGAAGTGCAGAGGTCACAGGTATATTACATACTAATGTAGTTGATATAAATAGGAATACTAATTGCAAAGCATCTATTTTTAGCTTTTGTTCTGGACAACAATAGTACATTCTAATTCAATGACATGATTGTTAAGTTACCTCATTGAATGATGTTGAAATTTCAGGCTAACATCTTAGTTTTTTGTATTTTCAAATGTAATTACGTTTCTAACGTTACTTTATCCTGTTTGATATCGGGATAACTGAAGAAAACATTGAGAGGGAATTATGCTAACTGTTTAATATCTAATATATGTCATTCTGTAAATTGCTTTTCTCTAGAATTTAAAATATGATCTGTTGACTATATATTGGGATGGAATTTTTAAAAACTCCAATTGGTTAACCCATAGATTTGAAATCTTGTAATCAAACAAGAGCCAAATAGTTCTGATAGAAATTGATGTGTCTGTTTCTTGTTGTGTGGTACTGTGTCTTCTGATACATGATACCGATTGTAATCATTCTCAATGTTATCTCATTTAAATAACGACTGGAATATTCATGGGGCATGTCTCATGTTCTCATTTAATCATGAGATGAGAGATTTGATTATATTGATATAGATTCATGTCTTTGCATCTTAAAGTAGATACATGGATTTAGGAAACATGAGTAATTCAAATGGCTACTGTTATTGAAACAACTTTTGTGGTGAAAAATTTGTATGTAAAATTGTATTAAGGGTGGCTCTAAACTATGGAAACTAGTTTGATTCCTCATATTTTTCTTTACACCTAATTTCTTGTTTGCTCTTGTAATTTTTTCCTCAATTTCTAGTTACACTGAGGTTGTTAATTTGCACTTGCTTTGTGCTGTTATATGATGGAAAATTTATAATGTAGATGCAATTGCAACGTGAGATTGAGAAACTAAAGAATGATATGGAAAAGAGTATCCAGGAATTCAGGTCCATTTAAATTTAAGTGACAGTTGACCCACTAGTTTCTTTTGTAATTTTATCCTCTTTAAAGTGCAAACTTTTTGGATGTGGATTCTGATGCAGGTTGGCGAGGTTGGAGATAGATAGAGATGCGATGGTTTTCAAAGCTCAGATATTAACAACACAACGAGTTATTGGAGAATATTGCCTAGGAACTGTTTTTACGGTGTGTGCCGTTGCTTTTCTCGTCCGGCTTTTTTAAAATAAATAGTCGTTGTAGTATAGTAGTTAGTTGAGGAGCAGGAGGTAGAAGCTCTCATTATACAAAAATAATTTAGATGACAGGTTTTCTTTGCCCTGTTTTTGAAGGGCCATGGAGGATTGATGACCTTACTCGCATGTGTTCATTTGTGGTAGTTGAACGTCGTACATTATTCAAACTTCAAGCTCTTTTAATTTGCTGACTATGCATACAAATACAATGAATGACACAACCCCATGTCCCACTCCTATGCACAACAATGCCATCACTTTCAATTCCTAATTTCATTATCTACTAGTCGAATACCCTGCATTTGCCCGGAATCATATACTCTATTTCAATAAATAAGTTTAAAAAAATCTTTAATATTCACATCTAATAATGTCAAATTGAAATGCATTGGACATGCAACCTTGATAAATTTTTTTCCTTGTATAATATCGATTGATAATAATATGGACACAATTAGTATTAATATCACTTAACAGAAAACAGAATAATTACAAACATAAACTATGTTGCTTAAAGTAATTCTATTTTTTGGATTATGGTTTGCAAATGGAGGTTTGTTTTGATTTATGTTTGGTAATTTGTTTTTAAAATAGATTATAGTAAGCTAAATATTATTTGGATTACATTATTCAAAATCACTTTTAGATGAAAAATTATAGAAAATGACATGAATTTAAATAATTATTTTATATTATTTTATAATTTTATTTTAAATATTTAAATAAATTTTAATATTTTTTTTAGTACTCTCAATATTTTTTAGTACTCTAATAGAATTAATAAAATTATAATACAAAATAAAAAAAATATTCCATACAAAAAAAATAACAATAACAGTAAAAGAACTCATAAAAAAACAAAAGTTTTATAAAAAATAATATGCATAAGAGAGTATTAAAAAAAATATTATATAAAAATAATAAATATATAAATAATGAAGGATATATTTGGTACATAGAATATAAATTTCAATCCAACGTGAAAAGCTAGATGAAAAAGCTAGAATTTGTAACTTTTGCTAAACGTGGGTTGAAGATAGAAATCAATCGTTTAAAGAACTCAAACGCCGCATTTCTCTCTTCTCCAACGCAAATCCAAACACACCCATAATTGTTATAATATCATAAATATATAGGTATTTTAAAAATTTTATTTTTGTTAGGTTTGTCAAAATAAAATGCCCTTTTACAGAATTTTCAATCAAATAGAAAAAGTCGAGTCAATCTCAATTTTGATAGAATCAAGTAGTTCATGAGTGAGTGTTAATTTTTCATCCTTAAATATGAGAGAACATAAAAAACATCAAATCTAAATCAAACACTACAGGCATGAAGCAGTAAGAAAAAATAGTAAAAATAGAAAATAATAATTATGAATTACCCTAACACTATAGAAAATTGTGCATATAGTGTCTTCCAAAATAAAATAATGAAACAACAAAGGTAATAAAAAGTAAAAGGCTAAACTGATTTTTTTGTGAGAACACCCTTACTGAATATTATTATGAACTTGAATCATAAAGAGTACACAAAAATATTGACAAAGTTTGATAAATGCAACATGTAGCAAGATTTAAATATAATATACTATCAAGTATTTCACAAAAGCCTTCAAAATAATCAACACTGCAAGATATATAATTCTTTGTCTTCTCTCATCTATATACAAAAAAGACATTTGAATAAAAGACGACATGTTGCAGCACATCCTTGGATAAAAAGGTTAAATGTCGGATGTAAAGGAAGATATGATATTTTATACACAGAATAATGAATTTAATCATTTCATAATATAAAGGAAAAAAGGAAAAAAGGAAAAAATGACAATGCTTCCCATCCAGTTAAAATGAAAAAATAAAAATAAAACAATAAGGATTAAGTGTTACATCCATAAGGAGGTATATCTTGGTTGTATCCACAAAAACCACATCCTCTTACTCTGCCCCTTCACCCCTAGCATTTTTCATGTTGCGATTCCAGCCTCCATCCTCATAATCGGCTGCAATAAAACTAATACCTAAAAGAAAATGTAACAACCATATCAAATATGTTCATAGAATAAACATTCTGTCAACCTGTTAAATACCTGACAAAAACCCTAAGAGTTTTTTTAAAGGAAAAATTCTGACATGTTTCCCTACCAGCTCTTAATGTGATTAATTGGTTGTGGACAAGTTACATAAAAGGATATTGAAACACGCAGAAGTTATCTAGATGCACTGATGAGTACCTGAAAATCCCAGATTCTATGCAAATAGTACCTGAAAACCCCAGATTCTATGCATATAGCCATCACTTTCTCAAGTGTTATACATAACATCTAAGACATTAGCTATAGATTGAAAATGAAAAACTGAGATAAGAAAAATATAATGGTCTAAGTAACTAAGTTAAAGGACTCGGTCATTACAATTAACAAATGATTTATCTAAGAGACACCAAAACCTACAAAGCTATAATTATAAACATAACATGGAATACAAAAATGAATGCAAGAACATGATACATACCTCTAGTCCTTCCTCTTCCTAATCCACCACGACCTTGAATTCGGTCATTTGGTGAACTCTCTGCAGAACATAAAGGTCATATAGATGGCGAGAAGGACATTTATTTTTTGAGAACCAATTGTCATATGAACCTACCTCTATAATCAAAATCACTTGATGCCTTCACTTAATCAGCTGGTAATGGTGATCAATACCTAAAATGGCACAACAAACTAAAGATCATACCAAATACTCAAAATTTATATAAATTTTTTTCAACACATGAAATGTTGGAAACGGCTAAAGAAGTGCAGAGAATCAATCCACATATTTTTCTAACTTAATTAACAACTAACACAAAAAATATAAAATAACTTATTTTCACTGCAAATTAAAACAATAATTTGATCATTTGTGTTAAATACCCAAAGTCCTCTGCATGTAAAACCAAAGTGCATGAACAACTATGGTCAAAATAAGGAACTTTCAAAATATTGTCTTGAACAAATCCACCATAACCACTTCTTGCAACCTACCCACAGATGATGTATTGTTCCCTTCTTTGAAAGGGTTATTGTTATCAAATAGTACATGCCTTGTGGTCCCCAAATTGCATCATGGACAATATCATATAAATAAATAAAATAGAAAAAAAGTAAAACCTAAATGGAATACTGAACATTTTAATCACTCAATTTTAAAATACTATTCAGAAACTGCACATACATACAGAAGGAGGCCTTCGTCTAGAGGCTCCCAAGTACCAGTGATATTAGCGGATCCAATTTGTGTGTTCTCCTGTATATTATTTGATCACCCCACAGCTGCAGAAGCAAACCCAACATATATAAATAAAAAACAAAACATAAAGAACTTATTAGAATATAACAAAGTATCATGTATGAAGATAGCCCAGCTCAACCAATTACAAAATGAATAGACGTTGATCAACTCCAAAAATTGTTACAATTTTGTTGATAGCTCAACCCATTGCTTTGAAAACAATTTCATTGGAACACCTTTCCAATGAAGAAGCAAACAATATAATCTGAGCAAAAACCTGTACAAAATGGTCCTCACAACATCAATAGATAGATAACATGTCAAATTCATCCAAATACATTTTCCACCATTTAAGTTCCATTTTGTTTTGACATTTTTTAGGTCCAAAAATGCTTACAATATAATGTGTTTCCGAAACAGGTTCTAAAAATAAAAAGAACTATTTGCCAAACATGTACTTAGTTTAGATTCATAATTGAATTTAAAATTAAAAAAAAACACTCAATGTTCGCACTGCAGCAGCTAAGCATGATTCTTAGCTTCTTGTAAATTCTCCAGTTCATTTCAAGGTAATTCTTATTTTATCCAAGGAATAAAAGAAAGGAGTATAATCACAACACCAAATGTTCTAAACGAACATAGGCGATAGTAGTTTGTATTGCAAGTTGTGCTAATGAAAGAGCAAATAGAAAGGACGAAGGTAAGGAGCCTGAAGCAAGGTCATGGCATAAGTAATGTAGTTGCTCACCCTTCCCTGACTTGTGATACTGATCTCGTTTTCATCCATTGACATTTCTGCCATTGACTTCTCCACCTTTTGGTACCGATCTATCTATTGAATACCACACACCAACACAAAAAATAAAAATGAAAATGAAAATCACATGCTTCAACCACAACCATCACACAAAAACAATCAATGTTGTATATGGAATAATAAGTTAATATAAATACTAAAACAAAGGTTAATAATTGATAGCATTCTTAGGACAAGCCTAATCTTGGGATATAATATTATTGATCTTACATTTTCAAAATCATATCAAAAAAGCTTTTTATTATAAACCATGTTTAACCCGATATACACTTAACGTCAATTAATATTAGGAGAGAAATGCTTCCATGTTGAATGGGGTGATCACCTTGTTGGAGATTGCATGTAAAGACAGCTAGAATATGGTGGTACCAATCTTGTGAACAAAATTCCATAGCATCAGCATTGCCATCCAAATAGCAATGTGCTATATCCATAATAAAAAAGGTTTTGTCCAACCACCTTAAACACTAACCATGCATTAAACAACAACCAAGTCATGTGATTGAATCAATGTGTGGCAAATCATTAAAGAAAAACTTTCTCAATGGAAAAATTGAAATCTTTGATATGAAATGAAAGTGGCATAAAATAAAGCTTCAACATAGTTCCATATATTAAATAAGTCAAAATTGTCTTCACTTCGAAATGAAAGTTCACTGTGCTAGAGGTATTTAAACATAATTCCAGATAAATAAATAAAAAGGAATGCTCTATATATACCAACCATCATGGAATATTGCAACAGTACCACCTTCATAAAACCAGTCAATCTCTTTCTTCCTTAAGAGAAAAATTCCCCTGAGGATCATGCCAGTAAAACTTAAAAGATATTTTAAGAGATTAACAACAAAATATTTGGGGAATAAAAAATTATACATTACCGACCTACTAATTGGTTCTTCACAAAAAAAATGATAAATAATAACAAATTAGTACACCTTGTCTGGGTGAGCTTGGTTGTAAGCAAGAGCAAGTGTGCTTTCCTATGATCCTCCAAATACCTGCATAATACACAGAGGAAAATATCATAGCCCATTACATAATGACGATAAAATGTATGATGATTAACAACCAGAGGGTGAAAAGAGACCTGCCATTCTAGAGTCTCCAAGTATTCTCATAGCTTTTCAATATCGTCAATTGCACCCCATTGACAAAGAATAAATTTCATTATTAAAAAAGGTGGAGCATTCTTTAGCTAAAAGTAGTTTAAAACCTAACCTGATCAAATAGAATGATTCTATAAAATTCAGGATAAAAAAATTTTCTGATTACTTGGGTCAATTCTCCCTCCAAGGCCTCCATGAATGAAGACCTGCCTGCAACAAAATCATATAATAGAAAATGATTGAATGATCATTTTTGCATCAAATTATTTCTCTTCTTAACAAAGTTAGGTAATGAAAAATAACCACATAACAAAGGCATAAAGCCCTGCTTCTAGTATATACATTTATAAAGAAATGCTATTAGTCTCCACCAAAAACATATTGGATCTAATAATAACATTTACAGCTCATTCAATTACATTAATGATCAATCTATATAGAATTTAATCACTAAGTCAATAGTATTCCGTTTTCTCCCATTCCGGATTTTGATCAACTAATGTAAACAAATAAGCATACATAGCTTAAAATTTTAGAACGGAAAAAATTAAGAAAAGAAATACTGACTTTGTATAATTATCAGCTTTCTATACAATATCATTTGGATCTAAACCAACAGATTGCCATCCATCATCTATTATAACAAACTTAGCAGGAATTCCACGTTCCTCAAAGCTGCATTAAAGAACATAGAAAAATATAAGGAACATATATCATATAAAATTCTGATGATTATAACTTGAAGTAACAATTGAAAAGTTGGACAAAAATCAATTTAGAACTAATGTGTAAAAATAGAAATAAATTTTTTGAAAAGCTCCTCTATTGTTTTTATGTTATCTAGGTGCCAATTAAACAGTCCCAGTGATAACAAAACTTTCTATTCGGCTGTTACCCTGCCATACATGGTTTGGTGCATTTTTCAGTTGCTTAAATATTTTACAAGGGATCAAACCAAGGGTGCAAATTTATTCTAGTGTTATGTTTAAGTTATCTTTTCTTTTTGAAATCATTAATTCTTTGCTCTTGTACACTTGTATAAATGCAAGAAAACCTAAAAGCTGATAATAGAGTTGGGGTGGGAGGTTACCTCTATATCTTGAACAGAAGCTCCACTGCTAGGAGCAGCAAAATCCTGAGATGCTTGATTTTCAACACTGCTCAGGTAAGTTTGACACATAAGTTAGCAACAGAAACTACCAAAAGTATAGACGAAAACAGTAGAAAACAGAACAGAGTTTATACCTGGATGGTGTAGTGGTGTCAAGAGGATTCGTAGGTCCAGCTACTGCCATAGACACAATTACCACAGTACTCAGTTCAGCCCTAATGGTACTTGATAATCCAGAAACCAACTGTTAAGGACCAGTTAATGATGCTATTGGTGTGACAGAAGCTGGACTTGAAGCAAGCCCATCTGATGTCAAAGGAGTGTTTGAGCTAGCAGTATTAGTCACTGTTGATGGTGCAGCAGATGAAACAGCAGTATTGGATGTATCACTTGTTTCTAACTGCATTCCCTGGTTGGCAGCTTTTAGCGCCAATTCACGAGCCAACTGAATAGAAAGACTTGAAGTGTCTGAATATTATGTATATTCAAATGTACAGGAAATCATCTCTTTATAGAGGAATCACAGAAATAGAAATAACTAGAAAATGGAAAAAATACTAACCTAAAATAAGGAAAGATTTCTAATAATAAAATCCCTAAAAATAAGCTAAACTAAAACCGGAAAGGATATTATAATTAATTCTATTTACAGAAAAGATTCATGAAATAAATTAGGAATCTTATTTTGATTTGATCTAGTCAACACTCCCCCTCAAGCTGGCTTGAAGATATCCTTCATTGACAGCTTGCTTATTATATTATCAAAGGTCTTCTTGGGTAATCCTTTAGTTAGAATATCTGCCAATTGTTCCGTGGTCGGAACATATGGGGTACAAATCTGCCCTCTCTCAATCTTTTCCTTTATAAAATGCTTGTCAACTTCAACATGTTTAGTTCTATCATGCAGAACTGGATTATGGGCAATAGAAATTGCAGATTTATTGTCACAATACAACCTTATTGGTAGAGAAATCGGAACCTTTAGTTCTTGTAGGATTTTCTCTACCCATAGTGCTTCACATATTCCATGAGTCACTGCTCTAAACTCAGCTTCTGCACTACTTCGTGCCACAACACTCTGCTTTTTACTCCTCCAACTAACCAGGTTCCCTCCAACAAAGGTGCAATACCCAGATGTTGACCTTCTATCCATGACATTCCCAGCCCCATCTGCATCTGTATAGGCTTCTACTTGAAGATGTCCATAGTTTTTGTAGAGTAACCCTTTTCCCAGGCGACCCCTTCAAGTACCTTAGGATTCTAAAGACAGCATCCATGTGTTCTCGGCCAGGTGAATGCATAAACTGGCTTATCATGCTCACAGCAAAGGCTATATCTG
The DNA here is from genome assembly GCF_000816755.2 of Arachis ipaensis. Taxonomy (NCBI): domain Eukaryota; kingdom Viridiplantae; phylum Streptophyta; class Magnoliopsida; order Fabales; family Fabaceae; genus Arachis; species Arachis ipaensis. Next base: position 13,307,931 of record NC_029789.2, on the reverse strand, counting down.
AGCATGTATGGGATAAATAGATTAGCCTCCCCACTAACCACTAATATCTCCCTTTGTCCATTACATTTTCTGGTTCAGCTGGCTTCAATTTTAAGTTAGGCTCTATATGTGTTTCAACAGTTTTACAACCAAGTAATCCCATCTCTTTTAAAAGATCTAGGATGTACTTTTGTTGGTTCATAAAAAGGCCTTCCTTAGACCTTGCAAATTCAATTCCAAGGAAGTATTTTAATGAGCCAAGTTCTTTGATTTCAAAAGCTTTGGCAAGCTTTTCTTTCAAGTTTTTTAGCTCCAAGCTATCATCATCTGTTAGAATAATGTCATCCGCATATACAATTAAGATGGTAGTTTTATTAACTGCTGAATGTTTATAGAAAAGTGTATGGTCAGCTTGGCTTTGAGTATAACCAAGTCCCTTCACCACCATTCCAAGTCGTTCAAACCAAGATCTTGGGGATTGTTTCAATCCATAGGGAGATTTCTTTAGTTTGCACACTTTATTTCTCCCTAGTTCAGCCTCAAATCCAGGTGGAAGTTTCATGAACACCTCTTCATCTAGCTCCCCATTCAGGAAAGCATTCTTTACATCCAATTGATGTAAAGGCCAATTGTAATTCGAAGCAAGAAATAAGAGAATCCGCACAGAGTTGAGTTTAGCAACTGGAGCAAAGGTCTCTCGATAATCTACTCCATAGGTTTGTGTAAATCCCCTGGATACTAACCTAGCCTTATACCTCTCTATGCTTCCATCAGTATTGCACTTGATGTTGAAAACCCACCTGCAACCAACCAATTTTGTATTCTGTGGCAGATCTACAATCTCCTAAGTTTCATTCTTCTTGAGTGCATGTCAATCTTCCATCACTGCTAATTTTCAATTGGGATCATCTAGTGCTTCCTCTATATTCCTAGGCTCAAACAGATTTGTAATTTTAGAAGTAAAAGCTCGATGTTTTTTAGAGAGATTTTGGTAAGAGACATAATTGGAAATAGGATGGTTGGTGCTAGTTTTGAGTACCTTTTTGGTGCAGGTTCTGGTTTCTTTCCTAAGGGCTATTGGCAAATTATTATTAAAAGTAGCAATTTTAGATTTACCTGGAAGATCCTCAGGTACTACAGTTGGGCCGTCTTCTGGGGTTTCAGATTGGGTTGGTACAGAGATGATGGGCTGGTCTCTATTCTTCTTGGGATATTTTCGAACATAACATCGAAGCTCCTTTTTTGATTGTGGTATTTCTTTTTCTGTTTGTGTTCCAACTAATTCTGGCACAATTTCAGAATTGATTTCCACATCTTTTTTGGCAATTATTTTATAATTTGTTTGATCAATGAAAGTTGTATCCTCAATATGTAAGATAGGAGTGGGTAAAGGTTCATGCAAAAAATTTTCTTCACTTAGACTCTCCCTCTGAAGAAATTTTTTCTGAAAAAATATTTCATGTTGCAAAAAAGTAACATCCATGCTTACATGACATTTCTTTGTGTGTGGATTGAAACATTTATAACCCTTTTGAGTTGGAGAATAGCCAATAAAAATGCATTTTTCTGCCCTTGGATCAAGTTTACTTCGAGGTGAAGGTGTATGAATTTTATCTTCAAAATGATAGAGCCCGTCCATCATCTTAGCACTGCCAATCATCTTCCCTGAGGTCCGGTCCTGAAAAATACCATGAGTGTCAAAGAATGTCACAGCACAATTGGAATCCTTGCAGATTTTACTAATAGAGAGAAGATTACAAGAAAGCTTTGGTACATGTAGGACATTTCTTAGGTCAATATTTTTGGACATTTTAATTGTACTTTTTCCAGCAATGGATGAAAAACTACCATCAACAACTCTAATTTTCTCATTTTCAAAAGAAGGAGAATAAGTTTTAAATAAAGGAGAGAGGCTGGTCATATGGTCAGATGCACCTGAATTGACAATCCATGGTGCATTCAAGTTTGAGGTGCAGTTAAGGGACATAGGAATACTAAAATTAGCTGTTTGAGCCAAAGAACCACTAGGAGTACTAGATACAGAACTGGAATTTAATAGCCTTATGAGCTGCTCAACCTGTTCCTTACTTAAGGATGGTTTTTCAGCCTCATGGGAAGTTGGGATAGAACGTATTTTAGGACCAGGTTTGCTGCCTTTAAGATGTGCTGGTTTTCCATGAATCTTCCAGCAGTTTTCTCGGGTGTGACGAGGTTTATTGCAGTGGTCACACCAAAGATTGGAGGGATGCTTTTGATTTGATGAACTTTTAAGTGCAGCAGGTGCCACTAAGAGTGCATTAGACTCCAAAGAAGTCTGTTCAGTCTTGTCTTTCCCCATCATCATAGCTCTACGAGTTTCTTCTCTTCTAACCTCAGCAAAAACTTCTCCAATTGAGGGTAGGATTGCTCTTCCAATAATTCTGTCACGAACTTCATCTAGCTCTACATTGAGGCCTGCAAGAAATTGAAATATCCTTCCTTCTTCCACTGTTTGTTGGTGGTGTTTGGTATCAGCGGCTGAAATCCACTTATAGTTATTGAAGTGGTCAAGGTCCTGCCACACCCGCTTCAATGTGTGGAAATATTTGGTGACATTGTCACTCCCGTGTTGAATTTCTCTAGCTTTTAGAGTAAGTTCATAAATCTGGGATTTATTTCCAAGATCAGAGTACATCTCCTTGACACTATCCCACAATTCTTTGGCAGTGGTATAGTACATATAGTTACTACTAATATCCTCCTCCATTGAGTTCACCAGCCATGTCATCACCATGGAATTTTCGGTATCCCACACATTATATTGTGTGTCAATGACGTTAGGCTGGCTTCACTCACCAGTGAGATATCCAATCTTCCCTCTTCCACGAATGTACATCTAAACTGATTGAGACCACCTAAGGTAGTTTGACCCATTGAGTCAAAATGTGGTGATCTGAACCGAATGGGAGTCACGACTAACTAGTACCTGTTGCTCAAATTTTAAATCTGATGGAGTAGGAGTGATGTTCTCCTTTTGTTCATGATTAATGACTGAGGAACTGTCAGCCATATCTATAAATCAGAGGCACAGTGCAGAGATTCTGCTCTGATATCAACTTGAAGTGTCTGAATATTATGTATATTCAAATGTACAGGAAATTATCTCTTTATAGAGGAATTATAGAAATAGAAATAACTAGAAAATGAGAAAAATACTAGCCTAAAATAAAGAAAGATTTCTAATCATAAAATCCCTAAAAATAAGCTAAACTAAAATCGGAAAGGATATTATAATTAATTCTATTTACAGAAAAGATTCATGAAATAAATTAGGAATTTGATTTTGATTTGATCTAGTCAACAGAAAGATTGTAATTTGGATTGAGAAACTTAATGTTTCCATGTATAGTTATAGAAATTTATAACATACATAATTATTACCTTAAGTTCCTCTGGTATTGTCGTGTTGACCATGTTGATTGCTGAGTAACCTTGTTGTAATAATACCTAAAAGAAATCATGGTCAAAATATAGATCATAAGTAAAATTTTACAAATACGTGCCACAGAAAGTTCTCCGAAAAAAGTAGCAGAAAAATAGACTTAATAAAATTATACAACAAGGGATAAAATGCACTTTCTTCCATCTGAAGATGTGAATTCTTTCCAAACAGTTGATGCATCAGCCCTCTGTCAAATCCAGCAAAGTTAGAGATATTTGCAAATGCTAACCATAAACCATCCACAACAGATTATCATATCAAGGTAATAAATTAAACACATGCTACTGTTAGAAACTAGAGGCATCAATTAAACAAATCAAGGATCGAAGATAAAATGCCTGGAGAATACTGTAAGATGACAACATTGCCAGTATTAAGAGTTATAATATAAAATGCATAAAAGCAAAGCAAAACTTTTGACATGCTCATGCCTAAATACATAATCATACATGACTGCAATTAAAAAAACGTTAAACTAGATCACAAAATGGGAAACGAGATACATAAACAAATTAAAGAGGAGTTGGAAGTGGTAAAACAACAATAAAATAAACCCATAAATGTTTTATACTTATTTTATTTTTTTGTACATGTAGGAAGAGCCAAAGAAACTTACTGGTGCACAAAATTGTTACTCTCTTACAATTTCGCACACATGACCAGCAAGTGCACTGGGTCGTCCAAGTAATACCTTACGTGAGTAAGGGTCGAATCCCACGGAGATTGTTGATTTGAAGCAATCTATGGTTATCTTGTAAATCTTAGTCAGGAAGTCAATTATAAGGTGCTTGGTCCTTGCTTCTTGGAGTGGGTTGTTTTCCTTTAGGGGCCATGATCTTAGTGATCACGGATAAGCACACCAAACTTAGAGCTTTGCTTGTCCTCAAGCAAAAGAAAAGAAAGGAGATGGGTAGAAGGAGAGCTCCTCCTCACCATCCTGGCGTTTGAACGCCCAAACACTGTCTGTTTTGGGTGTTCAACGCCCAAATGCTGCTCTCCTGGGTGTTCAACGCCCAGTTGTTGCCCTTTTCTGGCGTTTGAACGCCAGATAGCTATCCTTACTGGCATTCAGCGCCCACTGGATGCCCATTTTGGGCGCTGAACGCCCAAAATGCCCCTTTACTGGCGTCTTCTTGCCGTTGAGCTCTTTTTCTCTGTTTTGTGTGCAAATTCCTTCTGTAACCCTGTAAACTTATGCAATTGATTCTTTATCTTAGTGTCAGTAAACTTTATATAAACAAATAAAAAAGAAAAATAGGGCAAAATGCTTAGAGGATTGTTGCCCCATGGCTGGGTTGCCTCCCAGCAAGCAAAATAAACTAAAAACTAACTAAAACATACTCAAAACTATATGAAATTATCCCCAAAAAGCTTATAAAATATCCGCTCATCACTTACAAAGGGAACAAATGATATCATTCACACATCCCATGTTGTTCACCCTTAAGCCACTGGAGGAAGGGGGTGTGAAGGGTACAGACAATAATCAATTAATGATAATTCAGATATACACCAATCTTGCATTTTAAGATTGTAAACCAAAACATAAAAAAAAAAGGGTTATAAATAGCAAACTATTGCCTACCTCGAGAAAGTGTAACCACCGCCTTCACAGTGACTATATAGAGCAGTTGCTAAAATTTCTCCTGACTTGCCATGATATCTACAAATCAGTGAAAGCACATGCACATAAAAGGATATTCACACCATAAAACTCTTTTGATGATTAAAATATTCAGATATGGTCAACGATTACATTAGAAACCAGTTTAATTGGCCACACAACATTTTCAAGCATGTCGAACATATATAAAAATGGCATTCAAATTGTGCCAGCATCAGCAATCATCCAAACAACTCACCTCAATAGGTGACGTCAGTTCCAATGGTTTCTCCTAACTAGATTGCCTTGTTCTCTTGTTGCAGTAATATCTGGTAAAGATGATCAAAGAACAAAAACTTCTTGTTATGATTCAAGATAATGCAAACTACATAAGCAATCCAAATGTTATCATAAACTGTAAAAGATATTTTTCCAATAATGTAAACGGTAAAAGATATCATCTGTTTCCTCGAAAAACAAGATATTAATCAATACCTTCTGCCATCAGCTGCAGTATGCTCTTGCCAATCAGATCCTGCTGGTTAGGGGAACTTGTTGCCTAAATTTGACAAAGCAACAAACCAAGAATTATATTAGATCATATTTCTCAAAAACTATAATATAAAAACATAATAATATTTTACCACCTTTAGTAGAAATCTGAATCAATGAATCACGTCTAATGTAAGCATCATAAAAATACTTTATGAATTATAGAGATTCAGTTAGCTAATAAGCTATGCTCTCAAAGAATCCACTTCAATCCAATGATATCATAAGTTCATAACAAAAAGCCGACCTAAATTTATTGAAGTATAATAATACAAATCCTGGGTAATACATGCCACAACCTAGAGTAGAGCCCAAGGCCATTATAAATTGTTTCATTAAATTCTCATACTTCAAATGTGAGACTCATGTTCAATACCTTCTAGTGGATCTTAACAATTCCTCCAAAAATATGCCCATGACAATGATAGAATTGGTGAGAGAGATTGAGAAAAAAAAAAGAAGATATACAAGGCACGCACATGTACATGTACATGAACACTAAACCTGACATGGAGACAGACACAGCCATATCAATGTCTAAAAATGGTAGGATATGGTCCTAAAATTTTCAAAACTTATACAATATTTAAGCACTCACAAATGTCAAACTACCAATATTCACTACTATCTAAGCTCTGTGCCAAAATTTTTGAAACATTCTTAGCATATGTTATTTGTGTCAATACTTGTTACAACTAGGTAAATATTAAAATTTAATAACGTGATAATAAAACAAGTAATATGCATTAGAAAAACAGGTAACGATAAAACACTTACAGAATCAGTTGACGGAGTACCAGATGATTGCACTCCAGCCTGTTACATTGGTGTAACAGTTGCAGCACTCTGAGAAATAGAGGACACCCAAGGTTGTCCAACCGGAGGAGCATGCATTTGGCCCGATGGCTGGTACTGAGCCATTGCATTAACATTATCCTGCTGCTGAGTATACGATGGTTGAAACTAAAAAGAGTATGAAACCGTATATCAAACTGGACTCTAATAATGTACAACCAATGTAAAACTACAAAGAAAATACGGCAACCATACAGTATATGAAGAATGAGAATTGCTGTTAAAACAGCCAAGCTGGGCATATGACTGCTTACGTGGGGAACAGTTGGCTGTGAATGTGGTGGGACGGATGTCGGGGGCCTGTTTGTTTGGACATATTTCATAGATATAACCTACGACGAAGGAGCAGATTGACCAGGCTGAATATGTCTTGGAGGCAACTGTTGCATTGGTTGTGAATACTGCAATTACTGACTCTGACCAACAGGCATTGCAACATTTGAAGAAGGAATGACATGTCCTGCAAGTTCGAATTATTGGGAAGCCATTGGAGCAAATGGCTGACCTTGCTAGGCCTGAATGACTGGCCGAAACTGTAGATAAGGAGTTGTAAGAGTGATGCAAACTCGCAAAATATTCCCATATGAGAGCAAGAAGTAGTAGTTAACAAAATAAACAGTAAAGAGCAACTAGTTCCATAAATAATAAGCACAATCAAATCCTTCAGCTGAATGACAAATAAACTTGCTAAAATATGGAATGATAGCATAGCTGGTACATAGAGAGAAAGATTGATAAAACATTAAGAACTACTGATAAGAACATGTACCTGCATACTAGGGGGGATGAGAATTATTGGCCATTTTAATAGTATAATCCCTGTGAAGCGCAAATATATAAGTCAGTTAACACAAATTCGTGAAGCTTAAACACGAGTTTAGATGAACTTGAATCGTAAAGCTCAACTCAAAATATAGAAGAAACATTTGCAGCAAAGTCAAACCCTAGTTTTGATTTTCCAAACAAGAAATCAGCACTCATTATCACTAAAACAAAAAAAGAGCTTTTTATGAATTGAATCATTAATAAGGGATAACAAATAGTAAAACAATCATCGCAAAAGATGAATAATTCTCATAACAGAATAATAAACATGAACAAGTTTTTTAAAAAGAAAATTCCTAATCAAATTACACATACAATTGCGTTACCAGAAGAATTGTTGGGACTGCGACAGAGAATCTTCTCGTTCTGTTTGCGGAATGGAAAAGTATGAATTCTGCTAGGAAACCAAGAGTGGGATCAGCCAACTTCTGACAACATCCTTTGGACTGGACCCGAAAGTCCAATTTACCGAAAATCATCCCCCAAGTTACTCAATTGTAACCCTAATTTTTCAAATTTTACCATTTCACCCGAACACCTATTTCCACCAGTTCTCACCCTCCACCTCAAAGACATCGTACACCTTGTCCCACGGCGGCGCAGCACCCACTGCGAGCACCATCCCCGACTGTACATCCTCCCAACAAAGACGGTGCATCCTCAACGGCTCTCTTCCAGAGGTTTCAGTCGCATCTTCGCCGCGCATGCAATAACAACCATCTGCGTCAACCAGTTGTCCATTGTCTGATACACTCAACGCCGACATGTGAAGGCCATCCCTGCTTGCTGGAGGCGTGGACAGTTCTCCACTTCTCCTTCAGTTCAGTTGCTGGCTTTAGTTCTATAAGCATTCTCAAATGGCTGTAAATGGCTGTAACAGGTAAGTTGATGGTTCTTAATTGATTTTGTGAATGTACATGTTCAATAGGGTATGTTTTATGGCAGATTAAATTTTGAATTGAATGTTGTTTTTTAAACTGCTTAATTTTAGTGAGTTGATGCAATTGAAACTTAGATGTTGCTGAAAATAGGGATTGGAAGTTGAAATTGTTAGAGTTTCGAAGTTTCTATTTGCAATTGTTTCGAAGTTTCTATTTACAATTGTTAGAGATTGGAAGTTTCTTTATCTTTAGGAGTTGGATTTTGCTGAGTTGCATGTGTGTAGATTTGATTGTGCAGTTTTTTTTAAATTGGACTTTTTTTTCTACAAAATTCCGTTTGTTTCCCATTAAAAAGGTTAGATGTTGTTTATTTTAAGTGTTGGTGTCTTCAATGGTGTTCAAATTTAGGCAATTAATTACTACATAGTTTACTCTACATGTACATGCTCAAATGTGTTGTATTCGATATGCGTGGTTTGCAATTTACATAGAAAAACACAACGGCTTCAATTATCTACACACGGTAAAACAGAGCTATTTTATCTACAAATTTTTTTATTTATATATTGCTGATCATATTAAACAGATGTTCGTTCTAGCATGCATGTGGATGGTTCTTGATTGATTTTGTAAATGTACATCTTCAATTAGGGTGTGTTATACGGAGGATTAAATTTTGATGAATTACTGGATGTTGTTCTCTAAATTGCTTTATTTTGGTGGGTTGATGCAATTGGAACTTGAATGTTGCTGAAATTAGGGAAAATGAAGTTGCAATTGTTAGAGTTTCGATGTTGCTATTTGCAATTGGTAGGAATTGAAAGCTGCTTTACTTTCAGTGTTAGACGACCATCCTGTAGGCCGCAACAAGCCCAGAAACAAACTTAAGGAAGTGAGAACTCCCTTAACAGCACCGAGCACGTAGACCATGCTACAGGATGCGGGGTTACCTACGAAAAAGCCAATCAAAGGGGCAAGACAACAGAAGATGAAAGATACCTAGAAAAATTATGATCTTGTATCCGTTTGAGACACTTGTGATACTGTTTTTAAAGTATTTACTTTTTTAAGCCATACACAACGTGTTTTTGTGCATATAGCTGATTGTTTTTGGCAACATCCACGTGGATGTTGCTCCTATTATGCAACAGGATGTTCCTTTATCCGACTAAATGGATGTTTCTGCATATATGTTCCTTTACCCTTCTAAATGGATGTTTCTGAATATATGTTCCGAGTTTATATGTGTTAATCAGTAGAGGATGCCTCTATTTCTTTAGGTAGTCAATGTCTTTTCTGTTTCTCTGTATTCCTTAGCAGGTTTCTTGGTGTTTGTACATTTTTTTTGCCAAGATATAAGTGGATTTTCGTTCTGTTAATCAGGAGCATCTTTCATCTTTACACTAAATGGAAGTTTCTTTATATATTTTACTAGTATTCTTGTGTTGTAGTTGTGGATGTATCTGGTTCTTAAACATTGTATGGCCTATTTTTGTAATCAACTTACTTGACAGGTTTCTTTGTGTGGATACCAGTTTGTTAATGCCAATATCTACATGGATGTTGCTTTTGCTAGTAATTAGGATGTTTCTTTACCTTACTAAATGGATGTTTCTACATATATGTTCCGAGTTTATCTATGTTAAATAGTAGGGATGCTTCTATTTTCTTTAGGAAGTTTTTCTGTTCTCCAATATTCCTCGGCAGGTTTCTTGGTGTTTGTACCTTATTTTTTTAGCGAAGATATAAGTTGTTTTTGTTCTATTAAGCAGCAGATATTTCGTCTTTAGACTAAATGGAGGTTTCTTCATAGATTATCCTAGTTTTCTTGTGTTGCAGTTGTGGATGACTGTATTTGTTTAAGAATTGCATGATCTTTTTTTTAAATTCTACTCGGCATGTTTCTTCGTGTAGACACCTAATTGTTTTTGCAAAGATTTAAGTGGATGTTATTTCTGTCAAGCATCCGGATATTTTTTTTTATACTAAATAGATGTTACTTTAACGGCAGCCATGTGAATGACAAATCAAAAAAGCTTATCCTACATAATTAACAATAAATTTGTCATCATGCTAAGATGAAATGAAAGGAATCATAATATTCATTCAACTTATTCATACAATTTGCAACACTGTAGAATCAGGAATTCATCCTAACAAAAAATAATACAAGAACCCTATATTTTGTTAGAGGAGTGAGGCTACATCGTTTAAACTTTAAAAAAATTGTTATATCATTACTATACAACTAGCTAAACAAAGAACAACTTTCTATCTGCTACACTTGGATCACGTCTTTTTCACTTCATCCGGTTCATCAACTGCTTCAAATTCCTCGTCTATCAGTTCAAATTCATCAATCATCTTAAAGTAGACTTTCTATTTTTCAATGTAATCTTGCAGCTCGGAATGCTTGAGTGTATCTTCTGATGATGTGATACATTGCTTCTGCAAAAAGAAAAAATGAGGAATAAATGGAGCTATTGTGATTTCTTAACAACTCAGCTTCTTTAATTTGTTGATCTTCCTCTTATTAAATTAAAAAACATAAGCATAGCTTGAATGTAATTAACCAAGTTTCCTACTTACTATAACACATGCAAGGCACCATACCTCTGAGAAACCAAAAGCAATACCAATCAAGATCAACCATGTTTCTACAGGGACACATTGATAATGAATGAGTTGATTGTTTGCCAAATTTGTTCTTTCAAACATCTTCATAGTTTCAGAATCCTCTACACGATACATATATCACAGACCAACAATCTATTTAATAATTTTCATACAAGCTACAAGCACATCAACCAAAATGCATAAGATGGAGAACATAATTGAATTAGCAGAAAAAACCATATAGAATAAAAAGAAATATCCAGCTAAAAGCAAAAGAAACATCCACCAAAACAAAAATAACCCATAAATTAAAACACATAACAACTAGAACAAATCTTTAGGAACTTGGTTTTGTCTTAGTGCTTATGTCACAATGTAAGAGCGGAGTATAATTCTTATGCTTTGCATATGTCCTTAACAAGTGAAAAGCTATGGTGCTCTCAAATTCTAACTCTTTGGATTCTCATAAAGGAAAATATATAATGATAACTAGACACTAACTAAAAACTAGTAAAAAAAGGTAAATATATAAGTAGCCAAAATATGAATACGTAAATCTTCATAATTTTATTTCATAGAGGCAATTCGAATGAATTTAAGGAGTATATGAACCATAACAAGAATAAGAAGCTACATAAGTTTTCCTTCCTTTTCTTTTCTTACACCTTTAGTTTTTTTAATGGAATAGAACAAGATCATAGTATGCAGAAAAACAGAATTTAAAAGTAGTAGCTTAATAATTTTTCAACCACATGTACATATAAAAAAACACCCAAAAATATACCAAAAAAAGGGCCTCAACAAATAACTCAATTAACGCATCGCTACATTAGATTTTAAAGAAAATAAGAATTTCAATGTTTTAATTATAACCATCCAAATGTTTAAGAATTTGCTATGCAATAGCTTTCTTTACACAAGGAACTATCTTATTACATTGTTTAGTAAGTTGATAATTAATTTAAACCAAGAAAGACTGATACCACCATATAACTTCTAACCAAAACATTACTTCCCTTGTTATCCTACTTAATTTCAAGTATCAAAACCCAAAAATGCATCTAGCATTGATCAATACAATAGAAGTTTTCAACATTATCCAAGGAAGAACTTACCATCCCTTCTAAGATGACCAAATCTGCATCACTGACAAGGTAAGCAAGATCTTGTGACACTCTTGTAAGATCAATGACCTACAATCCGTTGATCGAAGGAAGAGAAAACAACAAAATCATTACAAAAGTTTGATGATCTGATGTCATACACCCAATTAAAATACTATAATTTTCAAAACTAAACAGCATTGTTTATTTTCTTACAAGTAAATCATTGCTGGAGTTAGCAATTAAAAGATTTGGAATTTTAGGTACTACATGGTGTTGCTGTGTGGAATTTCTAAGGATGATGGCATACCTACATTTTCATCCGCAACAACACAACACAAAAATATCAAAATTAACAATAAAAAATTGAATTTTAAATTAAACTGCAAGAGAAAGAAGGAAATCAGAAAAGAAAAACTAAAAGAATATGAATTGGTTCACCGGAAAGAAAGGAGAAATGATTAAGAAGGTGGAAACGAGAGGGAGAGGAAGGGCATTGCGGTGGTCAGCATCGCTTCGAATCGCAGGGAGAGAGGGGTTGCAGTGGTCGAGTGGCGCTGCTGCGACTCGCGATGGAGAGGTCGATGCGGTGGTCAGCGGCGCTGCTGCCAATGCGAGAGAGAGGGGATGCGGTGGTCATCTTTGCTGCTAGGAATCGTGGAGTGGAGGGGCTATGACGTTCACACGAGAGCTCCCTCCAGCGGCGACATGCGTGGCGCAATCTGGTAGTGGTGAGGCGGCGTTCTGGGTGACGGAAGGTCCAGGCGAGGAGAGGGGTGGTTACTGAGAATGTGTTTAGATCTTTAGAAAGGTTACTTTTTCTAACCCTAATTACCCAAAACTTAATTAATGCTAATTATTTAAATTTTGATTTTTTAAAAATTTAAAAATTAATTATTAAATAATGTTGTTTAAGTTGGCTGGTTCAAAGCCTTGGTTTCATATACTTTTCCGAAAAGTATAGGTAGACAACAATATTGCTAAACAATGTGAATAATGAGATTAAAAAAATAAATTAATCTCAAATTTAATTAGTGACATGAGTAATTAATATCTAATAATAATTAAATTTAAGACTTATTGTTCATGTTATTCAAGAAAGTCATTAATTACCTAGTATAACCCATTATTTTAATAAAAAAATATAGGTAACCAACAAAATTGTTGAAAATATTAATTTAAGTTTCCCAAACACAGGGTTAATATATGTCATTGGATGCTAAGTAGCTTAGATCCGACCGTTCATCCATGTTGGACTACCTACAACTCATTCACTCTCAAACGCGGAGAGAGAGAGAGAGAGAGAGTGAAAAGGACCCTAATGGTAGCAATGTAGTTTCAAAGTATAGAGAACTAATATACTATTTGCCAATTTATTACTAATAATAATTAATTATTATATTTTAATTACAATTAGCATTGACATGTATAAAAAGACACATTTACAAAGACATTTTCATTAGATACAGCCATGAAAAAAAATATTTCTATTAAACACATACACAAAAATACTTATATTAAACACAGCAATAAACAAGAGTTGATAGAAATGGGTAAAATATTATCTAACGGAATTGCTAGGAGAATATCCCTACACTTCAATATACATTTACTAATAAGTCAACTCTTAATACACAATCCAAATAATAATAATAATTGTCTATTCAAGTTGTCACGAATGATACAATATAGAAGGGTATTTATAGGGGTAAGAGAATCGTAATAATAAAGACGTAATATTCTATAATAAATATTCAGATATACTAAATAATTCTAATTGATCCTAATTATATTCTAACATCCCCCCTCAAACTCAAGTGACAACTTGAGTTTGAAACATATTTAAAACAACGAAATAAAGAGAAAAAAATTGCATAAACTTATAAAACGGATGCAGACGGAACTGCCGGAAGGAAGCGCAGATGGAACTGCCGCTTGTCTGAAGGAAGCACAGACGGAACTGCCGCTTGTCTGAAGGAAGCGCAGACGGAACTGCCGAAAAGAAACACAGACAGAACTGCCACAAGGAAACACAGACGAAATGCAAACGGAACTGCCACAAGAAAATGCAGACGGAACTATCACGAGAGAACACAAACAGAACTGCCACGAGAGAACGCAGACGGAACTGCCAAGAGAGAACGTAGATGGAACTGCCGAAAGAGATCAAAAACTATATGATTTCTTCATGAGAATAGGAAAACAGCGGATGACATTGGTGTTTGATCATTCAATTCGAAAAGACACAAGATGGAGAGAATAGGCTAGTCGGTGAGGTGAAAAAGCATCAAAGGAGTGATAAAAAGTCAAGAAAAATGGCATAGAAAAAAGTGCAAAAACTACGGTGATTTCACCGCAAGAAAAATAACCTATCCTCTTCAAGGAGAATACCATGGCTCAGATACCATGTTAGAAACAAGAGACTAAACAGGAAGAAGGATTTGTGTGTCTTATTGAGTGTATTCAAGTTGTCTCGAATGATACAATATAGAAGGGTATTTACAGGGGCTAAGAGAATCATAATAATAAAGACGTAATATTCTATAATAAATATTCAGATATACTAAATAATTCTAATTGATCCTAATTGATCCTAATTATAATATAATAATAATAATAATAATAATAATATTAAGAGTAAATGCCATTTCCGATCCCTAACCATTTGCCCGATGGACTTCCCACCCCCTAAGAAATCTAAACACCAAAATCGGTCCCTATCTACTTTGATATATGTACGTTCCAATCCCTATCTACTTTGAGTAAATGCCCTTTCCGGTCCCTAACTAGAGACTGGAACGTACATATATCAAAGTAGATAGGGACCGATTTGGGTGTTTAGATTTTTTAGGGGGTGAGAAGTCCATCGAGCAAATGGTTAGGGACCGGAAAGGGTATTTACTCTAATAATAATAATAATAGTATAAAATGGTTGCATAGAT